>NC_086380.1:51991309-52365476 GCF_036588685.1 Mytilus trossulus
GTTATTAGTTAATCATTTTACTTGTGTTTTTCAGGCGACTCCCTTAGCAGCCATGAGTAATGATACATGGAGTTTATCTTTTGCCAAGTTTTTAGAATTGAGATTTTATGTGAACACATTCACGAGACGTATGGGACCTGATCCTTGTTGTCATTCATTACATCATAGTTTCAGTCAGTACTTCGGAAGACGGAATATTGTGGCTACATTCAAGTATGTGTATTACAGAAATAATATCATTAATATTCCACCTAATTAAAACACCTACAGAACAATAAATTTCATGAGTGATTAATTTACATGAATATTCTACACGGTAGAAAAATAACGTGAATATAATCTCAAAAATTGGACTTAAGGTTCCAATACCAAAACAAAGACCTTTCTGCTCACTTGTAAGCAATATCTCCTTGATTTAAAACATGGAAAACAAAGCCTGTGGTCCAAGAAATTTGATTTTTTTTAAATACGACAATATCACTGTGTATCATCAGTACACGGAATATAGGTACTAAGCAAGCGGGCATAATCGATTTTGACCTTACACGGTAATGAAAATCTTTGTTTTGCTTGATCAATATTCAATGTACATTTCTCAACATTTGAAATTCCTGCTCCCAAATAATTTTCGCATCGATTTTTGTCTATTCATAAAACAAATTTGATATTCTACTAAGAACAATTAACTTGTACAAGCGCAAATAGTTGTGAATGTCAACACCAACTTTCAATAATTTCGATACAGTTGTTGAGACATTTACATGTTTTATCTGAAAGAAACATAATACAGGGCAAAAGTAATAGTCACCAATCATAAACCTACCTGTGATTACTCATTCCTTGAAACATTTTGGGTAATAAACGAGTATAAAAATAATGTTTTTGTGTACGGTGTACAACAACATAACTATGCACCGTACATAAGGATTTATGTGGTCAGCTGAACACCGTACACAACACTTTTTTATGGTTAAAATATCGAAAAATAACATATGTATGAAAGATTTCAATGCCAATTATTGAAACAGCTATACTTATTACACACACACATTGACCTTCTATCAGAAAAAGAGTTGCAATTAATATAGAATTATATCGGATGAGACGAGGGACAACTTCTTTGAAAAGTATTTGCACATGCTTTTACAATGTTTTAGTAATTCCTCTTGTTTTGGGAAAATAATGAGACTTCTCTTATCATCAACCTATGACCAAATCATTTCTTAAAACAGCAATTATGTTTAGATTGAAGTACACATTGATATTATGCGAACAAAACAAAGATTTTCGTTACCGTGAAAGATCAAAACCGTTCACGCCCGCTTGGTTAGTACCTATATCCGCTGTACCATGATACACGGTGAATAGAAAGCACATTACAGTTTATTATTTTGAGACAGCAAATATAAAAATTTACAACAACATTGAATTATTCCTTTATTTAAGAATTTAAGAAATTGTCGTAATACAAGCCTTTATGAAATTAAGATTCTTAGATGTAGGCAACTCTGTTTTAATGTTACTTTTAATTTTAACTATTTTTAACAGGTATATGCCAGTGATAAAAAAAGAAATAGTGCTTCCACCAAGTGTTATCTCCCTTGATTCACAAGTCCTGTTGTACCAATGGACAACTCTCAGAGACAGCATGAGATCAGTAGAAAGAAGGTACATATCTATATAGGATGGGCTAAATAGTAAATACTGTAATCACTAGCCAGTCAACACTGAGGTTGTGGGTTTGAACCCTTCTTGTGCGGGTGCACTTGACTCCAATCTTAATTGACTAGGATTGTCAGTTTTCCTATCGAAGATCAGTGGTTTTCTCTGGTAAATCTGGCTTCCTCCACCGAAAAAAAAACTGGGTGCTATGAAATAATCCAATAGCGGGGCTTTTTCAAATATTCAATTCTATATAGGAAAAAGATAAAAGATAGATTTGATCTTTTGTGTCAAGGTTGAAAAGTCTTATAATATATATGTTAAAGAAGTTGTGGTGTGAGTGCCAATGAGACAACTGTCCATCCAAGTGGCAATTTTTAAAAGTTAACCATTGTAGGTCAAAGTAGGGCCTTCAACACAGAACCTTAGCTCACATTGAACAGCACGCTTTAAAGGGCACAAAGCAACTAGTGTACAACAATTTAAAGAGGAAAATTTATAAGTATAATTCTTCCAATGCATTAAATGTGACACAAATATTTCAGTCAAATTTGTAATCTCTAAATCTTGAAACTTGCTGATCTGAGTTATATATAATTTATTATTGAAGATTGATGATTTTATCATAAAGCATTAGACAATGTGATGTAATCTATCAATAACAACTTATAGACAGTGCAGGAGCGGGTCCAGCCATTCAGAAAGGGGAGGGGGGGGGGGGGGGGGGGGGGGTCCCAACCCAGTATAATGGGGGGGGGGCTGTCCAACCATATGTCCCCAATCAAATGCATTGATTGTTAAAAAAAAAGGGGGGTTCTGCCACTGCAGTATTATGATATGTTGGCAAACTTTGGCAAACTGTATTAACATCGATTTTCAACCAATTTAAAAATAATTTTGTGTTCTGTCTATTTATACATTAATATTAATATGGTTTTAAAGAGGTTTGCAACACATGTTAAGTATTTTTCTAATTTTGTAGAGGTCTAGAAATGTACAGTGGTATATTGGAACAGTTGGTTACGATAAACTCGTCAAGTGATGACCTGTCAAAGATGATCGTGGATCTCACTAACATGTTGGAGGTAAGACTAAAACATGGACTGTCCTTACCTGCCAAGTTATCAAAATACCCATGGGGGTTTTCAGTGCAAGATGTCTGCCATATACTCCTAAAAAATCTTCAAGGGGGCCTTCAAATTCAGTGTAATGTTGTTTTTTGGCTTCTTTATACTTTTATAAGCCTCAATTCATTGTAAAATATATTGTTTTGTTAAAATTGTGGACATAATTGATCTTTAAAAATTTCAATTTTGGAGCCTCCATGGGGGAAATCTTCTGCAAATAGTGACAGTTGGCATGTATGTGGACAATATTTTACTTATTTTGTGATCTCCTAAAATGTGCAAAATTTCTTCTGAATAAATACTGTAAACTAACTAATTTATGCAAGCTATTATATTTCATCTTGTAAAATAATGTAAAACTCATAGCAAATTGGTTAAATTGTGATCTTTTCCTATACAGCTTCAAAATAAGTATATTTGGTTTGATTTTCAAAGAGAAAACTTTCTACAGAGGATTCAAATTTCCTGGATATATGCATGCATATCATGGTTGTGTTATAACTATTTCAAAATAGTTATAACAGTTCTCATTTGTAATAGAATATATATACTAGAGATTCAGAATATATCAATTAGTAACTATATTTAAGAATTCAATGCTTCTTTGTAACTTCATTGGGGTGTAAAAGTGTTAACCGAAGTACATTTTGTATGAAACTTAGAAGCGCTTCATTCTGAAAATGTGCTCATGGTCAACGCTTTGACAACCCTTTGAAGTTACAAAAAGAAGCATTCAATACTTATAATAACATTTTTTAGCTAGGATCATGAAAACACAAATTTTATAATTTTTTGAATTTAATTTACCTGTGCACTTTATTGTGGGAACATGTGTTATCATGAATGATAAGTTTAATTGAGTAATGCAACTGCTGAAGGAATAACATGTGATTTGCAGTTAGCCAATCAGAATAACGTATTATAATGAAACATACATCTAATGTAATTATTTATGGTTGTTTCTTTGATTGACAGAGTGAGAAACACAGATTAAAAGAATTGATTCATAAAGGAAGACTTGAGGTTACCAAAAAGGAGAAAGAAAACACAGGTAATGTATTCATCCATTACTATAAGGTATAGAAGAGACATTCAAATTCATAAGTCTAGAAAAAAACAGACAATGCCATGGTAAAAAATGAAAAAGACAAAAAGAAGAACATGAGTGTACAAAACTTAACATGGAAAACAAAAGACTGAGCAACTCAAACCCCAAGAAAATCTTAGGGTGTTCTCAGGCATATCAAAAGTTATTAATTTTGAGGAAACTTTCAACTTATTTGTTTGTGAAAATTAAGACATTCTACTAACTCTGAAGATAGATGCTAATGTTAAAATGTAGCATCACATTACAGATATACATGTATCTAGTTATATTTTGAAGAAAGATGATTTGTTTTTACAGAGAACATGTCAGAGTATTTTGCACTGTATGACGATTCTTTAAAGATGATGAGATTTCTGGCCGATGCTGATATAAACTGGAGATCTAAGTAAGTATATAAGCTACCCGAACTTCTTACATCATCTAAGTAAGTATATAAACCCCTCTAACTTGGTATAACAACTAAGTTGCATCTAATAGATGTGAGATCACGTTAAATAGCCAAAAAAAATCTGAAAAATGTATCTTCCATTTTGAAAAAATATAAAAGTAGACTTATCTCCCTTTAAGCTTATTATTTGAATGATACATGTCAATTAAATCTTCTAGTCTTAGCATATATTAACAATTTAAAGGCTTTAGTTTTGAGTCTATTTTTTTTAGCAATTTGCGTATCACACAATAATATATTCTTTAAGAGTTTATGGCCTATATAAAAACTTCAAATTTATTTGGAATTAAATTAGTTGTAGCATTTTTCAATAATGACTAATTTCTTTATTCAAGAATGCAAGAGCTATATTCTCAACATAAAAAGACCAGAACTTCACAGTCAAAAAAGGATAAAGATGCAGGATCTTCAACAGCAGAACCAAAGAGAGACTCTGCAACCTCACTTCCATCAGCCAATGAAATTCCCAAGAAAAAAGAATCTTCTGGTTCCCTCCCAATAAGTGAAGAGAGAAGGGACCAGCTTCTTGTATTTTCATCATCTAATAAAAATCAGGGTAGTGTTGGATCAGCATCGTCTTCTTATAGTGAAACCATAGCAACACAAAGAGACAAATCTGTCTTAGAACCAGACACTGGAATACAAAGTGAAAGAAATAGTATTGTATCTTCTGTTTTTGAAGCAGACACTAAAACTCAACCCAAAACAGACACAACAACCTCTAAATCATTCGGAGAACCTCCATCAGATTTAAATACTGGTCAAGATAGTGTGAAACACTGCCTTGAAGATAATAGGTCAGGGACAAAGATAAATCCAATAAATGTCACATCTACTCTCCAAGACCTTCAGACCGAGGTCGATCAAGACAAATTAGAATGTGATCAACTTGAATCAGAACCTGAAGAGGAAATCAAGGTAAAACATTTTATTGTTTGTAAAGAAATATTCCAAAACAAATTGATAGATCTGAACATAAAAAATGAAAGTGTGGGATGGACATACATGTACAATGACCAATGAACACATTCTTGATGAAATTGAAGTCCAATCAGCTTGAAACTTAGTACACATGTTCCCCATGATATGATGTTTCTAATTTTAATGCAAAATTAAAGTTTTGACCCCAATTTCACGGTCCACTTAACATAGAAAATGATAGTGCGAACTTCAGGTTAAAGTTTTGGTTAAAGTTTTTGGTCAAGGTAGTTTTTGATGAAGCTGCAGTCTAATCAACTTGAAACTTAGTACACATGTTCCTTATGTTATGATCTTTCTAATTTTAATTCCAAATCAAACTTTTGACCCCAATTTCACGGTCCACTGAACATGGAAAATGTAAGTGCTAGTGGGGCATCCGTGTACTATGGACACATTCTTGTTTCAGACATATAATTTCCATAATTTTTAGGCAGTTAGGCTGCCTTATGCGAGCACCCTGGATTTGTGTCCTACCCAATAAATGCTGAAATACGTGCCATTGTTATCATCTAGCTGGTTAATATGTTATTAATAACTTATTGGACTGTTTTTTCATACTTTACATTCTGGATTAAAAAAAATATAACCAGAAAAACCTTAAATGATCGTTGATTTTCCCAAAAGTTTTGAAGTTGCACATAGGAAGTAGAGCACATTAAGAATCCTTGTGTAGTTTATTATCCCCTGAGCTTTTGGCTAAGATGTGAAAGAACAAATGTATGAAATATTTAATCGCCGAAAATCTCTAAAGACAAGTAGTTAAGATTTCCCAAATTGCAAAAGTCGTAGGAATACTGTTTGTCATCAAAACGTAGTACAACGTCAGTAGTCTATTATATAATAAGATCATCTGTTCATGCTGTTGGCGCCAATTTCAAATTAGCAGACGAAATTTTTATATCTTTTCAATTTCTAGGCAGGTTTTCAAATTAGCGGTGGTCCGAGGTTCGCGACCTTCCACTTTTGCACGCGGAAATTCGACTTGGTTTCTAACTATATGTACGCCCGACGGAGTCACCGTCCAATTAAAGAAAATAAGAAATAACTTTGCAAACCTTTTCACAACAGTCTCCAAATAAACGATCTAAAAACTTATTTTCATCATTATAATTCATGACAGCAATGTTTATTTTGTTCAACCGCTAGCTTTATACAGAAAATTGCCGACAAATAGTGTTTAAATTCGACTAAAATCGTATCTGATAGACAAAAACGAAATTGTAAACACAAAAAATGGCTGCCGTGAAGACAAAATGTTACAATATCGGATCGGATTCCGGAAGCAGATAAGGGTAATTCCGGGTTTGGCGGTCAACTACAAAAAAATCCAGACAGGTGACAAAATACATCTATGCATAGTAAATGAATATGAACACTAGAATTGAAAAGCAAAAAATATATGTTAAAGAAAGAAATGTTCAGCAGAAAATATTTTATACAGACACTCAAAACTAATACTTTTTGACAAATTTTAATGTCAAAATCCAATACAATGTGACAGCTGGGAACAGTGTATCTAAAAATATATAGTAGTCTCAGCACTACAGTATAAATTTTTCTTTATCAGTGATAAATGATGATAATGCATGTTAAATGCTTTTAAAGTGTAAACAAATAACTGCAATTTTAAAGGGGTATTTTTTTTCTCAATTTTGTAGGGTCAATTGAAGTAGCTGGAAGTTTCTTACTTTATTTTCACAAATAATGCAACTATATTATATAATACCTGAATGCAAGCAAATAATATGATATATAAGTGGTGTCCTTAAGGCCACTCTACCCTCTCTTGTTTGATAACTTGGAAACGGTTGAGATCCCCAACCCTAAACCATATTCCGGTATTCAAGTTTAAGACAATATAATAAATCAAATAAGATATAGGAGTTGTCCCTGGAGTCAACCACCCCCTCCTGTTTGAGAACTTGGAAACGGTTGAGATTCCCACCCCTTCAGAGGCTGATTTAGAGGGGGGGCCAGGGCCCCCCTTTTTGGGAAAAAAATTGGTTGCTTATATAGGGAATCACTGAAGCGTGACTGGAACGGGCCCCCTCTTAGCGCAGTCAGTGGGCCCCCACTAATGAACATTTCTAGATTCACCAGTGCCCAGCTTAACCGTATGTATTCATGTTTGAGACAATATTAAAAATCAAATGAAATATAGAGAGAGTCGCTGGGGGTCACCCCACCCCTCCTGTTTTAGAATTTAAAAACGGCCCTAAACCATATATATTCATGTATGGGACAATATAACAAATCAGATGAAATAAGGGGAGTCCCTGGGGTCACGGTACACCCTCCTGTTTGAGAACTTGGAAATGGTCAAGAATCCTCACCCCTAAACCATATATACTCATGAAAGGGACAATATAACAAATCAAATGAAATACAGGGGAAGTCCCTGTGGTGACCCCCCCTCTCCTGTTTGAAAACTTGGAAACAGTTGAGATCCCAACTGTAAAACAATATATACATTAATGTCTGGACCAATATAGCTAGTTGAATGAAATAAAAGGGGAGTCCCTGGACTCACCCTACCCCCTCCTGTTTGAGAACTTGGAAACTGATGATATCCTCACCCCTAAACCATATACATTAATGTATAGGACAATATAACAAATAAAATGTAATTTTGGGGTAATCCCTAGGGTCAACCTACCCCTTCCTGTTTGAGAACCCTAAACCATATATATTCATGTATGGGACAAAATAGCAAATCATTTACATTTAATATGGGCCAGTCAGTCAGACCTCAACTTGTACTTCTAGCAGTCAACTAAAACCAATGTTAACTACCAAGTAGAACAACTGCAATCATTGCGAACTTGTATCACTGCAGACTCACCATAAAAATATACATTGATATATATGCATTGCTTTTGAAACCTTGATTACATATAAATTATTTGCCTTAATAATTAACTCATTAGATTAACATAAATTTACTATAAATGAATGATTAATGTTGAAGCAACATTGCCACAGTTTTCATGATTACATTTGCCTCGGTTTTTGGTTAACTGCCTTCAGTGCTTACAGCGCTTTGATTTTTTATTATAAAGTGACCATTAACATTTTTTTTTATCAGATATGATTTCCTGATATCTCCCTTATAAATGAAACTGATCCATGTTACATATGTTCATCTCCATTTACAAACAAAATATAAAAAAACTAGTATATCCTTTACTGACTCAATACTATTAAAGTTATAATTGATATTTTTCAGTCTGACAGAACAATTTATGACAGGACATGGTCTGGTGTTTTTATAGACAAATCAGGTATAAATAATAATGTATTATCATAAGACATTGCTGGGGAGGAAGGAGTATAGAAAATATAACACACAAATATAAGAAGATGTGGTATGAGTGCCAATGAGATAACTCTCCATCAGTCACAGTCTGTAAAAGTAAACCATAATAAAAGTGTCTTTTGCTGGGGGTGATAGTGTATTCTTCTTATAGAGAAAATATAAGACACGGCAAGGAACAAAAGTGGATAAAAGTTTGGGATCTAACCAGTAGAATATTTTAAGAATATTGTGAAATTTATTTTATGTGTTCATTTTAGGCAGTGGAGATATGATATCCATACTAACTTCTATGACAACTTTACAAACATGCTGTGTTACATACTACTGTGGATTCATAATTATTCGTTGGATACCAATTTTCGTGAGTTTCGTGGGTACAGGTGAACCATGAATTCAAATGTTTAACGAATATCATATTTTCAATAGGCTTTGTATACAGAGATTTGCAAAACCACGAAATCAAATATCCTCGAATTTGCAAGTTTTCAGCAATCCACGAAAATTGATACCCACGAAAATAAATGAATTCACAGTATTAAAGTTATAATTGATATTATGTGTTACATATTCGTTCCATTTTTTTTGTACATTCATAATGCTGTTAGTTTTCTCATTAGAATTGTATTACATTTGTGATTTCTGGGACTTTTATAGCTGACTTTGCATTATGGGCTTTTCTCATTGTTGAACTGTTAATTTCTGTGTCATTTAGTCTCTTGTGGAGAGTTGTCTCATTGGCAATCATACCACATCTTCTTTTTATATAAACAAGCCCTCTAAGGTTCAAGAAATGTTCTTTTCTCTAAAGTTCATGACAACACCACTTTCAGCAGCATGGTTCTAACATTATATCTCAGTCTTCAGTAATTACTGTTTATATTCCAGATTTACCATCCATAACAGAACCGATTAGCATCAACCAGTCGCGTAAGTCATTTGGTTTTGATATGTTTCGCATATTTGTATATAGATTCTACCATTGTATATACTAATACCTGTATTGTGTGTTTGGAATAAAAATTGCAATACATCTTTTACACATTCTACTCATTAATCATGTTAATGAAAAATAACATTATGAAAGTAAAACCTAGTTTCACCTTTATGCATGGTAAGGGTTTATGTTGACACTATTCTTATTCATATTGAATGTGTATGGTTCCGCAGAAACTTTACCCAGTGTTGGGCAACATAGAAAGTCTTCTCAAAATTATTTACATTTAAAACATTCACCAATTTACAATTAAAACAATATACAGGCAATTTCCAGAGTCTGCTTTCAGAGCATCTCTTAATCCCTCTATTATGTCAGCTGAGGTTAAAACATTGTTTTAACTATCTTAACTTATTAATCTGGTTGACTCCAGGGTATTTGGACACAACTTTTAAAAATCACTAATATGTTTGAATCACACAATTCATCAATAAATTCTAAGCCTCTAAGTAACACAGATCATTGCAGGGCTGGATCCAGCCATTTAAAAAAAGGGGGTTTCCAACTATATGTCCCCATTCAAATGCATTGATCGTCCAAAATAAAGGAAACCCCGGAACCCTCCCCCTGGATCCGCCACTGCATTGTACCGTACTTCTATTTACATTAGTGCTGGAAAAAAACAAAAGCTGTACAGCTGTAAAGAGTTATCTCCCTTCTAATGTCAGTTTAGTATTTTCCACAGCATTTCTTATATAGAATGATGTTTGCCATTACAGATTTCCTAGATGAGAGTGGTATTTACAGTGTAACCCCAGGTTTAGAAGCAGGTATAGGACCTTACAGTGACAGATTAGCTGATGCTAGTTTTTCTCCCTTTGTTGTACTACACACTTTGCATGAAGGTGATTGGACATTCTCTCCTTTTTTTCCTTTCTTTTTGGTTTGTTGAAAGGTGAAGATTCACAAATGGTCAATATATAATAGCCTTTAAAGTCTGTGAAATTTTTATTTATTATTGTGTTAAATAATTAAAAAATAAACTCCTGGAGTAAAATTCAAAATGGCTAAGTTGATGTCATTTTAACATTGCTATTCTAGAAATTTAGTGATGAAGATCGTAATTTCAACTTATAAAGACAGTTTTTAAAAATAAGGCCACACTGGCCATATGCATAGAAAAGACTATATTATTAAAGTTAAAACACATAAGTACATGTTTTCTTAACTCCACCTTTGTAATACAGTGTACTCAAAAACATTTTGAAAAGGGGAAAAAATTACCCTTGAAAAAACTAAAAAATTTGAACTTGAAATGATGTGTAATGCATATCTCTAATTTATAAAGTTTTTTTAAACGAAATTATGATTTAAAGTTTATGGGCTTAATATAGACTTTTTTTTTATCCTATTCCTTTTACAACCATCAATAGTCTGATTAAAATCAAACCTCTCAGTGCTCCTGTTTTCATTTTAATACTGTGGATTCATTAATATTTGTTGGATACCAATTTTCGTGGATTTAATGGAAATAGTGGAACCACGAATTTAAATGTTCCACGAAATACATATTTTCTATTGAATGTATGTAAACTTTTTTATAAACAACGAATTTAAAATTCCATGAATATGCAATTTTTCAGGAATCCACGAAAATTGATACCCACGAAAATAAATAAATCCGCAGTATTTCCTGTTGTTTCATCTTTTGTAAGTGTCAGATGTAATGTTGATTGTGTCAGATACTGTGGATTCGTTATATTTCAGGGGGATGCACATTTTGTTTGTACAAGTGAACCACATATTTAGATTTTCAAGAAGATACACATCAATTAAAATACAAATTTTCAACACTCTCAAAAAGTGGCACTCATGAAAATAAATGAATCCACAGTATTTAATGGCTTTGCATGTTTTGCTTAAGTTCTATATTTTGTTCTGTTATCATTGTTTTGGAATAGTTCATGTATTAAATCTAACTTGGGTACAGTATACAATGCATCACTATTATCATTTGCTTGAAGGGGCACTAACACTAGAGGTATAAAAAAAAAATAGAATATGATTTCGTTTGGTTCAAGCATTACTAAAGATGAAATAACGAAAAACTAATTTGTTTTTTTGCACCCAATTGTTTCAATTTCACAAAATAAGCAAATAAGAATAGTGATGAATTTTTCACTTGCAAGTGAATAATTTGACCTCTTTAAAGCCATATTCTTGTGATCTTCAATTCAACCCATTAGCTAGAGATTGGTTACGCATGCATATGTCGTGTTCAGCCATTAAAAGGAAAATAATGTCAACATTGAAAGTGAAACAAAGGGGAACCACTTCATTGCAACAATCCAATTACACATGGTCATTATCAATTTATATTATGGTTGAACCACTTCATTGTAACAATTCAATTACACATGGTCATTATCAATTTATATTTATGTTTATATTGAGATATGTGACCGTAGGTTGTATTTGGAGGACATCTAAAAAGTAAATTATATCACGTCTGCACTAAAATACACACAAAATTCTGATATATATTTTCGAGTACATGCTTTGTTAATTTTTTATTTCAGACTTCTTGTAATTTAGATCTACGTTTTAGCATGTTATAAATTTAATAAATGAATTTGGGTCAAATCGGTAAACAGGAATTTGACAGCTAGTGCCCCTTTAATAAAGTCCATTCTCCTGCCAATGTCATGCTTTAACATATAGAGTACATGCCAAATGGATTGGGATTGTGGTAAAAATCATAAATTCCCTAATTTGTATATGTTTGTAGATTGCATTTTACAATTTTAATTTCAGGGCCATCTTAGACATCTTAATATTTTTCCTTTCTCACATCTGTCTTTAAAAAAAATATATACTGAACTCAGATGAAATTCAAACGGATCGTCCATAATCAAATGGCAAAATCAAAAACTTTCAAACACATCAAACGAAGGGATAACAACTGTCTTATTCCTGCCGTGGTGTAGGCATTGTATTATGTAGAAAATGGTAGATTAAACCTGGTTTTACAGCTAGATAAACCTCTCACGTGTGTGAAAGTTGCATAAATTAGTTTAGTATCCAGCTTGTTTTCCTCCAAGATATAACAGAAATTGTTTCAGTGATGGCCATGCATGCTCTGCTTGTGTTCTACATCTTTGTCAAATATTCTTTTTGGGAGTTCATATGAGAAAACTTAGATACATTTTACATTGCATCACTGTAAAAATTAGCTTAATCATTTCTAGGCTGTGCTAACATGAACATTTCAATGGGTTCATTAAACATAGGAAATAAAAAAAAAGAAAAAAGTTCTTGATGGGACAGACAAATATTACATGAAATATTTTTCCTAATTTCTTTAAATTTTGCAGACAGTGTCATCTATTTCGATGATCATAAAAATTTACCGTTAATATATTCTTATAAAATTGTCAAATAAACTGAATCCACAGTAAACTTTTCATGATTTAGTGTAAAAAATAACTTTTGAATTATATCAAGGTTTAGAAGGAAGAACATCAAGTTTTATTTCACAAGACAAAGCACCGTCAGGACAACAGACAGAATCAGTAACCATAGAAACAAAGTCTAGGGACAGTCCATCACAACTCTCCGGACACATATCTTCTGAGTCTAGTGCCTTGTCAGTGAATGATTTGCAGCCTCATCAAACCTCCTCTCAGCCCCAGAAATCCTCCTCTCAGTCTCAGCAATTGTCCTCTCAGCCTAGTGATGTTCATACAGTACCCATCAGTTTGTCTGTTGGTGTAGAAATCCAGACGGACAAAGTAGACACAGATAAAAAAGTTAAAACAAGGAAAGAAGCAACTAAAAAAGGTAAGGATTTTCTCTATACTTTTTTTACCTGGTTCAGAGTTCTTCAACAAGTGTTATAGTTACTTCAATTGATGCCACATTTAGAGCAGGATTTTTCAACCTTTCTGGAGCACTTAAGATCAAACCCCTATTTTGGTGTCTTCAGTTTTCTATGTCAGTAGGATGTTAAAGGTTGTTTTTTCCCTTGTTTATTTTCATCATAATTTCACAGATTATCAGGATCCTGACACAGATCACTTGCAATTTGTTGTTTGTTGTCGTTGTTTATTTTTAGATGATTTTACAGATAGGTCATGTTAATGATGCAGGCGCCCGAAGCCATTTGTTTATTTTTCCCCTGCTATTTTTAGATGATTTTACACACAATCATGTGAATTATAAATGCCATTTGGAGCGTCTGGTTAATTTTTCTCTGTCTATTTTTAGATGATTTTATAGACAGTTATGTTAATGATACAGACCACTTAGAGCCTCATGTTCGTCTATCTCTGTTTATTTTTAGATGATTTTACAGACAGTCAGCAGGTAGAAAGAATCAGTGGAATCATGAAGAAAACATTCACCAACTTTTTGTCAGGAACAGGATTACCTCCCCTGCCTTTTCCATTGTAAGTTACTAGAACAGGGGGCCAATCATATTACTGTATAGCACTTCACACCTGAATTCTCCCACAATTTTAATTTATGGAGGAGTTAGCTATTTATGTTATAAAAAAAAAAGCAATTATATCTGTCTTTAGCAATAATTGACGTTGCATCTTAATAGTAACTCTGGATAGCACAGATGCATCCAGGCCCGTAGCCAGGAATTTTCAAGTGGGGGTTAGTTGAACTCACAAACTCGACTTTAACAGTCACAATTCGAACAGAACATTGGCTTTAACAGTGCTAATTTGTTTTCAAGGGGGGGTTTGTCCGAACCACCCGAACCCCTCCTGGCTACGGGTATGGCATCAATGTTTGAGTGTCAGTTTATGTTACATTTTGTATGCCAATAAGAAAAAAGTTGTTTCTTTGAACTAAGCAAATATCCGTTTGCCTCTAATCTACAGTCTTTATGCTTAATGACAAGTCCTATGGCCCAGGCTTGTAAATCTTTTCTCTATACGCCAACAGAATCCATTTAAAATTTCCAAAAAATGTTCTTCAGCTTTGTGGACTGGTTTATCGTGAAGGCTGACTCTAGGATAAATTGCTTTCAACATTTAAAAATTTGGTGTATTTTTAGTAATATTAATTTTTTGTGATTTTACAATAATATTTAAATTTTTATACAGTGAATGTAGGGAGCATCATTTATTACCAACTTGTTATAAAGTTCCTGTTGTTGTCTACGATCAAGAACCAAGTTCTATTATAGCTTATGCTTTAAGGTAAGTTGAATACTGTTTAATTATATGGGATAATTCATACTTTCTATTCCTTTTTTTCTGATAATATTTTGATATAAAACAGAGGAACAAAACAATTATAAAAGAGAACACCATTTTTTGCCTATTGAAATCATAAATCATAAAGTATTATTATGAATCTACAAAATAATATCCTTCAGATGGTTACATGACATAAGTCTTTAGACATCAGTTTCTATACTTTTCATTTTTGTCTTATATATTGACATTAGGATTTCAAACTTCTTACATTCAGAACTCACCAGATAAAGCCTTTTTTGCAATAAGGCAGCATAAAGCAAACATCAATCAATCAATATTTCTCATTTGAAATTTCATAAATAAAAGGAAAATTTCTTCAAACATTTTTTTGAGAGGATTAATATTCAACAGCATAGTGAATTTCTCAAAGGCAATATTTTTTTTAAAGTTCATTAGACCACATTCATTCTGTGTCAGAAACCTATGCTGTGTCAACTATTTAATCACAATCCAAATTTAGAGCAGGATTCAGCTTGAATGTTTTGTCCATACTTGCCCCAACCGTTCAGGGTTCAACCTCTGTGGTTCTATAAAGCTGCGCCCTGCGGAGCACCTGGTTGCAATAAGGCAGCATTAAGCAAACATCAATCAATCAAATTTATTTTATCAATCAAAACAGCAAAAGTGCTAAAATAGTATCAATTTTGATGTTTTCAACTTGTGTCATTTTACGGTTTGGTAATGTTCTATTTATAGCTCCTATGACTATCAACAAAGGTTACAGGAAATCCAGTCAGCTTTTACTTCATCACAGAAGCTCATGTAAGTGTTTCATAACTATTGTTATACTGTAAATGTTGACTTTAATCCTATCTAAAAGAAAATGTTTTAAACCTTTTACAGCTTTTACATTAATGCTAGCAAGACAAATCTTTGTTTGACTTGCTTGCTTTGCTTGTATCAATGTTTGCTCAAGCATGGCAATTACGATAGGCGGGGCTTCAGCTTGTATACATCATACTATTGGACGTTATGTTTGAAGTTAAGGACACTAAATTTTAAAACATCACAGGATGAAAAATATAAAGCGCAATCGTAGAAATGAAAGACAAATAAATTGTATTTGTGTTTTCTTGAAGATATGATTTTTTATCATCCAACTGAGAAGACTGTCGTCAAGTACTTTAGAAAAACAAAATAGCTATTCGAACACACCTACTCTGATTATGTGATTCATTACATAGGTATTTTATTTGACCCATATATTTAATCTTTTAGTACTGTGATTTTTTTATGTTATAAAGACAACCTGTAGCTTTGCTATATAAAAATGATAGAATTTGAAGTTTTTAGATAAAATATTCATCTCAAACACACCCTAACATAAGAAGGTCCCACTCGATTTTCTCTTTTTGATACAATTGTTACCAATTTTTTTATTTTTTTCTCTCGAGTCACATAATGGAAGGACAGACACGGAAATAACTAAACTTACAGATTGATATGTTCTCCGTCCGTATTAATTTTTTTTTAAATTGAGGTTATGCATTTTCTTCAACCAACTTGATAGATAACCATGTCATCGACTTTATATCTATTTTTTCTGCTTAACTATGTAATAGATAAATTGAAAACTTATTCAAATGGTTGGTTTTTTATTTTACAATAAAAAACTTCGTATTTGAGAAGAAAATTGATATTTTATTTGTTTCTATTCACTTTTAAAAAATTTCTTACTATAGTAAACATTACAGAAAGCATTCATCGCCTTCTCTATAAACAAAGAATAATCAGTTTGAAGTTAACAAGCAAAAATTAATCCAAAGTGCGCAATATTCAATAACAATAGACATAATAAATAAAAGGGATGAATGAAGTCATTCCCCCCTTACTTAATTTATCCCTTTTATTAGAAAATCAAGTGCACTTTCTTATGTTAGGGTGTGTTTGAGATGAATATTTTGTCTTGAAAACGTAAAAAGCAAGAATATTTGATACATCATCTCGCTTCAGATTCTATCATTTTTATATAGCAAAACTACAGGTTGACTTCATAACATAAAAAAATCACAGTACTACAAGATGAAATACCTATGTAATGAATCACGAAATCAGATTAGGTATGTTCGAATAGCTTTTTTGTTTTACTAAAAGTACTTGACGACAGTCTTTTCAGTTGAATGATAAAAAATGCATATCTTCGAGAAAACACAAATACATTTTTTTGGGCTTACATTTTTACGATTGCGCTTTATATTTGTCATCCTGTGATGTTTCAAAATTTGGTGTCCTTAACTTCAAACATAACATCCAAATATAATTTAAGTATGATATATACAAGCTGAAGCCCCTCCTATCTTAATTGCCATGCATGAGCAAACATTGATACAAGCAAAGCAAGCAAGTCAAACAAAGATTTGTCTTGCAAGCATTAATGTAATAGCTGTAAATAAAATTAGATTATACTTTTGCTAACAAATTTCAAAAACAAGATGATATTAAAAATAATACCTATTTACATTGATACTGTTTTAAAAAATGTTTGCTGGTTGGTCTGTTTTTGGTGTTAAACATCCTGCACAGCAACTGAATGTTCTAAGTTGTACATTATTCTTGTCCTTTTCTAACTTTATCAATGTATTCATATTTGAGAAGATCAAAGTTTTTATGTATTGATCTTGATAGTGTTATTTTTATTCTGGCGAAAAATAGTAAATCGATGTGGTGACTTTAGTCAGATGATCTTCATTTGTTTCATTACAGTAATAGTAAGGATATGAAGTCAGCAGAGGATGAGCTAGATGGCTGTAAGTTTATTTACTTTATAGCGTAGCGTAGGGGGCATTAAGATTTACCCTTGTCCATCTAGGTCAGTACGACCAAAATCAGTTACCATTCTCTAACTTTAGTTTGCCTCAACCAAATGTTATGAAACTTAAATATACACAATGCTTATTATCACAAAACACAAGTCAATATATAATTTTGATGGTGTCACTTTTACCATTAAGCCCCTTTCCATATGGAAAATGTTTTCGTTTCTGTTCTCTAATTTTAGTTTGTATTAACCAAGTCTGATGAAATGTTTACACACAATACTCATTACCACATACCACAGCTTAAGATTGAATATGTGTGGCTTAACTTTTACTGTTCTTGAGTTATGCCCCTTTAAAAATGAAAAAAATGCTAAATGTTTTGTTTCCAATTTCTAACTTTAGTTTGCCCCAACCCAAATGGTATGAAACTTATTCACAATGTTTATAACTACAAAACACACAAATCATTTGTGAATTTTGGTGGAGCCACTTCAACCATTCTTTAGTTATGCCCCTTTACAAATGGAAAAAAAAGGATGCTACAAAATGTAGTCAAGCAGCAACCTAACAACACATATTAATCAAATTAAATATCTGGAGTTGACAAAATTGCCATCATCTTTTGACCAGCCTCTACACTGTATGAGTATTAATCAAAAATAATTAATGGTTAAAACATGTTACTGTATGTTTAATACAACATTTAAATTTTCTATGCTTGTTTTAATATAGCAAAGAAGAATGGAGGAACTACGTTGTCCTTTGTGAAGAATAAAGACAGTAGTCCTAAAATGGCCAAACTTGATTCTGTCCATTATAATGCCAAGATAGAAACAGGAAGTGGGGAATTCGGTAAGACACTATTGCAGAACTTACAATGTTTTAAATAAGATTTAGATGGAAAGTGTTCTATTACATCCAGAAAATAGGGATTTTTTTGTTTCTAATATTTAAAGAATCCATTGATGCCAAATATTAAAATATGATTGAAATAAAGTTGTGGTTATACATAATTTATAAATTGAATGCTTCTAATTGTAAATTTATTGGGGTGTAAAAGTTAACCAAAGTAAATTTGTATGAAGGGCAGAAGCGCTTCATTCTAAAAATGTGTGCACTGTCAATGCTTTAATTTTACAATCCAATAAAATTATTAAAAGAATCATCAATACTTTCAGTTGCATTGTTTTGATAGAAATATGAGAAAACAAATTCTATCAAGTTTTCTTTCATTAATCTGTGCACTTTAATTATTGTGAAAACTCGTGCCCTGATGAATAACACATTTTATTTTTAAATGGAGGTTAATTTCAGAATGACGTGTGATTGGTGTTAGCCAATCAAAATAACATTTAGAATGAATAATACTTGTAATGTAATTATGTAACTTTGATGATAAAGATACTATAGATAAAACACTGATTAGCAATTTATATAACTTATCTTACCAGTAACTGTTTGTGTTTCTTTGTAGATGAGCATGAAGGTTTCTCCATTTTATCGTCTAGTTTACCAGAATCAACAAAATCAGGGAAAACGGCTGCTGGACCTCATATTGAATTACGTAAGTGCATTATCTATATGAAGTTTCTATGTTATTGTCCAATAAAAGTGGTGCTATGAATTTTGGATAATATGTGATTGATTTCCATTTGTTTAATGTCCAGTCTTAAAGAACTTACAGAGTATCAGTTGTAAAGGTTTGAAAAACAAAAATTGAGGACAAAATGAATACCGGCTAACTTTTCTCAAGTTGGTAAAAAATCAGGGAAAATACCAAGATGAAATCAAAATCTGTTTGAAGAAAAAAGGCAACACCATGGCAAAAAGAAACAGATGAAAAGATAAACAACAGTTCAAGAAAAACTAGAGACAGAATGCACTAAATCTTGAATATTTGTAAAAACTTATATTAACAGGCTATTATTTGAACTTGGAATTATTTTAAATTATGGAATTTGCATACATTCTTGTGTTTAAATTTTTTTTATTAATTCCATGTTTATTTGGAATTATAATCTTTTGAGCGGTTAATAACACTTTCCATACAATATATTTTGGTTAGATAGTGTTGTGCGCGACCCAGTACATTCTATTGAAAATATACTATTTTCTTTGTAATAGAAAGTGTTGTGCGCAGCACAGAACATTTCAGTACAGAATAAACATGGAATTTATTTAAAATTTCAATAACAAGAAATCAAGCAAATTCCATAATTAAAATTAATTCCAAGTTCAAATAATAGCCTGTTTATTATAGAAGAGAAGTATGAATAATTTTATTTTAGTATTTTTAAATTCTTTTATGTATTTCAGAATATTCTGACCATATGGCCAAGTTTTATTGTAAGATCTACTTTGCTGAACATTTTAGAAAGCTACGTAAGCTTATCTTCCCTGCTGGAGAGGAGATGTAAGTAGAATTTATCTAGGGTCATGCCATTATTATTGCTTCTACTGTGGATTCATTTATTTTCGTGGGTATCAATTTTCGTGGATTGAGGAACTCTTGCATTTTCATGGTTATTTGGTTTTGTTGTTTTGTTAAAGTATGTGTACAACCCAATAGCGATTTTGTGATTTGTTTAAGAAATAATTCATGGAAGCCATAGATTGTTGGAAATTTACACATGGCCGTGGCCGTGATATTAAAATTTTATCCTGAGTCTGCGCTAAGTATATGTTAGCGAGAATTTTATCACAGTGTTGTTTACAAAGCTAAAGAGGCACGTCATATTAGAATGAACATTTAAATTTGTTGTTCACTTGTATCAAAGAACCACGAAAATTGGTATCCCAAGAATACTAATGAATCCACAGTATCAGATGATCAATTTATTATTTGACTCTGCTTCCTTCTTTAGTATCTAAATGATTTATATTCAATTTTTCAAAACTAAATTAAGAATATGACTAAGCTATTTGAATGATAATTGCTGATTAAAGGAGATGTGGTATAATTGCCAATGAGAAAACTATCCATCAAAGTTCACATGAAGTGGTTGTAAGCAATTATAGGCAACCATACGGCCTTCAACAATGAGAAAAACAAATATCATATGGTTGGCTACAAAAGGCTCCAAAGGGAAAAATACGAAACAGTTCCAAGCAGAAACATACTGGGCCTAATTAATAACAAAACAATTTACAAATATTTTTATGCCTCTGTCATAGCAGAGGGGGCATTAAGTTTTACCCTTGTCCGTCTGTACCTATGTCTGTCTGTCCATACGTCCCAAAGTTGGTTTCCGTTCTCTAACTGGAATTTGCTTCAACCAAAGGTTATGAAACTTATACAAAATGCTTATTACCAGAAAACACAGAACAAGTATAATTATTGGTGGTGACACTTTAAATGTTCTAGAGTTATACCTGTTAGAAACGGAAAAATTGGTGAATTTTTCGTTTCTGTTCTCTTACTTTAATTTGCCTCAACAAAATGTTATGAAAATTATACACAATAGTTATTACCACAAAACTCAGATCAAGTACAAATTTGTGTAGCGTCACTTTTAAAATTCTTCAGTTTTGTCCTTTTATAACTTTACATGGTATGCAATCTTGGGCATCATCTGTGTCCTAAGGACACATTCCTCATTTATTTCATTATACCTACTGTTATAGTGTATAGCAATGTTATGTACTGCTCTATTTCAATGTATAAATTAAAAACGTCACCTCTCATACCGAGTCTTACAATCTTTTCCAGGTTTATCAGATCATTAAGCAGATGTAAAATGTGGGAAGCAAAGGGAGGTAAATCAGGATCAAAGTTCTGTAAAACTGATGGTAAGTTCAACATTCTAATCTGCTCTTTGAAATTGGTCAACAAATATTTGATGGCTACCATATAAATTTTATGTGTCATTTATACAAAAAAAAAATGTTCTATCAATACAATTTATGAAAATCAAATATGAAAGACACCAACAGTAATTGAGTTTAAAGCTTCTAACTTGGGACAAGTACAAACAGAATGTAGTGAGGTGTCACATGTTTGTGAGCACTTAACCCTCCCCAATCTAAGAAAGGTTCTCTTTAACCTTTTCCTCCATAAATACTTTTTTTTCATATACTTGATTTGCATAGAATTTTTTTAATAAAAAAAAATCAGCAGGTTAAAATTATTAATGCATTGCCAAAACAAATATTTCATCAATGACGTTCCAGTCATAGATTCTCATGAATATCCATATTCTATTAGATACATCCTTTATTAAGTCTGGTGAAATTTTATCGTAGGTGAGACGTTTCAACTGAGGGACTAGGCAGGCGTCATAAGGCGTCATTATGGAGTAAAGAGGGTGGCGTCAACAGGCGTCATTATGAAGGAAAGGGTGCATCAGATGGGATTTTTTTGTAATCAATTTGAAATAAAAAGACTTAGTTTGTCTTCTTTTTAACTTATGACATTGATGAATTTTCAGATCAGAGATTTATACTGAAACAGATGTCTGGAGCAGAAATTGATGTTTTTGAAAAATTTGGACCAGAGTATTTTACCTATATGAACAAATCATATGTTGAACAGGTCAGTTTGTGTGGTGTAAAAGACAAAAACTTGGGGGCAAGCAGGAGTGAATGATTATCTTTTTGTGTAATCAACTTCTATGACTTTTGTACCCAGAGTCTTCTTGTCAGTCGATGTAAACTCATGTTGAAATATTACTTATGTGAAATTATCAACAACAATTTATTTGAGAATTGTAAATACAGAAATTATTGCAAGGTTTATATTAACAGAGACAGACTAAGAAGGTTTTTCATCCTTTTGTTAAAATAATTTGGTAGATTATTTAAGGAATCACTGAAGCATGACTGGAGCAGGCCACCTCTTATGAACATTTCTAGATGGATCACTGATTTATATGAATAATTTGACTAGGACAGTATTGCAATGTTAAGAACTTTTATCCTGATATTTCATACACCCAAAAGCAAAAGATAAAAGAAGAAGTTAAAATTGAGAATGGAAATGGGGGATATATCAAAGAGACAACAATCCAACCATAGAAAAACGACAGCAGAAGGTCACCAACAGGTCATCAATGTAGCAAGAAATTCCCGCACCTGGAGGCGTCCTTCAGCTGGCCCCTAAACAAATATATACTAGTTCAGTGATAATGAACGCCATACTCATTTTCAAATTGTACACAAGAAACTAAAATAAAATAATACAAGACTAACAAAGGTCAGAGGCTCCTGACTTGGGACAGGCTCAAAAATGCAGCGGGGTTAAACATGATTATGAGATCTCAACCCTTGTATTTTTCAGAAACCCACAGCTTTAGGTAAGATTGTTGGAGTGTACAGAATAGGCTTTAGGAATACACACACCAATGCTGGAATGAGACAAGATTTGTTAGTCATGGAAAACTTATTCTATCAGAGGAAAATATCACAGGTACAAATTAGACTTATAAAAGATACTAACAAACAAAATCAATGTCCAAATAAATTGAATTTTTTGGGGGAAAAAAGTCAAATAATTTTCTTTAATGTTATTTTCAGTTTCGGTAAGTAAAAATAATTTTAAACCACCAAATTTTTGTTGTCTAAAGTATCAGAAAATTCTGTCTAAACTGAACTCTGGAGGATTTAAATTACACAGGCACTTGGAACCTGAGAGTATTCTACTTCTTACTAATGCATCTTTGTCTCCACTGGGACTCGATCCCGGGACCTCTGTGTTACAAGGCAGCGCATATACCAACTAAGCTTAAAAAGGACTTCTTTAGCTCAACCCCTTACGGCTACCACATAAACTAAGGGAAGCAATCCTGTCACACATTCACTTTTAAACCAATTAAAATACTAAAGATAAAACATTATCTGAGATACAATAGTTTCTTTTTAGACAGGTGTCAGTTTAAACATGGATTGGTTTAGATATGTGTGTAAAGCAAAATAATGTCCTATGAAATATTGTCCAACAAGACTATGCTCTATGAAATTCTATCCTCATCTATAAAATTATGTCTTGAGATGGACAAATTTTCATAGTGGAATTTGGTCTGTTTGATTACAAGTATTCACAGATGAATAGTATGAAATTTTGTCCTGCTAAAGGGAAGTAATCATTTGTTTATATTAAGACAATTTTTCATAGACTGATTGTTATGGAATTTTGTCTTATGAAGGGGAGGTTATCATCATATATCATGATGGTTAAAAATATCATTAAAGTGTTTTCTTCAATTGACAATAACAAAAAAGAAAATAATAATAAATAGATACAGGTACAAATAAAAAACTAGTTTTGTCATCATGGATGGCAAGGAGTATAAAATACTTTTTGAGTTTCTCAGTCTAAAAGTTTTACTGGAAGGAATTTCAGAAAATCAGAAGAGAGTAATTAGAAGAAAGTCTAATTCCTTTTGTATACAGAACAATGAAATTTATTTCAAAAGTGTTGATAAGAAATCAAATGAAGTTATGAAAAGACTTGTGATTCATAAAGACAAATTATAAAGAGTGATGTATCTATATAAATATATATATTAATAACCAAATTACAAAATATTTTTTTATTATTATTCAAAAATCTGCTTGCTGCATGTTTGTGTAATATAACTTGTATTAATTTGAACAAGCATTTTTATTATGGACAGTATTCTATTGGGAACATTAATATTATGCTGTTGACAAAATTTAATATAAAATATTGTTAGCAGACACGTTTTCATAATGTTATAATGTCATTGACAGAATTTCATAGTGAAATATTGTCATGGACAAAATTTCATAGTGAAATATTGTCATTGACAAAATTTCATAGTGAAATATTGTCTTTAAGGCAGTGACAAAATTTCATGGACAAGCACAATATTTCATAATGAAATAGTGTCCTTGACAATATTTTATTATGAAATGGTGTCTTAAGACAATATTTCATATGAAATTTTGTCCAACAGACAATATTTTATGTTACATGTGCTTCTCTGAAACTACTGTGGATTCATTATTATTCCTTGGATACCAACTTTCGTGGGTTTCGTGGGTTCTTGTGAACCATGAAATCAATGTTCAACGAAATGCATTTTTATGCCCCACCTACGATAGTAGAGGGGCATTATGTTTTCTGGTCTGTGCCTCCATTTGTTCGTCTGTCTGTGCGTCCGTCTGTGCGTCCGACTGTGCGTCCGTTCGCTTCAGGTTAAAGTTTTTGGTCAAGGTAGTTTTTGAAGAAGTTGAAGTCCAATCAACTTGAAACTTAGTACACATGTTCCCTATGATATGATCTTTCTAATTATAATTCCAAATTAAAGTTTTGACCCCAATTTCATGGTCTACTGAACATAGAAAATGATAGTGGGAGTGGGGCATCCGTGTACTATGGACACGTTCTTGTTTTAATAGGCTTTGTAGGCAGAGAAGGTCAAAACCATGAATTCAAATATCCACAAATATGCAAGTTTTTAACCATCCACGAAAATTGATACCCACGAAAATAAATGAATCCACAGTATCTAGTGGCACAATAATACTCAATTCCGGTGACAAGTTGTTAACCATCTAATTTTTGTCAATCAAATTTTATAAATATAAATTTATGTATAATGGATTTTTTTTTTATTTTACCAGACATTTGATTTGAAAGGTTCGGAGAGAAATAGATTAGCTAGTACATCAGGGAAGAGAGATGAAGAACAGGTTCTACTGGATACTAATTTATTAAATTGTAAGTTACTGTTAATGAAAGAGAGAAATAGAACTACAGTGGCGGATCCAGAGGGGGGGTTCCGGGGGTGCGCACCCCCTTTATTTTTGCCGATCAATGCATTTGTATCGGGACATATGTTTTGCACCCCCCCCTTTCGAAAATTCCTGCATCCGCCCCTGAACTATGAGTATTGTGACAGTTTTATATATGCTAGAATTTCTTTTATTCTAAGTTGATTTACAAATTGGTTAAAAAAAAAACCATTATTAACACTGGGTTTGATCTCTTTGTTTGAAATTCAAATATGACGTAAAGTTTTCTTGCAATAAATCTGCTTTTGCTATGGAAACATTACAAATAAGTTTCAATGTCTATTAACATCTAAAAGAAAACTCAGAAAACTGAAAAAGAAAGAAAGTTTACTTACATATTATAAAGAAATATTTCATGCAATACCATATATTTTAAACAAAAAGTTTGGCCAGTCTCAAATTGATATTTTAAAACTGTTTAAAGAGGGAAAATCTGTCTGAATGTGGTGAATCTATAAAGTACTTTAAATTAATATATTTTTCTGTCTAATTTTGCAAACTGCAAGTGAAATTAAACCAAATGAACATTTATTTTGCAGTAAGTATAGAGTCACCACTGTACATCTATCCTCACTCCAAGACATTACTGATGAATGTTATCAGTAGAGATTCACAATTCTTAGCTGCTAATCTTGTCATGGACTACTCACTACTGGTCGGACTGGATGAAAACAGTAATGAACTGGTTCTAGGTATTATAGGTATGTATAGAAGTTGTTATAAAAACTGGTTAAGAAGTTGCTGTGGATTAAATAATTTTCTCAAAGTAAATTTTTTAAAATTTTTGTTGAAACTTGATTTCGTGGTTTTGGTAAAATTTTGCATCCAATCATATGTGAGATTTTTACTTCATTAAATATTTATTTTGGTGCTACATCTTTACATACAAAGTCCACTAAAATTGTTTTCAATGTCCTCACTTTACGCTGACACAGTTATGAATTTATTGAGCATGGAAATGTAAGCTTGTGTTGTAATTATTAGGTCTTAGAATACTTATTTTTCCTTCTCAAACAATGGTGTTCAGTAACTTTTATTTTATGTACACTTGTTCAAGCTTTTATGATCTATAGAGTTTTCCTGCATTTGATTGTTGACTAACATATTTGTATGTATACATTTTAGATTATATAAGAACATTTACATGGGACAAGAAATTAGAAACCATCTTGAAATCTGCTGGAGGTTTGTATTGTACATTTTTTGGCTAAATATTTCCTTACATGCTATCAAAAAACGAAAATTACAGTAGTAGCTTGAATCTATATACTATGAATAAAATCTTTAAGATCGCATACCTGCCAACAGTCACTATTTGCGGGGGATTTCCTCTTGGAGGCTGGAACAATGGAACAATGAGAGCCATCTTGCACATGTATAAAACCCCCATGGGCATTTTGAAAAGTTGGCAGGTATGAGATCGACGACAGCAAATTTACACTAATGTGAAAATATTGTCATAGTGTATAAGGGAGATGTGGTATGATTACCAATGAGACAAGTATCCATAAAAAAACTGTGACAGAACTTCTTCCCTTGAGTAAGCTCTGACTTGAAACATAGTGGTCCTGAAGGTGACATTGTAATTTCCTAATGTTAATCTTTCTCTGCTATTTAAACCTCACTTAAAACTTAAACATCATGAATGAACTATTTTTGTGCATCCCAATAACTATTATTTTGGTTTCAAATGACATACATATTGATTAATATGTTATCTCATCACATTGAAAAGTCTGTAAATCATGTTTTGAATATATATTAATTGTAATTCTTTAAAATTTAGGTAAACTGCCAACAGTTGTCTCCCCTGAGATCTATAAAAGTCGTTTCCTGTCAGCCATGACTAGATATTTCTTACCAGTACCAGATCAATGGACAGGGAAAGACTTTGATCCAACATTAAGTTGATGATTGATCTAGTGTAGTTCATTAAAACATTGATAATTTTTATGCAGTGATTTTTTTTGTTACAGACGTTTGTTATGATGACTATGATTTGTTGACCAAATGTTTGTTACCATATCTGATCACATCTGTATTAAAGAATAGAATGCTTCTTTTTGTAAATCTATTTGGGATTCAAAGTGTTGACAGAAGTACATTTTGTATGAAGCACTTCATTCTAAAAATGTGCAAACGGTCAATGCTTTTACAACCATATGAAATTACTAAAAGAAGCATTCAATGCTAACAATTACATTTTTCAGCTAGGATCATGAAAACATGATTTCTATCAAGTTTTTCTTTTATTTACATATGCACTTAATTGTGGAAAAAATGAAATTTATAAATTCTATAAAATGATATGATCATGTAATACTGTGATTTTGTTAGTGAAATTTATAATGATTCACAATAATTTGTAGTGTACATATTATATTCAATCATTTATCAATTTTCAGGTTTATGTCTGAATTATCTAATTGAGGTATTTGATACCAGTAATTTGTATGCAAAAAATTAATCCATATCTGTTCATGTTTTGTTTTGATAATGTGTATGTTTATATACATCTAAACTTTTTTTTTTAAATATACAAAAACAATTTATTCAATTATTTCAGTCAATTTATACACTCCCAAGTCACTATTTTTTTTATAAAACTTTTAGAAGTCAAATTATGTTTTTTGAAATGTCAAATTCATACCATAAGTCACAGTATAAACAAACCTCTATCAAAACTTCAACTGCTGGAAATATCAGTATCTATAAAAACAGTCAACAGTTATTTATTGAATGGAAAATTACATTGAAATTAAAGTAATTACCTAAAATAGTAAATTTATCAGAAATCTGCCAAGCTAGGTTTCATTCTTGGAAAATAAATATAAACCAGTTCTTTTTAATATGCATAAAAATTACAAATGAATCCATATTCTTCTTATCCTGTGGATTTATTTATTTCCATGGTTACCAGTTTTCATAAACTGAGGAAATCTTGCATTTTCGTGGATATTTAATTTCATGGTTTTGCCAAAGACTACATAGAGCCTATATGAAATTTGACATTAATTGAACATTTAAATTTGTGGTTGACCTGTAACCTTGAAACCCACGAAAATTGCTATCCAACGATTATTAATTAAACGACAGTATATTATTTTAAATGACTGAAAATAATTACACCTGTATTTTAACTAAGAAAAATTCCTATGATTTACAAATATTGTCTCCTGGAATTAGCAAATTAAAAACGAAACATTTGAGCATGGCTGTTAAGTTGGAGGGTACCAATATAAATGTAAGTTATCTAGTTTATTTGTTCTCAATAAAAATTGGACAAAAGCTCACCTGATTATAAAGCAACTTTATTTTGCTGACAATGTAATGTGAATTATATTATTTGTAGATTTTGTTTTTGTGTTATGTTTTTGTGTTATTTCACTGATTTTGATACGTCTGCATAAAATCCTACATAAAATTACAGCTAATTTCCTAAAGCATGTAGAGCAAGACTTTTGTTAGCTTTTTTGCTTTGTTTTTATATTGTACAATCATTAGGATAACACCCAATAAAATTCAAATATTATATATACAGGTTAAACTATGCCTAAATATATTGTTAAAAGATGTCAATCTTATTCACAAAGCTTGTATAAACAATTATACAAACAAAGCAAGCAAGCGAACCAAAGTTTTGCTTTACATGCATTAGGAAATTAGCTGTAATGCTTCCTTGAATATAACATGAACTTAATCCTTGACCAGAAAGTCCACCAAAATGTGATACCTATGAATAATAATGATTCTACAGTATGCTTACAGTCAAACCTGCTATAAAGGTCACCTCTATTAAGTTAAAGCTTGTCTCATCAGGTAACTTATAATTTTCTTGTGCCACTGTAGTACATGTAATACCTATCTATTTTGAAAATCAATAGGGCTCTTCACGGTTAGTGTGGCCATATTGGATAGGGGCAGATTTTTTAGAAAGAGGTGGAAATAGTATGAAAGTATGGGAAATCCTATGTGTGTTTCCAAGCAACTGCTCTGTTTAAATGATGTTTTCCCATATTTTTCACACCATTTTTACCTCCATTATGAAAATCTGCCCCCTATCCAATGTGGCCGAACTAACCGTGAAGAGCCCTATTTATCTGTCCCTAGGGTAACCTATAAATAAGGTTTGACTGTATTGTATATTGATAAATTATTTTTATAATTTGTTTTGATGTTATAAATATAAAATGTGCAATATGTATATGTCAGCTGATTAAAGATATATTTTATATGTAGTTATTTATCAAAACCAGAGAATTTCAAAATCATGGCATTTAATTTGACTTGGTTTCATACAATTACATAGATCATGTCCAGTGACTTTCAGTAATTACCATTACTCAATGTAAAGTGTTGTGCATAAGTTAGTTTGATAGGAAATACTTGTGGTAGATCAATGATATGTTGTATAAAGTTTCATTACGATCAGTCCATATCAGTCTGACAACTACTTTGAGGTCCTGTCCCTAAGTCATGGTCAAGAGAATTTGAATTAATTAACAATTTTCATTTTCAAAGTTTTTGCTTAGTTAGTTTGATAGGAACTCAAATGAATAACAAAAGAAGAAACTCTTTGGAAGCTAGCCATAAGGAGGTGTTGAAACGCAATGTAAATTATTTTCCATGTTTATATCTTATTTGCTGCATTGATTACACAGGTGCTATCTAAAAATCATGGGGAGAACACAGAGCTATGTAGGTAAAGATCACAACATCAATTGATCAACTAAAATTACTAGAATTTTGGATTCCAGATGGCATGTTTTGATAGTTTAAGTAGCAGTAACTCCAAGTTGACCTGATTTTCTTTCTTTTCAGAACTATTTCTTATAAGGTATTAATCTAATTTTGTACAAATCCTTTTGTTGAAAAACATGCAGATTTGAAGGTCACTAGTTAATATTCAAGATCTAAACAGCAATCAATTGGCTGAAATTGGACTAAACATTATTGGTCACGGCACATGAAATATTTTTTATTTAAAATGTTGGTTAGATTTGACATAATGTGAAGTGGACTTCTTCAAGCTCTGTGTAGACTGTACTTTGACCTAAAATGGTTAAGTTTTACTAATTGTGACTTGGATGGAGAATTGTCTCATTGGTACTCATACCACATCGTTTTATATCTTCTTATATCTATTCATGCCTTGGTATGATGTGAAATAATAGCACCTGCAATACTGTGTGTTGTATCAACCAGAAATAATTGTTTTAAAAATTTATTTAAGCAAAAATTACATATAAAATTATATATTAGTTATAATGACTTTAGATATATGATAAATAAATAAATTAAAATTGTAATTACATAAATTTGTAAAAAAAATTAAAAGGTTGATTGATATGTATTGAATTCTTTGATCATATGCTCTTTTATTTTATTAGGAAATGGTTGCAAAACAAAGTAGACACCTGTTTTTGCATCTCTTCATAATAATAAAATATTTTACGATGCTCAATTATTTAAATTATTTATTATAAAGTATAATAAAGTTTTACTGCGAAGATATATTAATATCTGTGTTCACAAAATATTTCATCGACAGCAACAAAGGTTGCAATACATTATACTAAAATTTTTATATACAACAATAATATTAAGTCTGAAAAATATGTTTTTTCAAACATGCATGTGGATAGATAGAATACTAATTTGTTAAGCTTTCCAACATTTAGGAAAACATAGAATAATTACCATTACCTGACAATATTAACCACAACCTGTTACCATAATAGACATTTTGAGTATTAAATATTAAATTATATTCACAAATAATATATAAGAAGTTAAAATACAACTGAACTGCTTCCAACAGAGGTAGAGTATATGGATGTTTGATTGACATTGGAGTTATTTCCCTTTGTAAAGCATTGTAACTTGTACTTTTTCCCTTGAACTAATCAATATTTAATTTAGCTTATAAATTTAATATATTTTACATAGTTGAATAAATTATACCAAATACTGAACAAAAATATTCCTGGAACTATAATAATAAAAAGAATCAACACAAAAAAAGTTAAGCGAGAAGATGGATTACCTCCCCTTCAAAGTATGTGATATTTCTCTCTTTAATTCTAGTGTTATATAAAAAGTTGAAAAATAACAAGGGATATAAAAAATTTAGAAATGAAAGGCCTTTTAAGGTCTCAATATTTATAGATTATATTAAGTACATCTAAAATTTTCAAAATTCACACTCATTCGCCAATATGTATTTCAAGGATCACAATATTTCTAAGGGGTGAAACATAAATAAAATTTGCAAAAAAATGAACTATTATTTTTTCATATGTAGCCTTCATAAATGAAAATGAAAACTGTATTTGATAAAAGTAAAAGTAATACAAGTTTTATAAAAACAGAGATCACAGAATGGTGGTTGAATAGATCATTTAACTAATGCACAAAATTTAAAAAAATGCTGTGGTTTGTAAACATAGAAGAAACAAAGAAATATCTATCTCAGGTAAAATACATGACAATAAAATGTTGTGATGATAAAAAGGTGTAAATACAAAACATCTCATTCACACAACAATTGGGACACATTAAAATGGAGTGATCAGTAAAATTCAGTTGTGATATTAAATATTTAAAAGTGTGGACACATAAATGTCTGGCTGCCATAACAGTCAGTATAATTTAAAGACATCCATTTTTAGAATCTTGGACTTTTATACATTTTGAACAAAGTTTTCTGATTTTGCGTGGATTATATAGATTCTAGTGCTGCACATGTATCAAAAATCAATCATAATGGAGAGAAAAAAACAACAATCAAAATATCTTTTACTTATAGCAATAATAAATTGATTGATAAGAGATTAATGCCACATCAGCAAAAATATTGTACCAAGTACACAAAAATGTACAAGAAATGAAAATTTAATCAAGATGATAAGGGTTTTTAACATAAAAATGTCACGTAAAACATCTTGTATTCCTTAATTGCATAGAAGTTAGTAATAATATTTGACAAAACAAATAATTGGTTTAAAACATCAATAACACATTTCAAATATCTAAAATTGCTACAATCAACATGATCAATTTTGACATGAGTGGGTTTTGATTTAAACATAGAGTGTGGCCAAGAGTGTTCATCACTTGAGATATTTTACTATATATATTGTATATGAACTACTTTTTTCAAAAAAATATTTTGGGGTCATTTTTGGTTTGATATTAAGCAACTTGGAACCAAAAGAAGCAGAATTGTCACATGTTTATTTTTTTATTTGGTTATATATTGTTTTGTGGATCATTTTTATTTTTTTACAAAATAAACACAAAATATTATTTTCTGTTCAGAAATTCGCTATATATTCAACCAAATTAAATTATAAAAAAATATTGTATGTGTTTATATCAAGAGAAAACAAAAACACCTGAGGACAAACTATTACCAAATAAACAAACATACTTTAGACAATTCTGCTTCTTTTAAGGCTTTGTTGATCAAAATCCAACATAAATGTGTTTTCATATGAATAGATAGCAAAAAAATAAAGGTGACCAATACTTTTGGTCAGGTACTTAGTATGTAAATAAACTAATACTGATGGAACATTTATTGAAAATATATTCAAATAAAATACGAGGATGTCAGATATATATTGATGAAACAACAGTCAACATCCAAAAAACACAAAAAAACAACAAAAGACATTTAGTCTTTATATACCAAATGGGCATGCAGTACTAATACATTAAAAATCTAAATCATTAAATATTAAAGACATCAACTAATAACATCAACACAATAGCTTAAATAAGAGAGAAATGAAAATATGTATAAAAAGAGGAATGACTTATCTTTTAAACAATTATATTGCACATTAACTATGAAATCTAAATGGTCACTAAAGATGTAAAAATTAAGTCCTGAAGTCAAAGACCATCAAAATTAACAAGTGTATTGCACTGAACAAAGGATTTATTGAAAAGATATACTTATCCCTGATTTCCTTGTTAGCTAAAAGGATAAACATCTGATTTTCAATTAAAGGGTCAGAAACAGTCATATTTGTTTAGGGGTTATCCATAATTGTCAACCTTTTTCCAAAGTAAACAAAACATACACTCAAAAAGTGTACATCAACCATTTTCAGAATCAATCAGTCTTAATAAGGAGAAGATTCTGTCTATTATGTTTTAGTTTAACATAAAAATTTGCATTGAAAATAAACTGAAACATATCTGACTTATATTATTTTTTTTTAATAGTGTACAGTAAAAATGTTGATTCTTAAGCTCCCTCCCACAAGTGTATGTTTTGTAAACTTTGGAAAGTGGTTGACAATTATGGATGACCCCTTATATGAATAAATGTAACCAATAACATTTTTCATACTTTTTGCCTAAGAGTACATTGTTAGGTTGTCCCTACCTAACAAACTTACAAACTTGTTCAAACTGCTAACACAAAAAAACATGACTGCAAAACCTATGTCTAACACTTTTCAGCATTACAAACTGTTTAAATGCATTAACAAATATGTAGCCTAGAGCAGAATAATAAACTTAACAACAAAAGCTAATACAATGTATCTGTGAAAACATGGCTTTCTTGCAGCTAATATCTGAAAACATGACTTTCTTGCAGCTAATATCTTGGAAAACATCTTTTAGCTATTCTGTGAAAACATGGCTATCTTGCAGCTATTCTGCGAAAAAATGGCTATCTTGTAGCTATTCTGTGAAAACATGGCCATCTTGAAGCTATTCTGTGAAAACATTGCTATTTTGCAGCTATGGTTAAAATTGTCTGTTTAACAATCTCCATGGTGACAGACTTCTTGCAGTGAATTAACAAACATGTAGTTGGAGAAAATCAGATAGAGAAATCTAAACCACATTAACTGACTTCTGTGTGCAAACATGGCTCTCTAAAATAAACAAATCACATTCATATAATACGGTTAGTCATGATAATAGACATAATTATTTATTTACACTTTCTTTTATTATAATAATATGAAAACATTTTAAGGGTGCATACACATCCTCTAGGAATAAAAGTTCTAGCTTTAAAATTTAAGAAATAAACCAAACAAATTATGTACCCTGCATGCATAATTTCTCCACAAAATAGACAAAATAGAATGCCACCCTCCCAACAATACACCTTAACACTATTGGGAAATCTGTTCCGATTGACACAGGAACTCGTTCTGCTTGAACTTTTGACATCATACAACAATAAGTTTTCAATTGTTGCGTCAGATATTTTCTATTATGATGTCAACAATTTATAGGAACTTTTGTGGTGTTTATTAATGGCGAACAAATAGTGATAGGATGTATTTGTTCAGGACATATAAATTTGTAAAGAATTACATGAGATTTTGGGTAGAATATTGTGTTGATGGCAGATCTTTAGTTTCTTTCAAATATAATAATGCAACATGGTTTGTAATATTCATTTTGGTTGGATATTAATAAATGTCACAAACTTTCATGACATCGATTCATAATTGATGCAATGAAAATGTATGTGCAAGCGCAGAAGATATATGACAGATTTTAAATTAGGATTTAACGCTGTTTTCTGTTAGTTTTGTTAGAATGGAGATAACAATATTGTATTTTAACCTCTGACGGGTCGGCATCAATTTGTGATTTGATGGTCACAAATATCAGTTTACTGGCACTGCTAACATGTTGCCATTAAACCTAATTTGAGACCATCAAATCACACCAATTGATGCACTCAGAGCTTCAAATACAATACAGTTATCTCCTTATTTTATTGTTGAATGCTATTCATAACAGGTAAACACACAAGAGTGAATTTAGGTCCTCAGAAAAGTTCAGTCGTTGCTAATATTATTTTTGCACCAGAAAATATTTCATAATAAAATCAGAACATGTCAAATTAAAATGTAATGACAGTTTTTACATCAAAATGAAAACAAGTACTTTTTTCAAAATCAGAAATGGCTAGTGGTTCAATCCCTCCTTAATCTACCATTCTTACCCATGCATAAAATGTCTTCAGTGGAGTTGATACAAATGTTCTCTTGGATGTAAGATAAGCTAAAGGTAGGTCTAATATGGATAAATACTTTCTTAAAATGGAAGTAGTCTTTAAAACAAATACTCTGGTATCTAGAAAAAAAAAGAAATATATTTGTGGAAGGTTTTTAAATGTAGTAAGATGCTTCTGGAGAAATATAGAAGATCATTGTGTGAGGAAATCAATGTTATTTTGGTTAAAACAAACAATCTATAATTTACATGATTTACGAAATATTTTACAGTAAAGTGACTTTAAATGAAAGTTATAAAGAGTTCATTAAATCCATTGGTAAATATAATTCATAAAGTTTGATTAATCATAGTAAATGTCAACATAACAAACATACCGGTAACATATAAAGCCTTAATTATATATAAGCTAAGATAAATATTTAACAAGTTTGTAATGCAACTTTTCTCCAGTCATATCAAAAACACAAAAGTTTACAGGTCCATCTAACACTTACATGACAATTAAAGTCATGATAATTGTACATCATTTCATAGGTTTTATCTTATTATTTACGAAGAAAAAATAGTCCTAGATGCATGATTTATTATATTTGTTGTTATCAATTGTTTTTTAACTAGTTTTCGGCAACTGAGAATACTCTCAGATCTTTAGTTTGTGTCCTTTTGTTTTGTTGAGTTTAGCCCTTTTCAACTGATTTTCATGCTTCTTAGGATGTTCTGTTACACCACTGTCCCAAGTAAGGTGGAGGGTTTAGTGCCCGATTGTTTAACCCTACGACATTCAGTATGTGTGTCTCATTGAAATTCATACCACATCTTCTATAGTATTTATATACATGTACTTGTACAGGATTCACATAATACTTACGGTTAGGCATTCTATTTTTCCCACAAATATCCCTAAAAAACAAAATAAGATAGTCATTCATTAGCTTATGGAACATGCATTATCAATCATTTCATATAATTAACTGTTTGAATCTGTTTCTCTGGATACAAAAGTATGTGATTCGGAACTTTCTTTAAACTGAAGTTGTTATGGCATCCAAGGACATAACTCTTTAATAAAAATTTACATATTTTTCAAAGTTTAGTAGCACAGTCTCCATAATTACATTATATGAACTAAATCTGATTATAGCCATGGTCAACTGATTTTGATGCTTACTGGAATGTCTCTTTAATAATAATTCTAGGCTTACACATATAAGAACGAGCTTCAGATCTGCAGGACTTATAGGTTAAATTTCTTGAATCACTGGGTTAGAAAATGAAGCCTGTTCAATAACCTTTAGCAGATCAAAATTCTGAGTAAAAGGGGTAACTATTAAGCTTCCATTTAAATATTACATTTGAGGAATGCCTAATCAAATTAACTTAATTTTAATAAGAAAATCAAACAAACACATGTACATACACATGTACTTTTACTGGATCTTGAAAGAACTGTAGAATAAAAAACGTGTGCACTCTATTTTGACATGTACAATAAGCAAATATATAAATGATGACAATAAAAGTGTTTAAAACAGAACAATAGCTTTAATTTATTTAAATGTAAAATGAAACACATATTACTTACTGTATACAATGATAAAGAGCAGTGTGATTTTTGTGTCCACTTACTCCATTACTGTCAAATGTAATGACCTGAAAATATATAACAATCATCATTCATGGTTGCAACAAATGATTTATCTTTTTTTTTTTTTTTCCAACGTAACAATATCTTTATTGCAATTTTGCTGTAACAAATTACTAAGTTTACAGCTTTAACTTAGTATCCCTCATGTTAGCTTACCAAATAGTTAAGGGAAGCACTATTTGGCAAGGTATTATTTATTCATAATATTAGTATTCATAACATAAAATTTTTCACAAAATATATTCTATAAATTAATGTGATTATACACATACATTACATTTTGTTTCTCTTTTTCATAGTATTTATTTTTTCCGGAATCAACTCCGTTATCAGTATGATCCGTGTTTCCATTAGTATTGGGCACAGTATGTGTTGTTTTTCGCATGTGCGTTATCGGGTATAGTTTGGATGTGTGTCTAAATTATATAAATATTATCCACTGGATTTAACGATTATATATGGTGAATTTACTATTCAAATTTTCTTTAGTTATCTACTGATCTTTTTTGTCGAAATGTATGTGTGTAATTCACAAATAGGTAATTTAAGTGTAACAAGTTGAAACACTCGACATGCGAAATGATACATTATTTTTCCACATTAATTAATAAACGTACGGATATACTGTTTATAGTATAACTTTTTTTTTTATCATTGTAAATACACATTTTAAAATATAAAAAAAATGCTGTATAATTTACATGTGGTGACTCATGCATGGCTGAACATGCTTACAAACATTGATCATGCATGGTTGAACTTGATCATAAATATTGCCATATTTGGTTTGTGTACAAGAAACAATTTTGTACACAATGTTGTGTGCTTCATACATAGCTTAGTCCTGATTCAATTGAATCTTTGCAATGAATCTATTTGTTTTTATGAGTATCTGTTTAGTTTTTTTGTTATTAAAATTGTTTATTTCAATTATTTCTGAAATTTCTTTCTGGAAAATTTTTAAAATGTTTATTTTTTTTGTCTTCTTTTCTGAGGCAAAATGTGATTTGTATATTGAGAAGGATATTAAAGTTAATATATAATTAATATCAAAGTATGCTGAATCTTCAATTTTGTACCCTGTTACTAAATTTTCAAGGCTTATAATGTCTTTTTCAATACCTAGGGATTTCATTAATTTCATTATTATTTTTAGAAAGTCATTATTATATGAGCAATTGACAAAAAAATGTTCATAGTCTTCCTTTTTTTTACAATGCTTACATAAGTTGTCTTCAGTAATTTTCCACTTTTTTAATAGTTCATTACTTGGCAGTATGTAGTGAATAAGTTTCCATCTAAATATTTTCAATCTATTATCAGTAAGATATTGAAAAATAAAAACAAAAGTATTTTTCAATTTAGAATTTAAATGTTCATCAAATATTTTTTCCCACATAAGAAAACCATTTGGTTTATCACAACTATTTTTCAATGTCAATAATTCATAGAGTTCTTTTGTACTTATTAAGGGAGTAATTGCCCTGTGCATAATTTTTAAATCATTTATAACTTTAACTTTAGTTTTGAATGAATCTTCAGTGCCAACAATTGTTTTCCAATCAAATGGTATTGCTTTTTTTAACATAAATAATTGCCAAATGATTTATCTTACAATTTTTAACTAAAAAAAATATAAAATTTATAGAACGAAAAACGATAAAAGCTAAAATATATGGAACAGATAATAAAAACTATATAGTACAGAATAAGAGAAATGTCATGAATGTATTCTGAAACAATGGAATTGAATTTTTTTGGTAATAGTTAATTTTCAAATTAAATTAAATTGGATTGCGGACTGACTGTTTCTATATTGATGAATTAATTTGAGTTTTTATGAACTCATTGGACATGTTGGATAAGTTAATTACCCGGTACAGCAAGGCACCTCTTGTATTGTGTTGTGACTAATAACTAGCTTGTCATCAAAATGTTGTCAGGTGAAATTTATAACTTTTTTTTAACTTGTAAGAATTGAAGTGATGGAATGGATCAGAAATACTTATCTCAATTTAAAAATTGTTTGGTAAATGGCAACCAGATGCTCTGCAGGGCGTAGCTTTATACGACCGCAGAGGTTGAACCCTGAACGGTTGGGGCAAGTATGGACACAACATTCAAGCTGGATTCCGCTCTAAATTTGGATTGTGATTAAATAGTTGACACAGCATAGGTTTCTGACACAGAATGAATGTATTCAAATGAACTTAAAATTTTTGTTTTCTCTTAAAGCAATTCACTATGCTGTTGAATATTAATCCTCTCAAAAAAATGTTTGAAGAAATTTTCTTTTTATTTATGAAATTTCAAATGAGAAAAATTTAACCCAATTTTTTATTCACATCCCCCTTTCCCTTATTCTAAAACTAATTTCAATTAAAATATTCTAATGGAGTTTGCAACAATTACTACTCATTTAAATACATGATGTAAAAAAACTGCTTGTTATCACTGAATGGTAAAGATTATTTAAATTTATCAGTTGGTAGTAAAAAGTGAATATACATTGTATATTGTATATAACAAAGATTTAAGTTGATTCTGGACAAAGAAAGATAACTCCAATTAAAAAAAATTCTTGCAGATATTTCTTGCTTAATATACTGGACAAAGAAAGATAACTCTTAATTAAAAAAAAAATTGCTATTTCACAATATTGTGAAATTAGATATTTCTTGCCATTGCACAATACTGTGCAATTGAAAAGACTTGCTATTGCACAATACTTAATATAATAATTTTAGATCCTGATTTGGGCCAACTTGAAAACTGGGCCAATAATCAAAAATCTAAGCACATTTTTAGATTCAGCATATCAAAGAACCCCAAGGTTTCAATTTTTGTTAAAATCAAACTAAGTTTAATTTTGGACCCTTTGGACCTTAATGTAGACCAATTTGAAAACGGGACCAAAAATTAAGAATCTACATACACAGTTAGATTCGGCATATTAAAGAACCCCAATTATTCAATTTTGATGAAATCAAACAAAGTTTAATTTTGGACCCTTTGGGACCCTTTTTCCTTAACTGTTGGGACCAAAACTTCCAAAATCAATACCAACCTTCCTTTTATAGTCATAAACCTTGTGTTTAAATTTCATAGATTTCTATTTACTTATACTAACGCTATGGTGCGAAAACCAAGAAAAATGATTATTTGGGTCCCTTTTTGGCCCCTAATTCCTAAACTGTTGGGACCCAAAACTCCCAAAATCAATACCAACCTTCCTTTTGTGGTCATAAACATTGTGTTTAAATTTCATTGATTTCTATTTACTTTAACTAAAGTTATTGTGCGAAAACCAAGAATAATGCTTATTTGGGCCCTTTTTTGGCCCCTTATTCCTAAACTGTTGAAAATAAAACTCCCAAAATCAATCCCAACCTTTATTTTGTGGTTATAAACCTTGTGTCAAAATTTCATAGATTTCTATTAACTTAAACTAAAGTTATAGTGCGAAAACCAAGAAAATGCTTATTTGGGCCCTTTTTGGCCCCTTATTCCTAAAATGTTGGGACCAAAACTCCCAAAATCAATACCAGCCTTCCTTTTATGGTCATAAACCTTGTGTTAAAATTTCATAGATTTCTATTCACTTTTACTAAAGTTAGAGTGCGAAAACTAAAAGTATTCGGACGACGACGACGACGACGACGACGCCAACGTGATAGCAATATACGACGAAAATTTTTTCAAAATTTGCGGTCATATAAAAATGAAAAACCCAGGAGTGATCATGACAAAATTGCTGACTTAAATAATAATGAATTCTGAACAACAAAAAGAGCTGTCTTTTTGATTGGTCTATTTTGACAAAATCATGATCTTTGTCTACTTCTGATTTGCAGCAGAAGATCAGATTTATTTTAGATTTCAGATTTTACAACCATTATTCTCTTTGAATGCTGTGAGCCTGTGAATCATCCAGACTTCATAACTTTACCTTATTAGGTTGTAGTCCATATATAACAGCTATTATTTCTTTCTGTAAAACTGTGGCATCCCAAACTATGCTTGGACTATCGGGTAACTTTCTGGAAAACACAATGAAAGATGCATGCTTAAAACCAAAATAAAATGAAACTGTCTAATAAACTTGCTGGAAAAGACAATGAAAGATGGAGCTAACTATGTACTAATTTCATATTATTGTAGATACTGTAAACCATATAGGGGCATTGGTGGCTTAATGGTCTAAGTAATTGAACTATATTATCACTAGACTGTCCATACTGAGGTTGTGAGTTTGATTCCGGCACATGGCAAGGGCGCTCAATTCCAATTTTAACTGTAAGTTTTCATACCCTAGTTATGTGTCGGCACTCAAGAGCAGTTAAAAAGTGACTGCCATGAAATAGCACAAAAGTGTTGAAAGTGGTATTCAACAATAATTAATGTAGGAAAGTTGCCACATGCTTAATTTATATAATGACAATGTCAGAGCTAAGTTCACGTAGATATGATAAATAAAAGTAAGAAGTAAGATTTGCAAGGTTTGTTCTGAAAACAGTGAAAAATAAAAAATGTGATATAAGTTCACATTGTGAAATGTGATAAGTTCATATCATGATTAATTTTTCACCCAGGAATTCCTATGCCATGTATGCCTAGGATTCTAAAATGATTATAGAAAACTTTTTATTTCCATACTGAAGACTAAGGAATTTGAAGTCTCCAACTTCAAATTATACTTACGGATGATCTACTTGGAGTACATTTCTTTCAGGAATTCCAAGCATACTACAGCTTTTTATCAGTTCTTTTCTACGCTTGTCACCAATTCTATAGTAATCACCTATAATGTAAGTCAAAATTATTTGCAAATACATTATTATACAATAGTTACAAAATATTACATTTATAGAATGAATAACATACAGCGTGCGGGAATTTACAAAACTATTAGACATTAAGGGATTACATGTGTGGGCTGCACTATCATGACTACAATGTATGTGATAATTGATGTCATACTACAATTCCCAAATATATAAATGAACTAAAAATAAAACCTTTCAAGACAAACAAAGGCCAGTGGTATTATTAAAAACATGATTAAGTTTTATTCAACAAACAGAAAAACAATTTCAGCAGAATCTCACTTTATTTTGAAACAGTGAAAAAAAGTTTTATAGCAAAACCCTTACCAAAAACTTAATTCTTGTTTTCAAATTTCCAATAGGGAACATACTTTATAAAAATAAAATATTACAAAAACTTAAATTTACAAAATTATTAAACACAAACCCAATACAAAGGGTGTGAACAGACTTTTATGGAACGCCACGAATGCCTTATGTTAATAATCAGCATTATACGCAGTGTTCACAGCATTATATGAAGTGATCACAGCATTATATGTAGTGCTCACAACATTATATGAAGTGATCACAGCATTATATGCAGTGCTCACAGCATTATATGCAGTGTTCACAACATTATATGAAGTGCTCACAACATTATATTAAGTGCTCACAACATTATATTAAGTGCTCACAACATTATATTAAGTGTTCACAACATTATATTAAGTGTTCACAACATTATACGGTTTTTGTTGTATGATGAGATTGATGTATGATGAGATTTATGAATGATGAGATCATTCGGTAAACTTCTTTTTTTAGCGGAAATTATCGAATCCATAATTGGTAAATTACGGTAAATTAATGCCCAGCAAACAAATTTAAACAGTTATTATTATATATGTGATCATTAAGGCAGTATACAATATTTAAAACGGATTGAAATAAGTAAATTAAGAAGTATGATCAATTTAACCCAAGTTTATTCCACACCAGGGCATTTTAAACTTATTTTGAGGATTAGTTTCACCATATTCACAACTTAATATATAGATATAGGAAGATGTGGTGTGAGTGCCAGTGAGACAACTCTCCATCCAAATAACAATTTAAAAATTAAACCATTATAGGTTAAAGTACGGCCTTCAACACGGAGCCTTGGCTCATGTATATATATTTACTAGAACACATCCGTGATATCGCGGGTCTGTGACTGAATTAAAGAATATAACTAGAACACATCCGTGATATCGCGGGTCTGTGACTGAATTAAAGAATATAACTATGCGTATGCCTTATTTTAGTATTGGTATTGTCATCTGATAAAGTCTTGCCGATTATAAGATGAAGTTTTCTCTGCTTTTAACATCTTTCTGTTTGAACCCGTCGACCTGGAACTTGTCAATTTAATATTGGTATTATTGATTTTGTTTGGAAAACAAAAGTCTCTGGAAAGGAGTATTTTTTAATCAACAGTTTTGTCCTTTATGAGTTATGAATAAAATTGAATCTTTGATTCGCTGTTTTACGTCTAACAAATTGAAAACTGTACATGCTGTACCTATACGCCTTATTTTAAGTCCAGATTTTTATTATTCGTATTGTCATCTTAGAAAGTCATACTGATTAAAGTACTACAATCGGGAACAATGTGACAATGATTGAATTAAGTAGTTTCAACCCTGTGATTACGACCCGTGTATATAGCAAAATCTTAAATACAGCTTTCGTGGTACTCCTGTCAGATGCGGAACGTACAGATAATGTAATAGTTAACAGGTGAATATATTATTGGTATCGATTCGACCCGGAACTTCTTAATTATTGGCACTATTAATTATGTGGAAAACAAAAGGGTCTGGAGTGATGTTATTTTTAATCAACAGCATGGTACTATATTAGTTATATATACTCTCAGATCAGTACTTATAGTGTCTTTTTATTGTTGGGATATACAAGTACCCGCCCACATGCACGTTCACTCTATTTTCTTGTTAGATCATATGTATTTATATTTGTACCCATCTAATGAGTTAATATAAAAAAGAAGATGTGGTATGCTTGCCAATGAGACAACTATCCACAAAATACCAAAATGACACAAACATTAACAACTATAGGTCACTGTACGGCCTTCAACAATGAGCAAAGCCCATACTGCATAGTCAGCTATAAAAGGCCCCGATACGACCATGTAAAACAATTCAAACGAGAAAACTAACAAGCCTTTTACAACTGATTTTCATAGTTCGTTCTTATGTTGTTCTGTTACGCCACTGTCCCAGGTTAGAGGGAGGATACCAACATCCCGCTAACATGTTAAAACCCGCCACATTTTGCATATATGTGGCCGTCCCAAGTCAGGAGGAGCCTTTATTTCAGTGGTTGTCGTTTGTTAATTAATGTGTTATATACATGTTAGTTTTTCGATCGTTTGTTTGTACATAAATTAGGAATATATTTCGTTTATCATTTCGGGGCCTTCTATAGCTGACTATCCGGTATGGGCTTTCCTCATTGTTGAAGGTCGTACTGTGGCCGTTTAGCTGTTTAAAATTTCTGTGATGTCATTTTGTCTCTTGTGGAAAGTTGTTTCATTGGCAAGCATACCACTTTTATATATATACATGTATGTACCGTGCAAACTGACGAACAAACGTAGTAAACGTTTTATTCATCCCCACAAACTCAATTTTCATAAGAGATGATAACTTTAAATGAAAATGTTAAACAGGGTCTTGAAAGGGTAATTTTTTCTATGAAAGTTTAAATTTCTATATAAGACTGCTGATCATATTTAGAAGACAATCTTAGTACTCGCCGTGCTAAAAAGCTTGTAAAAAAATGGAATAATTGATGTAAAGTTACGTTTAACACCTACAGTGAAATGCTTTAAACTGCATTTTCTATATCTGTTAGATACTTATTCATGTAAAAATGCCAAATTCTGAAAATCGATGCCAAAAATGACTCTATCATGACATATATAAGCTAGCGTAATATGGCACCTATGTGTTTTAGAAAGCTGACTGTTTTATTTAAAAGGTAATTAAGCTTTTTAAAACTGAGTACGGACTATAAAGTGGCACCTTGCTAAATTTCTTCAGTAGGAAATGAACTCGAGAATATATCATACAAATTTTCCTACGATATTTCATTAAATAAACTTTTTATTATTTAACTTACATTTTGCCATTCGTATTTCTTACGACGAACAGAACTACTTCAATCATTCACCTCTCAGTTTCATCTTTTTCTTACTTATTTCAATCAGTTTTAAATATTGTATGCTACCTTATGATAACATGATTTTAATAACTTTTTAAATTTGTTTGCTGGGCATTACCGTAATTTACCAATTATGGATTCGGTAATTTCCGCTAAAAAACGAAGTTTACCGAATGATCTCATCATTCATAAATCTCATCATACATCAATCTCATCATACAACAAAAACCGTATAATGTTGTGAACACTTAATATAATGTTGTGAACACTTAATATAATGTTGTGAGCACTTAATATAATGTTGTGAGCACTTAATATAATGTTGTGAGCACTTCATATAATGTTGTGAACACTGCATATAATGCTGTGAGCACTGCATATAATGCTGTGATCACTTCATATAATGTTGTGAGCACTACATATAATGCTGTGATCACTTCATATAATGCTGTGAACACTGCGTATAATGCTGATTATTAACATAAGGCAGTCGTGGCGTTCCATAGACTTTGGTGTAAATGTGTTCAGTGTAGGGTGCAAATGTAAAAGGGGCAAATGTGGATGAGGGTAGTAATGCCCTATAAAATCAGGTCTCAAACGGTCATTTGAGGCTACTGTTAACATCAAATTGGTTAAAATTGTACCATTATTCATCAAAATATCCCTATCCTGATTTGTCATAGGTCCTAAATAATTATTGTTACAGTCATTTTTCTAAAATATCAACGAGATTCCTCAAAGTCAATAGATTTTCAAATCTTCTTAAAGAAAGTGTATGTTTTATCGTCATGCATCAAATTTACTGTTAACTTCATTTGACAAAATTGTTTAACGTTACTTGTCATGTAGGTACCATCATTACCACCCTACCAATTGTAGCGTACATAAATAAGAGTGAACGTGTTTTTGGGCAAACAGACGCGGATTAAGATTTCATTACCACCCTAGCGATGGGAGCGTACATGTATCCAGGTGTAATGATAAGTCGTTATACTAAGGCTATTTTTTTTCTTATTTTTTCTGTAGACTTAGCTTCATTTTTTATAACCATGCATTGTCAAGCTTAGTAACTCGTAATTGTTTGTCAGTAACTAAATGTACGATGCTGTCCCATACTGAACCTTCTGACCTTGTTTGTTTACATTAAAATTTCAATGGCGTCAAAATCATGTGATGTCAATTCGTTATATCCAATCAAATTGCTCTACTGTCAATTAGGGGATTTTTCAGTCTACGGCAATTACGTTATTTCTTTGTGGGATATTGCTTCAAAATAGTTTGAAATAGTTCTGGGTTTTATTCAACAGGAAAACTCTTTTTTTGCCATCCCTTTTGACATCAAGGGAATTTTGTATGAATATTTACCTACAGTCATGATGGTCAGAATATCGATCTTTTTATAATGAATAAAAAGAAAATTCAAAGAAAAATAAATGTAAATTGTTTTTTATTAACCAACTCTATGTGCCTGTTCAAAATTATGGCATGGGCATCGTTTTTTCATATAGTTTTCCTTTCATTTTGGTTGGGCTTTTTTCGCGGGAAAATAGCGAAAGACATAAGGAGCATGTCATTTTTAAATTCCTAAAAATACGATTTGCTAGACCTGTATTGTCTGCCACAAGATTGATGACGCTGAATGGAATGTACACAAAAGCAATGGAGGCCGGAAATGGGATTTTGTGAAGTTCTAGAATGTTTTTAAACATTCGGAAGTCGGGATTGAAACGGGCATTAGAAAATTGGCATTTTTTGTCAATAATTGAGAACAACAATGAAAACTTACCTTCATAAATGTTTTTTACTCAAAAGTGCAGAAAAAACGTAATTTGCACTGTTTTTCTACGCCGGAATTACCGTATTGACATCAATGCAGATTTTCCCCGTGTGTTATGTTCAAACACAAATACCTAAGGAACTGACAAGATGAACAATTTTAGACTACGGTAGGATACATAAATGGGGGAGAACATAAATATGGCGTGAACATCTTTTTGGGCAAACGGATCCAGATTAAGATTTCAAAATAGCAATAAGCAAAATATAGCAAATAGCAAAGGTCATTTGAGTATCATTAACCTTTTGATAAACACAGCACATATACAAAATTTCCTTTAGAAGTTTCTGCCTGAACTGTAGGAGAGAAGAACATGCACTCATCGTCTGGGTGAGCTGTGATCAGCAGTATTTTGCGTGGAAATTTGGGGATTTTTACTTTCCTCCAAATGAAAGCAAAATATGTTATGATGCATATGACAAAATATGTAAACGCTATAACAGTTAAGGTGTTTTGTTGACAAAATATTTCAAAAACTTCCTTCCATCCCGCCATGTTTGTTTATGACATGTCTAATATTGGGACGAGGTAGGAAGCGGACCAGAAGATTTCCGAGCACCGGCAAGGTTTCGGTATTTAGTATTTTCAAGATGTCAGCGCCCATGCGAAATTGTGTTGGGATGAATTTAGCACAACGATCCAACATTACTCGTAGTTTAAGGATTATTTTTAAACGAAATAAATATCTTAACATACGGTACATTGAGGACAGATATATTTCTTCACAAGTTACCAAGATAGAAGAACAAACATCTGAGTGTAAAGTCACAAATGATGTTTGTAAAGAAAATGACATATATGGCATTAATGCATTTTATGAATCACTTCAGCCTCGGGTAAATCCAGAGGTGTCCCTCAAAACAGAACAGTTGGCAATAAAATACAACATTCCCAATATTCTCCGTAAGAAAAAATATGACACAGTTCAAGTGCTGTATGGATTTGTTCGCTTAGATCCAGGTGTTTCAAATAAGTTTGTAACAAGCCAGTCTTCTGATGAAAATGAATCATACAACGTTAAAACAAAGCGACAAAGAAGAAAGGAGAAAAATGTTAATGCTTCAAATACTGACAGCATGCGAATGGATATCAATATGGATTCTCGTTCAATAGTCCAAGATGTTTCAACACAAGATTTTCACTCAGCAGACAATAAGGGTGATATCCTACAAAATTTCTCATTAAATTTAAAAAATCCTAGATTACAGCCAACTAGACAAGACATTACTGTGACATCAAGAAGAGAAAACAGAGATTATGAAATGGAACATCATACCAAAATTAAATCTAAAAGAAAAACTGCTAGTGAAGAGAATAGATTTTCTCATGATACTGATCAAAATTCCTTTAATTCTTCTTTAAACCGAGAGATGGACAAACAAACAAAGATGTCTAACAACACATCTTCCACAGTTGAGACACAATATTTTCCCTATTTATTAAAGCAGGAGTCTGAGGAGAGCACACTGGAAAACTCTGATCTTAAAGCTAAGTCTGTGACTGAAGAGAGCCGTGATAACTTTATAGATCAACAATATTTTGACACTGCACATCAATCAAATATTTCAGATCACAGTCATGACAGTGCAAACAAAAAATCTGAATCTTTTAGTGAAACTCAAAGTAACATTATAGATCAGCAATATTTTGATTATGCACTGAAGCATGAAAGTGCTAGAGATGGCTTAAATGAAAATACCAACATTAAACCAGATATATTATCTGATCCTCAATTTAGAGAAGATGAACAAGAAAATAATAAGTTATCGCCTGTTTCACTAGAAGAAATTGATTATAACCAACTAAATGATCATGAAACTTCAATTGAAAGTCAATATTTCAATAATTTACATACAACAGAAAAGACAAACAATAAGAACCAGCCAGAAGTAGAAAATAGAAACTCAAATGATATAAAACAAAGTAAAATTACTCTTGATTTAACCACAGAACATCAAAAGTCATCTGCTTATAATCGTAAGCAAACCGTCTCTTCAAGAAAAGTGCATGAGGAGAAAAGTCTCTCTACAGCTGAGGAAGCTGCCAGAAAAATAAGAGATGAGCTTGAAGATAAATCTATATTATCTAAAGGTACATGTGTATTATAATATATACCTGTTTCAAATTTGCTTACATGTACAATGTAGAATTGTTTGCACCTGTCCTACCTGGATATAAGTATGGAATCTGATGTTCAGTGGTTGTCATCTGTTTATGTGGTGCATAAGTGTTTCTTGTTTCTCGTTTTTATATAGATTAGACTGTTGGTTTTCCTGTTTGAATGGTTTTACACTAGTAATTTTTGGGGCCCTTTATAGCTTGCTGTTCACTGTGAGCCAAGGCTCTGTGTTGAAGGCTGTACCTTGACCTACATGACCTATAGTACTGTTAATTTACTTTTATTAATTGTGACTTGGATGGAGAGTTGTCTCATTGACACTCATACCACATCTTCCTTTATCTATCATGTAATATATATAACTTGTTTTTAACCAAAATAATGTAAAGAAATTTCTAACACACAAGTGTCATTCACATCATCATGTTCATCACACATGCATGTATCATGCATATACATGATAATTACTTCTGCTTCAATATTTTACCAGTTATCATGGTTATTGACATAGTTATAATGAAATGCTTAAAGGTCCTCATGAATAATTTCAAGCTTTAATACCATGTGCTTACCAGCTGTGCACAATTCTCAACTTTTCAGGTTTATACTTAATACATTTTGTAACTCAGTCACTAGAATGAATTTAGATAATATAATTTTGAGATGAAATTTGAGCAAGTACTCAGTAGCTCTTACAAATTTATGTAAATTGTATATCATGTATATATGCAATGCATTAAAAAATACGGTAAATATTAAAAAAATAAAGTTATTTATTCTCAATTTGGAAAGAGTTCGATCCAGATGACATCTAAATAGAAAAAAGTGTAAGGTGTTTACAGGTTCCAGCCCCAGTCTGGAAAAAGTTACAAATCGCATCTACTCTGAAAAAAAAAGTATTAAAATTGTATAGCTAAATTAACCTTTGACCTTACATTGAATTCATTTATTACAGAACCAACAGAACCAACAGAACCAATAAGAAAGAAGATGAGGCAAAACAAAGAAATGATGGAACAGTTACACAATATGACCTCTACAGAGGTCGTTGGCAAGCTTTATCATAGTATTGTGTATGACAGAGGTAAATAAGAATCTGAGGTTAAAGGTTAATTAATATGGCCTCTACAGAGGTCGTTAACAAGCTATATCATAGTATTGTGTATGATAGAGGTAAATAAGAATCTGAGGTTAAAAGTTAATTGATATGGCCTCTACAGAGGTCGTTGGCAAGCTTTATCATAGTATTGTGTATGACAGAGGTAAATAAGAATCTGAGATTAAAGGTTAATTGATATGACCTCTACAGAGGTCGTTGGCAAGCTTTATCATAGTATTGTGTATGACAGAGGTAAATAAGAATCTGAGGTTAAAGGTTAATTGATATGGCCTCTACAGAGGTCGTTAACAAGCTATATCATAGTATTGTGTATGATAGAGGTAAATAAGAATCTGAGGTTAAAAGTTAATTGATATGGCCTCTACAGAGGTCGTTGGCAAGCTTTATCATAGTATTGTGTATGACAGGGGTAAATAAGAATCTGAGGTTAAAAGTTAATTGATATGGCCTCTACAGAGGTCGTTAACAAGCTATATCATAGTATTGTGTATGATAGAGGTAAATAAGAATCTGAGGTTAAAGGTTAATTCATATGACCTCTACGGAGGTTGTTAGCAAGCTTTGTCATAGTATTGTGCAAGGTAGAATAATTTGAAAAAATAAGTTCAAAGGTGAATTGTTATGACCTCTAGAGCTTTATCATATATTCATGGTATACTGCAAGGCAAAGGTAATTAATGAAACAGAGGCTTAATGTTGATTGTTATGACCTCAGTCCCTGAAAGTTTTTAATAAGCTTTGTCATGGTATTGTGCAAGATAGAAATAATTGAAAAAATAAGGTTAAAGGTGAATTGTTATGACCTCTACAAATCTTTGTATACTGCAAGACAAAGGTAATTAAAAAACGAGGCTAAAGGTTGATTGTTATACATGTAACCTCTACGAAAGTTGTTAGCCAGCTTTATGATAATATCGTGCAATCGTAATTGTAATGAATTTATGAACTTGAAGTTAAATTTTACAATCTCTAAAAAAGAAGTCATACAATGAAGATGAAGATTTTATCATTTTTAGCTCACCTGGCCCGAAGGGCCAAGTGAGTTTTTCTCATTACTTGGCGTCCGTCATCCGTCGTCCATTGTTGTCATCGTCGTCGTTAACTTTTACAAAAATCTTCTCCTCTGAAACTACTTGGCCAAATTAAACTAAACTTCGCCACAATCATCATTGGGGTATCTAGTTTAAAAAATGTGTGGCGTGATCCGCCAAACCAACCAAGATGGCCGCCATGGCTAAAAATAGAAAATGGGGTAAAATGCAGTTTTTGGCTTATAACTCAAAAACCAAAGCATTTAGAGCAAATCTAACGGGGTAAAATTGTTTATCAGGTCAAGATCTATCTACCCTGAAATTTTCAGATGAATCAGAGAACCCCTTGTTGGGTTGCTGCCTCTGAATTGGTCATTTTAAGGAAATTTTGCTGTTTTTGGTTATTATCTTGAATATTATTATAGATAGAGATAAACTGTAAACAGCAATAATGTTCAGCAAAGTAAGATTTACAAATAAGTCAACATGACCACAATGGTCAGTTGACCCCTTTCGGAGTTATTGCCCTATAACATGTATAAAGTAAATGTTTAACCATTTTTCGTAAATTTTAAATATGATATCACCAAAACACAATTTTGTCATGAATCCATATAATCCATCTGCTTCCTTTGTTTGATATTCACATAGTCCAAGGTGAGCGAAACAGGCTCTTTATAGCCTCTAGTTATGACCTTGTTGTAAATGGCACATTTTTGAAAGTCTAATCTCAGTTAAATTTACTTTCATATTTTCTGACTTGACCTATAACTGTTTACGTTTATAAATTGCTATTTGGATGGAGAGTTGTCTCATTGGCACTCACATCACATCTTCCTATATCTATTGAAGTCAATAGACCTTGACAAATAGACAACTTTCTAGTTTAGGAATAAAATGTAAAGGAATTAATCTGAACTTTTTCTTCCAGATGATGTAATAGCCATCAGTAAACCCTATGGAATGCCTTGTGTTGGTAAGTTAATATAAAAGGGAGTTAACAAAGTGCCAATAGTTTTGAATTAGTACTTTGTCTCTCACATATTTACTAGATTGGGCATCTGCATCCCATGGGCACATTCTTCTTTTATTTCCAAAGTTGGCGAAAGTTATATGATCAAAGATTACAATATGAATTTTGAGTGGGATTTTTAAAAGCTCTATACTATTTTATGACAGGCACAAAGAGGATGAGTGAGTATACTATTTTTGCCAACTAATATTTCTTTTGGTAAGATATTGCCATTTTTTGTTGAGGCTGCGACTTTTGTCCCAGAAAGCTCAACATAGGGATAGTGATCCGGCAGCTGCCGCAGTGGCGTTAGCTAACTTCTTTAAAGCTTTATATTTTAGAAGGTGGTGGAAGACCTGGATGCTTCATACTTTGTATATATGGATGCCTCATGTTACAAAGTTTCCATCAAGTCACATGTCCAATGTCCTTGACCTCATTTTCATTGTTCAGTGACTACTTTAAGAATCTTTGTAATGTTAAATTCTCTCTTATTATAAGTAATAGGATAACTGTATTTGGCATGTGCCTACCTTGCAAGGTTCTCATGCCCGTCAGACAGTTTTCACTTGACCTTGACCTCATTTCATGGATCAGTGAACAAGGTTAAGTTTTGGTGGTCAAGTCCATATCTCAGATACTGTAAGCAATAGGTCTAGTATATTCGTTGTTTGGAAGGATTGTAAGGTGTACATGTCCAAGTCTTGTTCACTGTAAAACTCCATAGAAAGGAACCTATTCTCCATGTATTTTATATAAACAAAAATTGTTAAATTTATAACATGAAAAATAATGAAATGGTAGAGCTTTTCATCAGGTATTTGATCTTAAATGATTTTATAAAAGTAGTTATTTATCAAAAGATCCCTTTTAAAATCAACATTTGTCCAAGCTGATATATGAAATAATTTCAATATTATGGAACAAAAGAAAAAAGAGATCAAACATTTATCTAAATTAATAAGCAGTAATCAAAATTTTAAAACTATGTAATCTTATATAATCTTTTCATTGATCATGTTGTTTTTTTTGGGGATTGTATTATTTAACACCTGTCAAAACTTGACATCATTATTTAATTGCTACACACCCATACTTAATCCTTAATTACCCCTCTTGATTACCTATGCAGGATGTCACCTTTTTATTTTGAATAATCAATTTTGAAATGAAAAATTAAAAAAGATTAAGAATTAAATTAAAAAAATATTAATACACGTCTCCAATATACATTATTAATGCAGAAAAAACGATTTTTTTTTTTTTTTTTTTTATAAATTTCCAAAACCGTCTATAGTTGTGTATAGTCCGCATCCCTTGTACAAACTACATATTTAAGGAAAAAAGTGCGGACTACACATGGCCAAATACGGTAGTTAAGATTTTGTGTTTTGGTTTATTTTTCTTAAACTTTGTGCAATAAGTCTACTATATTTGTTGTACGGAATGATTGTAGGGTATATATGTCTAGCTAGCAGGTGTCATCTGACCTTGACCTCATTTCATGGTTGAGTGGTCAAAGTTAAGTTTTTGAGTTTTGGTCTTTTTTTCTAATACTATATGCAATAGGTCAACTATATTTTGTGTATGGAAATATTTATGATTGATATGTCAGTCGCGTAGATTATATTTGACCTTGATCTCATTTTCACAGTTCATTGCTCAGTGTTAAGTTTTTGTGTTTTTGTCTGTTTTTCATAGACTATAAGCAATAGGTCAACTATATTTGTTGTATGAAAAATTCTTAACTGTACATGCCTGGCTGGCATGGTTCATCTGAACTTGACCTCATTTTCATAGTTTATTGTCAATGTTTATTTTTCTTGGTTCATTTGTCAATTTTAATTTTTCTTGGTTCATTTGTCAATGTTTATTTTTCTTGGTTAATGTTAAGTTTATGTGACAGTTGTAATAAAACTTATATTTAGGACTATCAATATAATATCAATAATTAGTAAAGAAGGCGAGATATTTCAGCTTGTGCACTCTTGTTCAGTTTTTATACGCCTGTCAAAATTCTGACGGGACGTATTATGGTATACAAATGTCCGGTGTCCGTCCGTCTGTCCGGCGTAAACATGTCGCACCGTAACTTGAGAACGACTTATCCAAATTTCATGAAACTTAACATAGTTGTTTCTTATGATGGTCAAATGATCTGAATACTTTTTGGTGCAAATAAGATTAAAACTTTTTGAGTTAGGGCACTTTGTAACTAAAACAGGGGTGTGTTTTTTTCACATGTCGCAGCGTATCCCAAAAACGATTCTTTTTTATGGCTTAAAACTTTACACATGTCTTTGTTATATTAATCTAAAGATCTGTATACTCTTTGGTGATGATTCAAAATTTCGTTTTTGAGTTATTGAGTATTTTGTAAAAAAAGGGGGAGTTTTTTTTTACATGATGTGCCGTATCTCAAAAACAATTTATGATCATTGCCTAAAACTTTACACACTTCTTTGTTATATTAATCTAAAGCTCTGTATACTTTTTGGTGATGATTTAAAACTTTATTTTGGAGTTATTGAGTATTTTGTTAAACAGGGGAGTTTTTTTTTTTACATGTTGCACCGTATCTCAAGAATAATTTATGATTATTGCTTAAAACTTTACTCACTTCTTTCTTATATTAATCTAAAGATTTGTATACTTTTTGGTTTTGATTCAAAATTTTATTTTAGTGATATTTAGTTTTTTGAAAAAAAAAAGGGTTTGGGGTTTCACATGTCCCACTGTGTCTCAAAACCAATATATGGTTATTGCTTAAAACTTTCTCAGAAACTATTGATGATTACTGTAAATTCAGAAATTATTGCGTGCATTTATTATTGCAATTTTTCAATATCAACTTAAATGCAATTTTAATTTTTATGATTTTGGGAAAAGTCATGCTTTATTCAGTTAAAATATTACAAAATGCGAGTTTTAATTATTGCGTTTACAACTCTGTCGCATTATTCGTAATAATAAAAACCTCGCAATAATTTCTGAATTTACAGTATTCCATAAAACTTCCACAAAAGACGTTGGGCGTATCATACGCTCATGGCGCAGCTGTTTATTAAACTTGTATGTTTTCTTTGTATTTTGAGTACATGTACAATTCTTGTGTACAATTTGGAAACTAGTATGGCGTTCATTATCACTGAACTAGTATATATTTGTTTAGGGGCCAGCTGAAGGACGCCTCCGGGTGTGGGAATTTTTCGCTACATTGAAGACCTGTTAATATAACCTTCTGCTGTTGTTTTTTTCTATGGTCGGGTTGTTGTCTCATTGACACATTCCCCATTTCCATTCTCAATTTTATTTATATTTTGATTATTTTTAGACGGCCCTGGAGGTCATTTGACTATACAGAACTGTTTAGAAAAGTTAAAGAACCATGTTGACCCAGAACTGAAGAAGCTCCACCTTATAACACACCTAGACAGAGATTCAACAGGGATTATCTTGTTAGCAAAGTATGTTATGTTTATCAATGTTTATACAGTAATAATTTAATTTTGGATGTAACACATCTTCTGATTGGCTGACGTTATTTTGTTATGAGCCCATAGACATAATTTAGTCATGTGACCGTGACGTCACCATGTTTTTTCATGGTTTTCTACGGTTTAAAATAGAATTTAGAATTAAATTATAAGAAATGACTGTAATACTTTTTCTGTCTATTCGAAATAACATAAAAAATGTGGTGCACACTGTTAAATAACCCGCTATGCACGTTATTCAGTGTGCACCAAATTTTTTATGTTATTTCTTCATAGACAGAAAAAATATTACAGTCATTCCTTAAATAATGTAGCAATTGGATCAACTTTTGTAAAAATAACAGGTAAACAAACTTTGCTGCGATCAATATAATATACATTGCACTTTGACCTATAATGGTTTACTTTTAACAAATTGTTACTTCAATGGAGAGTTGTCTCATTTGCAATCATACCACATCTTATATTGTCCCCTGCTATTATGCTTCTATGTTATGCAATATGAGAAAGGTAAAATTACTATTTACCCCACAGTTCATATTCAGTTTTCTTCAAGGTTCACGTTAAGCCATGTTAATTACTATGAAAAATCAAAGACACCTTATTTTGTTTTCTACTAGACCTACTCTTTTATAAAAAGAAGATATGGTATGATTGCCAAAGAGACAACTGTTCACAAGAGACCAACATAACACAGACATTAACAACTATAGGTCACCGTACAGCCTTCAACAATGAGCAAAGTCTCTTAGCAGTCTTTGTAGTGTGTCTGTTTGAAATTGAATAACGTCATAGGGAATGAATAAATACAGAAAGTGGAAAATTATCCAAATAGTCTTGCTTGTTGGACAGGACAGATAATGGAATATAAAAGACTATGAATTAGCTTCTACTCTGACATGTAATATTGAATTAGGCTATAGTTTAAGGTCCATTTTGGTCATATATCAGGTAATAATATATAATAGGTGTTTATGCATATCTGGCTTTCAAAAGTTTGGATTTTTTGTCAAGTGTATGCTACTCTTCCCTAGAAAAAAAATTGAAATATACGAATTTCAAAGATTCTACAACCGTATTTTTGTGTCGTTTCTCGCGTTATTTTTTGCTTCCGAAGAGCATAACGCTGACTGATTTATAGATAATCGTCACTGGCAAATTCGTAACTTTTGCTTTCAAATAACAAAGAACATTGACCAATAAGAATAGTGAGAAGAAAATGCCGAGAACTATAAGTATTGATGTAGCAGATGTAAGAACAGTGGAGTGACTTTTGTGTCCGATTTCGTAACGCAAATTTTAGATGATGTAATCTGCTTTGTTGTAATAGAATTCTTAAAAACAATATGCAAATATGAACTCTCGTGAGATGTTCAAACAGGTAAATCAGAGATGATTTACATTCTTGTTTTGATCTTCGTAATAATTAAGTAAGAAAATGACGTTGTCGTTATGCGTTACATTTCACACGAAACAGAAGTCCAGTTATTTATTAAAATTGTTTTTGTCCGTAAGTTCTAATAATTTCCGGTCATACGTGAAACATGTGACTAACATGTGATCAAGCCATTAGGGCTGGATGTACGAAATACTAGGTCTAAACATTGTTTTTGTTTCCAACGGGATGTTAACAAACATAATATGTAGACGTGTTTCGTCTTGTTTAAAAGAGGAAAATACAATTTTCAAAGAGATTACGCCGGGGGTCTATTATTTTTCCTATTTGCATAATGTTACATACAATCTTGTGTGAAAATAAATGCCCAATGACTTGACAAAATCGATTTCAGATTTGACCGACGTTTAAACACACTACGTTTCCCAATAACGATGTAAAGGGTCCTTGGAAAATTCAATCGAAATTACGTCTCTTATCATGGTGCCGATGTTCCTTGGATTGATTTTGCTTCAGCAGTAAATATTACTGGATATTTTAGGTGAATAAAGATAATTAAATGAAAAATGCATGTTAATATACCGTTACACTTGGAATGTACAAAGTTGGTAACTTTGTCACAATTTATAATTATTTTTTGCTATTCATGTTCTGCAAACACTTTTCAGAAACGCAATAAATTTGTCAAAGGAAAAGTAAACTTTTACCAGACATGACTTGAAAAGAAGTACTTTATTGATTTTAGCCCACTAAAGTAGGTTAAAATGTGGAAACCATGTAGATTGTGTACAGGTCACAAATATCACATGGTGCCTATTTTAAAGATTTTAATTCAAAGTTAAAAGTTTTTTTCTTTACTGGATTTAAAGAATTTTACATTGCCAATGATTTGGAATAAATTTTATTTAACTGGAATTTCAAAACCAAATATAAATATATTTTTTTGGCCAAAACATCAAGATACAACGATTATGGTATCCTGTATCAATGAAGAAAATATGGAAAATTCTGAATAAATTGTACTAATTGTTTTCAAAACAAGCACATATTTAGGAGTTTTATAATACTGTTACATTTAAGATGGATTTTAAGAAAAAGTATACTGTTCAGATTATTTTAAGCAGATTTTGCAATAAAATAAAACTAAAAAAATGCTTTCAGTTTCTTATGGTTTCCTGTCACTTTTAAAAAAAACTTTAATATAACATTGAAAATAGATTTTAAATATTAACATGAAGCAAGTAACACTAGTAATGGTGTTTATTTATGCCTCTTGAATTATATTGTGCAAAATAAAGAAAATAAAGATTGGTTTCCTGTTTGGTTTCCTGTCGTGAAACGGTGAATCAAAATGTATAAATTTTTTCTCGAAAAACTCGATTGTTCCATTCATACTATTCTAACACCAACACAACCCACAAAATAAAAGTTAAAATTTTAGAACTTATAAAAAAGGATACAAAAAGAAACCAAAGGCCGAATACCAAATTATGGTCCATATTCAGAAAAAGGACAACACTTTTGAAGTGAAGTACTGTAAATTCAGAAATTATTGGGATGTTATCATTATTGGGGAAAATGCAACAGGGTTATAATCGCAATAATTTGAAGTTTGAATACAGAATAATCCTCAATGTCACAAAATTAAAATCACATTTTAGTCAAAAATGACTAAAAGGCAATAATAAATGCAAGCAATAATTTCTGAATTTACAGTATTTGTTGAATGATTTGTTGATTTATCTTTAAATTATAGAACAGAAATGATGGCCTACAGATTAACAGAAGCTTATAAGAAAAATGAGGTGATAAAGAAATTCTTTGTTTTGACCAAAGGCATCCCTCAGCCTGAAGAAGGTAAGTCATAAGTTTCTATCACATGTTTAATGTTTCAATGTTAGACACTTACAACACACTAACATGCTTTTACACTTACACACTTACAACACACTAACACACTTTTACACTTACACACTTACAACACACTAACACACTTTTACACTTACAAGTGACAGATTCAAGTGATGATTGTAAGGCGGTTACATGTACATTGTAGATACATGCACAATGAAACTATTGAAATACAAGTAATTCAAGAATGCTGAATCGACAACTTATTGAAGAATTTTTGAATATTGTAATGAGAAAGGAGAGAACAGTTAAATAAAACATATTGATTAAAACAGCTTTTCAATAAATGTATATGGGAGAATTAAGCATCAGCATTTGTTGGGTTTAATATGGAACTGATTTCTCATTGGTCTATTTGCATTGAAAAAACAAAATCGTTTTATTTTATAGTTTCTTTTTAAATGCATACTTTGTATAGACACTACTTTATAGGCTGTCAAATTTCTTCATCCATTGCTTAATTTACGTCTGCGTCTTCTCTGAGTTACTGTATTGATTGATGTATTGAAGTTGATGCTTGGCTGATTACATGAAACATTGAGGAATAAAATTGAGAAAGAAAATAGGGAATGTGTCAAAGCGACAACAACCCGACCATAGAGCAGACAACAGCCGAAGGCCACCATTTTTGCATACAAGGTCGAGAAATAAATAGATTCAAACTTTATATGAAAAATGTAATTTTATTTTTCAGGTGTGATAGACATACCAGTGGCAGAGGGCAAGATCGATGGAAAATATAGGGTAAGGGTTAAAATATGAAACATGTAGATATGGTGTAATGATGGGGAAAAAACTGCAAATTAACAACACATGCAGCATAAAAATTAAGGACAAAATGTCTGTTTTGTATTACCTATGTTAGTGGATTGCTGCCAGAGCTCCTTTACAGCACCAATAGTAATGCAGCAATAATTTCGTTTTTAGGATAGCAGCTGTTATTCTTCAAAGCTGTCAATTGGCAATAACAAATTGCTATAAGTGAAAAATCCTGTATTGATGTGTAAAAAATATGGTATAATTGCCAATGAGACATTTAACTATCCACCAAAGTTCAAATGAAGTTAATGTAAGCAATAAAGAGTAAACTCTTCAAATTTTATGCATTTGTTTATATTCATTAAAATAATAATTTTTCTATCTCATTTTTGAATTCAACTGGGTAATTTAAAATGTCTTTTCCAAAAATAAAACAGTGAAAAATGACAACATTATACAGACAACTCTGTAGTAAACATACAAATTAAACTTTTAACACACCAAAATCTGATTAATTACTCCTTTTTCGTAAAAAAATCATAATTTACTGTAGGGTTTTTGAAACACAGGTAATAAAACAAACATACAGTATGAATATAAGGAGATATGTGTTGTGTTGTATATATAGAGAATAATACATGTCAAAATCTGTATCCTATGCTGTATCATCCCCAGATACCAATATCAGCCAGAGGGCCTTTAGGTCTAGGTTGTTACGGCACGTGATACGGATTTTGCCATGTTTTAAACGCTGTTTCATTTATTTCAACAGGAGAGTGTAAATGAACTGCTTTCTGATCCCTAGCACCTGGGCTACCTTCAGTTCTACTTTTGTCTTGTTTAAAAGCTTTAAAAGAACTGCTCTATTTCTCATCCAAAGCACCTGGGTTGCCTTACAATTTGCTTGCTGTTGTTTTAAAAATATTTTGTTTATTGTATTGTTTGTGTGTTTTATATGGTATTTCATGGAGTTCTTTTTTATAGTTGCATTTCGTTCCATTCCATGTTTGTGACATCACCCTTGCGAACAATGAAGTTATTTAAGAAATTACATCACACCTGAATGACCGTCAAAAAAATTCTGAAAAAGCTTGCATAAATTAAAACAGAGTTAATTTCATTATCACTGAACTAGTATGTATTTGTTTAGGGGCCAGCTGAAGGACACCTCCGAGTGCAGGAATTTCTCATTGCATTGAAGACCTGTTGGTGACCTTCTGCTGTTGTCTGCTCTATGGTCGGGTTGTTGTCTCTTTGGCACATTCCCTACTTCTATTCTCAATTTTATTAATATAAAAAAAAAATGAGTAGGGTTTGATAATGGTGCGCATCAAAGTTACGCAAAATGGATTAAACAGCAGGCTATTTATCAAATATTCAGAACTACTGTATTTACTACTAAATGTATGATAAACATGTATATATCAATGATACAAAAAAAACATGTTACTTCTTTAGCTATATAAATCCTTCATTGAGATTTGCTAGGTTGACTACAAACATTACAGTTATATGATTTGCATAATGAAATTATGCCAATTAATACTGAGTAATAAAATTATGTTTACTAATTTTAGATGGTTCTGAAACCAGAAGGATTCAATAGATCTAAAGGAACATTCAAAGCAGTAACTCAGTATAAAGTATTGGCAACATCAGGCACAGCTGCTTTAGTAGAATGTATTCCCCTGACAAGTAAGTGATGCACAGTAACTCAGTATAAAGTATTGGCAACATCAGGCAAAACGGCATTAGTAGAATGTATTCCCCTGACAAGTAAGTGATGCACAGTAACTCAGTATAAAGTATTGGCAACATCAGGCACAGCGGCATTAGTAGAATTTATTCCCCTGACAAGTAAGTGATGCACAGTAACTCAGTATAAAGTATTGGCAACATCAGGCACAGCGGCATTAGTAGAATTTATTCCACTTACAAGTAAGTGATGCACAGTAACTCAGTATAAAGTATTGGCAACATCAGGCACAGCGGCATTAGTAGAATGTATTCCCCTGACAAGTAAGTGATGCACAGTAACTCAGTATAAAGTATTGGCAACATCAGGCACAGCGGCATTAGTAGAATTTATTCCCCTGACAAGTAAGTGATGCACAGTAACTCAGTATAAAGTATTGGCAACATCAGGCACAGCGGCATTAGTAGAATGTATTCCCCTGACTAGTAAGTGATGCACAGTAACTCAGTATAAAGTATTGGCAACATCAGGCACAGCGGCATTAGTAGAATGTATTCCCCTGACAAGTAAGTGATGCACAGTAACTCAGTATAAAGTATTGGCAACATCAGGCACAGCGGCATTAGTAGAATGTATTCCCCTGACAAGTAAGTGATGCACAGTAACTCAGTATAAAGTATTGGCAACATCATGCACAGCGGCATTAGTAGAATGTATTCCCCTGACAAGTAAGTGATGCACAGTAACTCAGTATAAAGTATTGGCAACATCAGGCACAGCGGCATTAGTAGAATGTATTCCCCTGACAAGTAAGTGATGCACAGTAACTCAGTATAAAGTATTGGCAACATCAGGAACAGCGGCATTAGTAGAATGTATTCCCCTGACAAGTAAGTGATGCACAGTAACTCAGTATAAAGTATTGGCAACATCAGGCACAGCGGCATTAGTAGAATGTATTCCCCTGACAAGTAAGTGATGCACAGTAACTCAGTATAAAGTATTGGCAACATCAGGCACAGCTGCTTTAGTAGAATGTATTCCCCTGACAAGTAAGTGATGCACAGTAACTCAGGATAAAGTATTGGCAACATCAGGCACAGCGGCATTAGTAGAATGTATTCCCCTGACAAGTAAGTGATGCACAGAAACTCAGTATAAAGTATTGGCAACATCAGGCACAACGGCATTAGTAGAATTTATTCCCATGACAAGTAAGTGATGCACAGTAACTCAGTATAAAGTATTGGCAACATCAGGCACAGCGGCATTAGTAGAATGTATTCCCCTGGCAAGTAAGTGATGCACAGTAACTCAGTATAAAGTATTGGCAACATCAGGCACAGCTGCTTTAGTAGAATTTATTCCCCTGACAAGTAAGTGATGCACAGTAACTCAGTATAAAGTATTGGCAACATCAGGCACAGCTGCTTTAGTAGAATTTATTCCCCTGACAAGTAAGTGATGCACAGTAACTCAGTATAAAGTATTGGCAACATCAGGCACAGCGGCATTAGTAGAATGTATTCCCCTGACAAGTAAGTGATGCACAGAAACTCAGTATAAAGTATTGGCAACATCAGGCAAAACGGCATTAGTAGAATGTATTCCCCTGACTAGTAAGTGATGCACAGTAACTCAGTATAAAGTATTGGCAACATCAGGCACAGCGGCATTAGTAGAATGTATTCCCCTGACAAGTAAGTGATGCACAGTTTCTCAGTATAAAGTATTGGCAACATCAGGCACAGCGGCATTAGTAGAATGTATTCCCCTGACAAGTAAGTGATGCACAGTTTCTCAGTATAAAGTATTGGCAACATCAGGCACAGCAGCATTAGTAGAATTTATTCCCCTGACAAGTAAGTGATGGAAAGTAACTCTGTAAAGACATAGTTGGTTGATTAGGATTTAGTGTTGTTTAGTTGAAGTTGAGAATGGAAACAGGAATGCAGAAAACAACCCAAATGCCACCAAAGGGTCTTCAATACGGTGATAAATCCCACTCCTGAAGGCATGCCTTAGCTGGCCCCAAAAATAATCATGTAAACTAGCTAAAAAGACATTACACTAATTTTTGAAACATATAAATGAACCAAAATTTAAAAAAAAATACAAGACTACCAAAGGCCAGATGTTCATGACTTGAGGCAGGTGCAAAAATGTGGTGGGAAACTGAATTAATTGTCACTAGGTGTTAATTATATATACAGACAACATTTAATGATTCCCCAGTCATCCTTGTTCTGTGCTGTAGGTGCATAGTTGTCCAAATGGCATTCATAACACATTTTTTTAAAATAAATTGGAAAGATGAGTCAAAGTGGGAATGTCAAAATCAACATCAATTGTTAAGTAGATTTTAATACTTATATTGCTTGTTTACAGGTGTAAAACATCAGATTAGAGCTCACATGTTCTTTGGACTGAACACACCCATCCTAGGAGATCACAAGTATTCACATATAACCAAAATGGCTCCTCAGGTATGTAGAACAGTACAAGATCGACTATTGTACAATGTTGTAGGTTGTATGTGACAGTTTGTCATCAATTATAATATCAAAATAAAATTCTACTTGAACAACCTAATAGCCCATCAATTTGTTTAAGATTTCTTCACGTCCTTTAAACTAAATTTGGCTGAAATAACAATGTAGAGTCATGACGATTATTTTTTTTAATAATTTTAATAGAATGCAAACACAATTCATGCCAGATATCAAATGTGTTATGAATACAGACATAGCTATTTCACCTGTGTAGGAATACTTGTGACATCATAATACAGGTTTATATATTTACAATCTTTTAGTGTGACAGTGTTCACTAATGATATAAGACTGGTCATATAACAGCACACATGCTTGGTCAATTAACAGTACCGGTTGTGTGTCCAATTGATTATAATGTATCTTGTAGAACTTACATGATGTAGTTATTCAATAATTATAGAATAACTAATCAAAGAATACAAATAGAGAAAAATATTCAACGAGTGACCGAACAACACATTAATTCACAAATGTGCTCATCGAATGAGTTAATTATCAGTTTTGTTTGGTCAGGAGTAGAATATTTTTCGATATTTGAATTCTTTGATTAGTTATTCTTTTTATTACATTGGCAAATGGCTTTTTTTGTGAAATTAAAGTAGAAAATGTAAAGAACTATATTTTTTTCTAGGCATTCACAATTTGTTTTGATCCGATGTTCTTGACAATGCCTATTGTTGAATGACGTTAGACGAGTGAAATAACCACGTTTTTGTTTTACTGGGAAATCAATAAAGTTAATTTCAACCAATGTAATAATTTGTTCTGATTACAGAAGATATTTCCTGACATGCTGACTCGTCTGAGGATACGACAAGCTGAAGTGCGTTACCTACCATTACATTTACATGCCAGGTCCTTAGTTATTCCAGAATTCATGGAAGGCAGAAATCTCAACGTCACAGCTTATGTTCCAGACTTCTTTGTTAATAACATGAAAAGATTGAAATTAGATTTCAAGAAACATTTGTAAAGTTATGAAAAAGATTCTGAGAAACAGTGATAAATTTATGAAATAGATTATAAAAACATTTTTGAATTTAGTTACATGTATTACTTAGTGTAGTGTCCATAAAGAATTTGTTAATAGAAATAAGAAGATGTGGTATGAGTGCCAATGAAACAACTCTCTATCCTAGTCACAATTTGTAAAAGTAAACCATTATAGGTCAAATACGATCTTTAACGGGGAGTCTTAGCTCACATCTACAGCAAGTTATAAAGGGCACCACAAATGACTACTGTAAAACCATTCAAACCAGAACCAACAGTCTAATCTATATAACAAGAGTGCACATGTTGAAATTGCTCACCTTATTTACTTACAAAAGATTTTATGTTGATAGTCCTAAATATAAAACTTTACTACAAGTATCACATTAACTTAACATGATCCAAGAAAATGAGGCCAAGGTCTGATAAACCAAATGTACACCTTACAATCATTCAATACACCAAATATAGTTGACCTATTGCTTATAGTATCTAAGAAACAAACTTAACCATGAAAACTTAGCATTGACTTATGAACCATGAAAATGAGATCAAGGTCAGATGATACCTGCAAGACAGACATATACACCTTACAATCCTTTCATACAACAAATATAGTTGACTTATTTCATATAGTCTGGTATAAGAAAAAGACCAAACCTCAAAACTTAACTTTGACTACAGAACCATGAAAAGGAGGTCAAGGTCAGATGACACCTGCCAGTTTGACATGTACACCTAACATTCATTCCATACACCAAATATAGAAGACCTATTGCCTACAGTATCTAAGAAACAAACTTAACATTGACCAATGAACTGTGAAAAAGAAGTCAAGGTCAAATAAAATCTGCAAGACTGACATCATTAAATATTTCTATACACCAAATATAGTTTACCTATTGCGTATATAGTAATGGAAAAAATGACCAAATCTCAAAAACTTAACTTTGACCACTGAACCATGAAAATGAGGTAAAGGTCTGATGACACCAGCAAGTTGGACATGTACATCTTATGATCATTCCATACACCAAATACAGAAGAGCTTTTGCTTATAGTATCTGATATATGGACTTGACCACGAAAACTTTACTTTGTTCACTGAAATGAAATGAGGTTGAGGTCAGATGAAAACTATCTGACAGGCAAGAGGACCTTGCAAGATAAGCACATACTATATTTAGTTATCCTATTAATCATAAGAAAGAAATTAACATTACAAAAAAATCTTGACTTGTTTGAAGTAGTCACTGAACCATGAAAATGAGGTCATGGACAATGGACATATGACCGAAGGAAACTTTGTTACATAAGGCATCCATATACAAAGTATGAAAAGTGTTATTTTTTTTGTGAGATTCACATTGATCACAAAACATATTGAACAACAAATAAGTAAAACACCTATAGTTTCTGATGTATTTATTAAGTTTGAACACCGCTCTGACTCAAATGTTTGATTATATCCACCCAATCATAACCCCTCGGTTTCTCTCCTGCTGCATTCATTCTTTCATACATTTTTCTCTTCTGATTTTTAGTTAACTGTTCTTTCTTTTCTTTCTTTTTAGAAACATCTGGTTGATTCTTATCTTCATCATTCTGTAAAAAATCATGAAATACAAATAAACATGGATGCCTACAAAAATATCATGAAATACATGTAAACGTAAATGCCTACAAAATATCATGAATTACATGTAAGCCTAGATGCCTACAAAATATGTAAGCGTAGATGCATACAAAATACAAAAAAATACATGTAAGCGTAGATGCCTACAAAATACAACGAAATACATGTAAGAGTAGATGCCTACAAAATACAACAAAATACATGTAAGCGTAGATGCCTACAAAATACAATGAAATACATGTAAGCGTAGATGCCTACAAAATACAACGAAATACATGCATGCATGTAAACGTAGATGCCTACAAAATACAACAAAATATATGCAAAGGTGGATGCCTACAAAATACAACGAAATACATGTAAACGTAGATGCCTACAAAATACAACAAAATATATGCAAAGGTGGATGCCTACAAAATACAACAAAATACATGTAAACGTAGATGCCTACTAAATACAACGAAATATATGCAAAGGTGGATGCCTACAACTTGCTACTGTCTCATATTTATCAGTTTTGTAAGGTGTTAAAATTTGTCAAAGGTTTACAACAGGACTTCCCACAACATACCTAAATAAGTCTCATACTTACTAGTTTTATCTAAGACACATTAATATCATTAAATAAAAGTTAACAGGATTCCTTACAACATGTCCAAATGTCTCTCATACCTGTCAGATTAATATGGGACTCACCAAATTGTGACTAGATGGTCCTTATGGCACATCTTACTTAGTAATAAGTTTACAGGAATTCCTACTACTTTTCAAAGGAGTCTCTCAATATTTGATTAAATGTGATATCATAAAGACTAAGTAGAAAACAAGAATGTGTCCATAACACATGGATGCCCCACTCGCACTATCATTTTCCATGTTCAGTGGACCATGAAATTGGGGTCAAAACTTTAATTTGGCATTTAATTTAAAATGATCATATCATAGGGTACATGTGTACTAAGTTTCAAGTTGAGTGGACTTTAACTTCATCAAAAACTACCTTTACCAAAAACTTTACCTGAAACAGGACAGACGGACAAACGAATGAAATGAACAAACGAACGCAAAGACCAGAAAACATAGTGCCCCTCTACTACCGCAGGTGAGGCATAAAACTAATAAGTGATGAATCTATGCTTAAATCAGTCACCAAGGCCATTCATGACTAAAATTAAGTTATGTATTCCATACCTGATTAAGAGATGGGACTTCTGGCTGTTCTGATATCAGTTCAGGATAATTCTCTTTTACATGTTCAAATAAGGTATACGTCATGGCACAGCCAATCAAATCTGGTATCTGAAATATAATAAGATAGGATCATTTTACGAATTTTCATAATAAAATTGGCTCAGATCTGGCGTAAAGAAGTACATTTGCATTTTCTGTATATACATGTAAAGTGTTTTTGAGAGGACAGTAGTAGTTCACTTAGAATGAAACTCACATGAGCACTAAAAATTGGCTTGTTGTATAGAGGGACAGAAATAATAGATATATGATTTATATCTGTTTAAACAGTTAAATACATACTTTCTATTTCTTGTTAGTACAAACATATTAGTTGAATTAAGAACCAAAGGATAAAAGATTAAAACTAGACACTTTTAATGATCAAGATTAAGTTTGGTTTCAAATCCAGAGTTTTAATCAAGTGGCCTTTCAAAACGGAGGTTTAAAGTTGATATATTTTTACACATCTTTCTATTCTTTCCCTCAGTTAATTTCAGCAAATTTTACACTTTTATTTAAAAAAAGAATTCAACAACTTATCTATTTCGAAACCCTCATACTGCTGTAAACTGATGATCAGGTGACATTACCAACAAGTTGATATTTCATACAGACAAAATTTTGATCTTTCTAATCACGCCTAACTGTCTGACGTAAAAATTAAAACAATAAAAATTCCAATTTCTAAGGAAAATTCATAACAGATAGTCCCCTGTAAAAATACAAAATCATAAGCATAGACACATCAAACAAACAGTTAAGGTGGTACCCAACACTTTCGCTAAAATTAATTTGGCTCGTTTAATTTTCATACAATTTTGACACAGTATTTACTTTGACCCTTTAACAAAAAAATAATAAATTCAAAAAATATGAACCAACCGTTCAATCAGACAAATTACACTGGTTATATAGCAGTTTGACAAACACTTATTTTGATCATTGAGAAGCTTAATATTCCATCAACAACACAACGTCATTAAAACGTTCTGCTGATTTTACAGAGTTATCTCCCTGTAGTGTTAGGTACCACCTTAACATGTCTGGTGAGTGTAAAATTTGATTGGAAGCAAAAAATCAACATTGTGCTTTCTAATGGAAAATTTCGAAATAAGTAAGACATAACTAGCAGTGTAACTTTGTTTTTTTCTTTGAAGCAGATTGTTTAAGCCAATTTGATATGTGTTTCGTATGTTTTTCCATAGTTACATGAATAGAAACCTAAAATACTGACCTGCTCCGCTACACTGTTCTTTATTGTTTCTTTCACGTTACTCAATCTATAAATAAACAAAATTATTAATCTTTAACATTTGTAATCCAGTTTTCTACAAAAATTTAATTTCCAACATTTTTATTTAGTGCTCAAAAATGATAATTTCGTCATTTTAATCCCCAATATTACCAATTAGTGTTCCAGAATTAATTGTATGGAGGAGGTGTATTTGAGGAAGGCACTTTTAATAAAATTTGATGGGTGGTGGTTATTTAAAAACGCTTGCTTGAACATTTACATAAAATATCCAATTTAAAATGTATGCATGTTTGGGTCAAATAAAAAGTGCCTTCCTTCCCAAACCCCCCTCCCCATACATTTAATTTTGGAGCAGCCTTTATCAACAACATCATTTCTATATTATCAATTATCAAAATTTCTATATATGGTACCAACATGATAAATTGATGGTTACCCAGGCAGTATTTTTCTATCTTTTCATATAGTGATAATAAAGCATTTGCATAATCCAACTTTAAAACTAACTGAAGCTACTGTTACAAAGTTTATTGTGATATCTTACATGTGTTTATTGTAGAAAGCATCTAACTTAATATTAGGACTCTGTTTTGGATAGTCCGCTGTCCATGAAATCTCCATTACAAATGATCTATGATTGCCTTCTTCACCATACTGGGGAAAAAAATAATATCAAAGTGAAATCTCCATTACAAATGATCTATGGTTACCTTCTTCACCATACTGGGGGGAAAAAACAAAATAATGTAAAAGTGAAAACTATCGTAAAATCTAGTTCAACCAAACTCTTTTGGGACTGAGGAATTGTTCAAGTTAGACAGTTGTGTGATTTTAAAATATGGGTTAGAATATTCTAAAATACTCATTGTATATCATGATACAATAGTTTTTGGAAGCTATTTTATGGCTGGTATTGTTTAAACAGGTATCACTCAAATGCACTACATTATAAATAATTAGCTTGTCTCAAAAAGTATAGGATTGGTACCCAAACATTGTACATACGGCATTGCAACAGAAAATAAACATGTTGTAAATGTGACTTGAAGTTCAATTTTATTTTCAGGAAATTCTTGCTGCGTTGAAGACCCATTGCCTGATTGGTGGCCTTCAGCTGTTATCTGCTCTTTGGTCAGGTTCTTGGTTTCTTTGTCATATTCACCATTCATTTTCAATTTTATTACTACACTTCAACATCAAAATTTTGAGTTTAATCACAAATCTGTGCACAGTTCTGAGGATGTGATAAATAGTTTTATTGTGGTCCATTTTACTTACTTTATACTGGAATGTTGTCTCATTTACTTGTTTAAAACTTTCATCACCATCATATATTGAATGGAGGACTTCCAACTCTTCCTAAAATGTATGCATCATGTTCATGTATATACCAGAAATAAAAGAATATTAAGCCATAACAATAATATAAACCAACACTACATGTAACAGAATATAAATCTTACAGGGAGATAACCCCTACAGAACAACTCAAAAAGTATCTTATATAACTATCAAAACAAAACTTAAAAATATAATTTTAAAAGAAATCTTACATATGTATGTTTCAATTCTATCATTTGTTATCAATCCATATGTTTATAAAATCTTTGTTCTGTGTGACATGAATAGGATAGTTACATTTTCACATATCATACCTAATGTTCAGTAGTTGTTATTTGTTGATGTGTTTCGTCAGTGTTTCTTGTTTCTTGGTTTTTTTTAAAAATAGATTAGAGCGTTGTTTTTCCATTTTTAATGCTTTTCACATTTCAATTTTGGGGCCCTTTATAGCTTATTGTTTGGTGTGGGTCATGTTTATAGGATTTTTCTCTTGGTGTGGGCCAAGGCTCTGTGTTGAGGACCATACTTTGACCTATCATGGTTTACTTTTACAAATTATAACTTGGATGGAGAGTTGTTTTATTGTCACTCAAACCACATCTTCTTATATCATGTATATCTATTGTCATTATCATAACTTTATCTTACATATTGACATTAAGGTTTGTCACATGTTTTTTTCGAATTAATTCTCCAATAGTTCAAAGTAAAAATTAATTCCATTCATGTATGAGTGCATGCATGGGGGTCCTTCATTTCTGCATTCTTTAATATTCTAGAACTTTTTTTCTCTATTCTTAATGTTCTTTATTTATTTTGGACATTTTTTCCATTCATTATATTTTTGCGCTAAAAAATTTTTCTCTGATCTTTATTTCGTTTGTCGTTTTTCAAGTAGTAATGGCATGACCCATTGTTCTATATTCTAGACCCTTTATTGCCTATTTGGCATCTAAGCCGTTTGAGTATAGATTTTGTTATTATAATTTTAGCATTATTTTCAGGGGCGGTCCCAGCCATCTAAAATGTTCTAACTTTATGCTCCCATTCAAATGCATTGATCATACAAAAAAAATGGGGTTCCAACCCTCAGACCCCCCTTTTTCCCCCTGGATCCCCTACTGCTTTTATCTTACCTCCTGTAGTTCTTTGTTGGACATAGTTTCTGCTGATTCAGCAAAGTCTCACATTCTCATTTTTCTACAAAATAAAGTAAACAAAAATTCAATTACAGTACATGTTTACAAACAGGGCAGTAGTCCTTTTGCGCCAATTACTGATTTTCAGGGGTATCATTTGTGCCAAATTTTGTTTTCCAAATGTATCAACTGCGCCAATTTACCTGTACACATATCTATCATAGATATTAATAATTCCCCGGTAGTATATATTTATTCCTATTGTTGGCTTAAAAAGTATCATATGCTCAGAAATATTTCACCAAGAAGATGAGCATCTGGAGAGAAATTACTTAAAATGTACTAGACAGCCAATGTATAGAGAGAGAATAAAACTTATTGCCTTGCTGAATATTTAATACAAGATACGCCAAAAAGAGAACAAAACAGAAGCTTTTGCTGATTATGTTTTAGTCACATATGTTGACGACTTAGTGCTTTGTTCACACCAGGCTGAAATTATCTACAACAAGACGTACCAGTATTGGACCAGAAGCATTCAACAGGAATTATTATGAACTGTTTCATGCATTTCATCCTTCAATGTTTGTGTTTTTGGACAATAAAGTGAAGTTACAAGCTACTACATACATTAAATTGGGAAGTATCCATGCAGCAGCTGTAAGAAGAAGGAAACATTTGCCGTGTAAACTGACGGTTTCGTGTCCAAATAAAGGAGGAAGGAATCAAAGAGTCATTTTTCTTCTAATTGGCGCATTCATATGTTTTATTTGTGGCGCAGATGATACTATGCAATTTTAAAACAGATGGCGCAACCGTAGCATTGGAGAAAAAAAGTTGTGGCCTAAAGGATGCATTTGTGGCGCAAACGGATCTCTCCCACAAACAGGATCTTTAGCATGATTAGTTAAAACATTTAGGATAATGATTGTTTACTATTTCTTTTCATTTTATAAAACTAAAAAGTAATATGACATAAATTTGAAAGAGGTGGGCCTGAATGGGGGCCCTTGAATTCTTTATATTTTTTAATTCTGAGCTATTTTCTGTATTCTCTATAAATTTTAACAATTATTTTTCGCTTCTTAAAATTTGAGCACCGCATTGTTCATGATGTTCTCTATTCCTTATGTATATTTTTAATCTTTATTTTTAGACCCATTTTTCTGTAGTATTGGCCTATTATCATGATTATCATGATTATACTCTTTTCTGTAAACAAGATGAATAACAATACTATCACATCATCCTCCTTTGAAAGAAAATATATAGGACAGACCTAAACAAGACCAAAATATTTATAAAATAATGCATTGCTAAGAAATCACTACACTGTATCAAACAAAAGTCAATTAATTTTACTTTCAAAGATGTATTTGATCTTAAACGAAAGAAACTCTTTTTCTTTTTCAGAGGTCAGAAGTTAATTTACTTAAAGTTTAACATACATCATGTACATCTGATTTCCTGATCACCTTTACTGACTATGTGGTATGGGCTTTGCTCTTTTTTGAAGGCTGTACAATGTCCTATATGTTAATTTATGTGTTGTTCGGTCTCATGTGGAGAGTTGGCAATTATATCACATCTTCTTTTTTATATTTACAAGTCATAAAGGCATTTAAAAATTGAAATTGATAATAAAATCAATTGTTCAAGTAGTATGACATGTATGACCACAGACAGTTAAATATCATGTCACACTTGAGGTGAAACATGACTATATGTCGCACTACTCATATATTTAACCATTATTGAATTATCAGATTAACTCATTTAACAATAACATTTTATCATGTTTATTTATAATCTTCCCCGACATGCCTGAAGCGTTCAAAAATAATAAATTGAAGAAGAAAATTACAAACAAACAAGATAGCCAATTCTAGATATATTCAAACTTAAATAGTGAATAAACAACTACAAATGTATGCAAGCTTCATGGAAGATTTAAAATAAAACCCTTTGATTCAGGTATATTCAGTCTTTCAACTACAGTCTCATGGTCTCTCAGCATGGTATACACTGTTAACAGTAATGATCAGTAATACAGTTTGAATATCTTATGTTAAATCTTAATGATGTACGTTTAAATTGATATGATAATGTAAATACATAATTATACTATACAATATCTGACTTTCAACATATCTTTAAAAACGTACCTAAATAACTTTAATACATACATGTAAAAGTGCACTGTGGTGGAGACGTAAAGGGAAAAGGAAGAGAAACGACGTTAGTGATGTCAAAAAATTGCATAAAAGAGCGACAACTATTTGATCCAGAGAGAAAGAAAATACAACTTTTTGCCCTAAATAGTTTTGGTTCATGATTTGCCAACGTATGTAAATTATGACAAAAACAATATGATCTCTATTATTTTTGTGTTTGAGGTGCTCCAACGCAAGGAGATAAATGTACTGTACAGTCATAAAATTATACGAAAATAAATTATCCTAGCTCCATTTGCATCTGTCAATATTTTTATTAACACAAGTTCAGTTTAGATAGGAGCTGCATTATAATAATTTTACTTCACACATGCAGGCTTGATTTCTTCCACTAGTTTGCAGAATTGCAAATCGGTAGCTGCAAAGTGCTTGAGGAGAAAATCAGCATGTCAAAATTTACTGGTAAGACATACATTGACTTTAATTTGTAAGAAGTCTTGAAAAATTTGGTGTACATGCATAGTTTACATATAGATATGCAATCTGTTAAACAGTTTTTAAAAGGCTCCAGTGAACATTTCTATTTGTAATCTGCAATTATTCAGTTTCTGCCACAAATGACACACCTCCAATCATTTTGCAAATACGGAATAGGAGTCCAAATTATGTAAAAGAGGGGGGGGGATATACACCTTATCGCTAATCCTGGCTGACCCGGCCACTTGAACTTTTGACGCATACAACAATCACTTTAACATTGTGACGTCAAAATTTTACTGGAACCTGTGTGATATCCAGTAATAGCGGACAAATAGCGATAAGGTGTATTGGACTCCAGGGGTCTTGATCCCAAAATCCCTGCCTTATAAAGATGAAATTCTGAGGCTAGAATTTAAAGAATTCATGGATCCTGAAAGGATAAATCACGAAATCCTGAGGTTTAAAAACACCTGATCATGACGTCCTGTAAAAGATCCTGCCTCCCATCTCTGTAAAGGTAGAAGCCAGGATGTACAGACATTATGATTCATGCCCAGTAATGACATGTATATAGTATACAGTTTGGTTTGTTATTAATATATTCTAGAACACAAGACCAACATTGCTGTTATTTGACTGAATTATGGTACCTAATTATGTGTATTTGTAGATTGGATTTTTAGTATTCATAATGCTATCTTACATGTTTTAGGTTAAACTGATTGAATAGGACAAGTACAAAACACTTCATTAAATGATTTATACATGTTCTTATTTATGTATAATTGTCATTATGTTGATTTTCTTAGGTTACATCTTCTGACATGTCTGACATCAGACTCGGACTTCTCTTGAATTGAATTTTAAATGTATGTATTGTTATGCGTTTACTTTTCTACATTGGCTAGAGGTATAGGGGGAGGGTTGAGATCTCATAAACATGTTTAACCTCGCCACATGTTTTGCACCTGTTCCAAGTCAGGAGCCTCTGGTCTTTGTTAGTCTTGTATTATTTTAATTTAAGTTTCTTGTGTATAATTTGGAAATTAGTATGGCGTTCATTATCACTGAACTAGTATATTTGTTTAGAGGCCAGCTGAAGGACGCCTCCGCGTGCTGGAATTACTTGTTACATTGAAGACCTGTTGGTGACCTTCTGCTGTTGTTTTTTCTATGGTCGGGTTAATGTCTCTTTGATACATTCCCCATTTCCATTCTCAATTTTATCATATCACAAATATGTGCGTTTGTGTCATACATAGGAGTTGCAGCTCTATAAAATTGGTCTCTTCCTTTACTTTAGTACTATAGAATATAGATACATATCAAACCAAACATGCACAAGGAAATTAACTCTGAAGGTCTCATTGTGCAAATTCTTATTTTTTTAAGTCTAAGAATATCCATTGTCATCATTTAAGTGAAGTGAATGCATTTTTCATGTTTTAACAACTTTTTGTCTAAAATGTTTGAAAGTCGAACCAAGTATTGATTTTAAAATTTGTATAAAATGAAGTAGAAAAACTATCCTGATATATGTCATTGGATCATGAACATGATGAAGATAGTAATAAACACATGATTAACTGTTAAAACATTAAAGTACATGTAACTGTTGCTTTTGCAGTATTTTCTAGTAAATAATTAATATACCTATGTACATGTATGTTATATATATATATAAACAACGTAGTCCTGATTTGAACATTTTAATGTTAATATATAGAATTAATCAATCTGTAAAATAACTAGAACAAGTTGTGAAACATAAATGTCAGTCAGTCTGAGTAGTGCTCTCAGAATACGGTCAAGCTAGAACCTCAAACTTGCATTAACATATTGTATAAATCTAATCATTGTGATAAAAAACAAAACATATCATTACTTTTACAGAGATGTAGAAAACTAACACAAGGAATAGTAAAGAAGCAACCATGTTGAACAGATTTAAATACAAAAAGGGTAGTGACAACTATGAGGATATATCTGGGGAGGATAAGATGGACATGGATTTAACCGATCCTGCAATGAGAAGGGCAGCAGGGATACAGGATGGCACAGGAGGCACTGATAGTTATACAAGCTTGAAGGAGTTACGCCATAATCTGAGTCCAGTGGAAGAAGGGGAACCATCAACAGATTCATCTGAAGGTAAGATTCATGACCTTATCTGAATTAAAGATCCATTTATAATCTCTCTTTTAAAGGTAAGGTCCATGACCTCTCCTCTGAAGGTTAGACCTATGACCTCTCCTGTGAAGGTCAAAACCATGACCTCATCTTAAGATTGGAATCATGACCCCTCCTCTGAAGTTAGGATCCATGACCTCTCCTCTGAAGGTGGGACCAATGACCTCTTCTGAGAAGTTCTCTGAAGGTATGATCCATGACCTCTCATCTGAAGGTGGGATCCATGACCTCTCCTCTGAAGGTAGGATCCATGACCTCTCCTCTGAAGGTAAGATCCATGAACTCTCCTCTGAAGGTCGAATAAATGACCTCTAATCTGAAGGACAGATATATGACCTTTCATCAGAATGTAAGATCAATGACATTCATGACTTTTTCATTCAGCTTTCTCCTTAATAATGTTATAAACCTCCCTGCAGGTTAATAAACCAAGCAAGACAAGGTGATTCATGAAAAAATCTTGGTTGCAAGTTTACATGATAAATACTGGTGATTTAATGGCTGAACATCTAAAGCATCTTTCTGCACATATTAATCAAATGTATCAATACAATTATCAGAGTGCAAGCACTCTAAATCTACAGCAATCACATGTTGGTCCAAGAATACTGTAAACCAACTTATTTTCGCGGATACTTTATTTTGCGTTTTACCCTTTGTAAAGTATTTCGCGGCTATTTAATTTCGCAATTTTCTAATTTCTGGATATAGTTTAATAAGGAAAAGTCTAAGTTTTACATATTTGCGACGATTTATATTCGCGTTAATTTTTTACTTGTGAAAGTCGCAAAAATAAATTGCTCGCGAAAATAAGTTGGTTTACAGTTACTCTACACCAGCAAAGGTATCTTTCAACAGAACCACTTCTTGTGTACTGTAATTACTGTTAATTAAAAAAATTATTGTGAGGAATTTATAAATGTGAATAATGCGACTAAGTGAGTATGGCAATAATAAGAACCGTCATTCTTATATCTGATACACTTATCTGTATGTAGATTTTCGTGACATGGCAGTAATTAATCTAGCAATTTTTTCCATTTTAAAAAACACACAATAATAAATACACAATTATTTCTAAATTTACAGTATATCAACTTGAAGTTCATACATGTAAATCTTATCACATGTATCCCTCAACTAATGTATCTGAATTAGTGATAATTGAAAAATTTGAACTTCAGTCTAAAGGATGTACTAACAATGACTTAGGTGAGGTAAGGTGAAAATTAATAAATCAAGAATTTAAAATTGATTCAATAAGCTGGTAGAGCATTATTTAAGGATACAAAAAAGCAAAACATATTGATAGGTCATGAAACTCCTTTTCGAGATATTTGAGATTTAAAATATGGTGGCAAAAGGCTGACTCTGACTTTTACCTTATATAGATATAGGAAGATGTGGTGTGAGTGCCAATGAGACAACTCTCCATCCAAATAACAATTTAAAAATTAAACCATTATAGGTTAAAGTATGGCCTTCAACACAGAGCCTTGGCTCACACCGTACAACAAGCTATAAAGGGCCCCAAAATTACTAGTGTAAAACCATTCAAACGGGGAAACCAGCATTAGTATTATTTGGGTCCCAAAACAAAAGAAAGAAAATTAAGAGTCTTCTTAAATTTTGGTAAATGACCTTTCATGAGCTATTTAGTCTTATATAAAAAAATAAATGGGTGTTATGGGGCAAAATATTTTACCTTGTTTTGTATGGAAAAACACCAAGGAGTCGAAAATTTGACACGAATTCCAAAACCTCGCCTAAGTACATCCTTAAAGTACCATTATATACTTTGCATACATATTAAATACTTGTAGTAAAAATTTCATTGTGAGGCCAATAAGTTTGATCCATATCATTCCTTACCAGAAATACTCTTTTTACTACATGTACATGTATAAGCTGATTTCTCATGTCATTTATGGGTTTACAAGAACCCTGCATCTTTGAACTGATGAAATAAATAAATTAGTTTTATGAATTGAAAACAGTTGTCTGAGCAGTCGTGAGGAAGTTATTCCCATTCAAATATTCATCCCATTACTCAAAATACTGTAGTAGATTTTATGCCCAACAACTGCACAAATAACATCACATTTAACCAAACACTTTAAAAGTGTTCTTCTCAGAAATTTCTTACATCATCCTGGCAAACAAGAAATTATGAAGTATCGTCTTGTTTCTAGAAATTATAGCATCACATCTATAACTCTTTCTAAAATGTTCTATAAAGAAATCATTTCAGATAGCATCACGTTTTTATCAATCAACAGTAATGTGATGCTTAAAGGCCCTGGGGAGAACACTGAGAAAGATAAAGATTGGGATCAAGTATATTATGAAAAACTTTTTACATCACTTGCGGTTTATTTTCTGTATCTTACTATATTTTTATTTAGAAAACTTCAAGCTTAGTAAAAGAAAATAGCAAGAAATTGAAATAAACTTAAATAAATAATAGACATTTGCCAAACATATTGTCATGATTGCATCTCAAGGTGTTTTTTTTGTTCCAAAATATATCTTAAAAGAAAATATTTTCAGATGGTACATGTAGATCCAATAATTGAATTACATGTTATGTCAACAAAAATTGGATTTCACTTTATACACAGCCATGTAATAAAGATAGAGTCCCACAATACGTGAATGTGAAATGTACACAGACACATTGATTATTGGTGATGCTATCATATTGTACATTTATAAAAGTTACTGATGGGGAAATAACGATTTTTTTTATATTTATAAAGAAAAGCAAATGTAAAGTTTGTCAATATTCAGCAACCCGACAAGAAAGAAGACCCCAAAAAACAATCATATACATGTTGTATCCTTATCTAAGGAAAAAAGATATATTGCTCATTGCTGAAGGTCATACATTGATCTGTAGATCTATATTAATTGATTAAAAGCTTTTATGTCATTTGGATTCTGGCTGAGGGGTGTCTCCTTGGGATTCATACCACATCTTCTTATTTTTAAATTTAAAATGGTTGCTAATATTCAGTTCAAAAGAAGTGGATAATGTTTTATTTTTTGTAGCTTACAAACCTTCAACAATTTATTAGTCCCCTACCTACGAAGTTGAAGAGGACTTTAATTTAGATTTGCACTCTGTCTGTCCATCTGTCAGTCTGGCAAATCAGTTTTCCACACTTTTTTTCTTTATGCTTGAAGATATGGATTTGATATTTAATATATTGTTTAATCATGACAATTAAGTTACTGGTCAAGTTCCAATATTGTGCCGATCTGATGATTAAGTGCAGAGTTATGGTCCTTGGACTTAAAAAATCGCTTAACTAATCAGTTTTCAACTTTTCTTTTTTTTGTCATGCTTGAAGATGTTGACTTGGTATTTGTTATAAAGTTTACATCATCAGTTATAGATCAAGTAAGAATTTTGTTCCAATAAAAAGATTTGTTTAACCAGTAGCTAGTGGACATGCATGTATTGCCATGCAATATTCACAGAATACTTGTCCATCATTTGAAAGTGGCATTAAACACCAATCAATCAAACTGTGTAGTTCATTCAATGAAGACATAAATTTTGATTTCCTTTTACAGTGGATTCAATTGATAGGTAATATCCTTGGTTAGCTTGCTTGTTAGCTGAACCATGAAGTCATTTTTAGGTTAGGTAAACCTACTTTAAGAATAGACTAGTCCTACAGAAAACAAATCAATCTGCATGTTGGACAATGCTACTTTGAAAGGAGGGTAGTTTACCTATCCTAACAATGACTTCACGGTTCAGCTAACAAGCAAGCTAACCAAAGATATTACCTTTGGCTACACACTCAATGGAATCTGCTGTAAAAAGTAAAATCACAAAAATACTGAACTCAGAGGAAAATCAATTCGGAAAGTCCATAATCACACGTAATTAAGAATATTAGTAACAGTAATTATTATCAACTGGCTTAGACTCCATTTTTCTTAAATTCATGAAAAAAAACCCTTATACAATGTTATATAGAAATTATTGATGACATGTGTTCTCTAGAAACTATTTAAAATGATAACAACCTGTTATATAGAAACTAAATGATGACAATGTGTTATATAGAAACTAAATGATGACAATGTGTTTATAGAAACTAAATGATGACAATGTGTTATATAGAAACTAAATGATGACAATGTGTTATGTAGAAACTAAATGATGACAATGTGTTGTATAGAAACTAAATGATGAAAACTTATTGATGACATGTGTTCTCTAGAAACTAAATGATGACAATGTGTTATATAGAAACTAAATGATGACAATATGTTATATAGCATATAGAAACTTAATGATGGCATTGTGTTATAAAGAGATATAAAGTTAATTGTCCTTTATTACTTTTGATAAAGAGAGAGACATCTTGTTGACAAATATAGCCTGATCATCAATACTCAAGGTCTATAGCTGTTTATATTTTGTAAGGACGTGAACCATTCTGGACGTTTAATCAATACAGACATGATTAAGATCTGTAAAACCTACAAATGACTGATTTTACAAATGTCATTTCCGACTCTAATACAATTGATTGCTTTTTGCTGGTCTGTAATCTTGGTGTTATTTCTGAATGAGATTGTAATTCATGTTTAAAAATGCAATGAGAAACACAGCTTTTAGGTTATTACTAGTCATATGGCATGTTTAAAGTAAAAGATTAACAAGCATTTTTAAAATACATAAACTGGATGGTATTACTTTCACAATCAATATGACATTTCTGCTTAAACCTTAATTATTAAGGTTAGAATCTGAAATTTGAGTTAAATTACTCATTTTATCTTTAAGTTTGTACTATTGACTTAAACATGTTAAAATTTAGAGCCTTAGATTTATTTTATACTGCAAATAATTACTCATTTAATGTGATGGTATCTGAATTTCATTGACGAGTTCAAATCTGCATGTTTTTCTTGAAGTATAAAAAAGAAGATTTTGTATAATTGCCAATGATACAACTCTCTTTTCCACAAGAGACCAAATGACACAGAAATTAGCAACTATAGATCACCATATGACCTTCAACAATGAGCAAAGCCCATACTGCAAAGTTGAAGGTCAATTTCATAAACTTAGTTTAAATTTAAGACATATGTTCATGTCCATCTGTAAGTGAAAACATTGTCAGTACTTGTCCTTAGTTATACATAAATTTATTTTAAAATTCCTTAACAGATTTTGTTGAAGACAGATCTTTAGTTCATGTTACTAGCCGCTGTCAATTTTTTTCACAATATGTACACAGATATAGGAAGATGTGGTATGAGTGCCAATGAGACCATTCTCCATCCAAGTAACAATTTTTAAAAGTAAATCATTATAGGTCAATGTACTGCCTTCAACACAGAGCCTTGGCTCACACCGAACAGCAAGCTATAAAGGGCCACTATGAGTGTAAAACCATTCAGACGGGAAAACCAACAGTCTAATCTATATAAAACAAGAAACGAGAAACACTTATGAACCACATTATATATAAAACAGAGGACAAACACTGAACATCAGATTCTTGACTTAGGACATAAAAGCTCTCTCACAGGCAAGCCATAATTGAAAAACTGATGTAATAAAATTATCATTACAATTAAAAAGTAATGTTGTATTTACAATTTGTTGTAGATACTTACACAATACAGCAAGCAATAGATAATATTGGTTTTGGGAAGTTTCAAGTCAAGCTGTCCATTCTTACAGGTTTTGCCTGGGTAAGTCTTTATGTCAGATCAAATCAAATTTGTAATTACATGTCCATTATTGTTTTTCTTTAAAAATGGAGAGTTTGTTAATTTTATTTTTTTCCATTTTAATAATGTAAGATAATGATAGGGTTTCAGATTTCATTTTTACAGCAGATTCCATTGAGTGTGAAGCCAAAGGTAATACTGTTGGTAAGCTTGCTTGTTAGCTGAACTGTGAAGTCATTGTTAGGTAGGTAAACTACTCTATTTTAAGAAAAGACTAGTCAAACAGAAAACCAATTGATATGTCTTTTGGACTATTCTACTTGGAAAAGAAGGTAGTATACCTGACTTAATACATGTAATGACTTCGGTTCAGCTAACAAGCGAGCTAACCAAAGATATTACTTTTCGCTACACACTCAATGGAATCTGCTGTAAGGTACACATCAAGTTATGTTTACGGTGGGGGAAAAACATCACAATGCGTTGAAAAAGTCATGTAACTGCAATGGAAGCTGTAAAACATTGATTGTTCAATTATGCTGTACATGCTTAAATTCTTTTAAATGGAATTTGAATTGCTGTTGTTCCATTTATGCACAAACTTTAATTTGAGAATTTTAATGAACAAATTTTATGATCAGACATGTAAGAAGATAAAACATGTGTTGAAAATGTACAAAAAATTGAAAGAAAAAAGGAAACTAGATTTTTATTGCTATTCTTCATTTTGTACAGCACCCATTATCCCCCAGTGATGAGTGAGACACATATGGTTGCATAGCAACCTTGAAATTGCCCAAAGCTTTAACAGACATGATATAGAGCACTATAAACAACCCTAACAAAAAGCAGAAAACTGCCCATGTCCAATGATGGGTCTTCAAAGCAGCAAGAAAAAACCTCATTCAGAGTCGTCCTTCAGCCAGCCCTGAAACAAAAAATGAATAATGTATTCTAGTTTAGCGAAATGTAAACACAATAAACCCAGAACCATACAAACGAACCAAAATTTTAAAAATAACACACAAGACTAACAAAGACTAGAGATTCCTGACTTGGGACAGTCGTGAAAAATATGGCAGGGCTAAACATGGCATGTTTTTCTTTAATTATAATTTCGTGTTTAATAGATGACTGGATGATGCATTCTCAAGAAATACAAGTCTTCTATATATATATATATCTTCAAGATACAAGAAGACAAAAAACAGGGCAGGGTTAAACACGGAATGGTTTCTTTTTAATTATAATTTGTGATTTTGTAGATGGCTGATGCTATGGAGATGATGATTTTAGCCATTCTATCGCCTGCCTTACATTGTGAATGGCAGTTAAAGGGCTGGCAACAAGCTCTTATAACAACTGTAAGTACACACTGAAATGTTGGTTTCTTTCCCTCACCATCATGCATCTCTGTTAAATGTCAGGCAATTCAATATATTCCAGAAAATACATTTTCATAAATTATTGAAGATGTGACATGATTTCCAGTGAGACAAATATCCACTTAAGACCAAAGGACATTAATATAAACAGCAAATTATATTTCTTTCCACTGTTACCTCGTAATATCTTTGCAAAACAAAGTAAGTTGAAGTTTTTATAAAACATCAACATATTACCCAAAATCAGATTTTCTAACATGTTTAATTCTCATGACATAAAGGATCAATATTGAATCAAGCACCATTTACTCTGATGTGATTTAGTTATTTATGAGTTTTCAACTTCAAGATTGTGTATAATATTCTTCAGTATGATTAAAATCAAACCTCTCACTTGCTATCATTTATTTTAATATGGTATGCAACATTTCAGAATACAGTAGCCCTGAGAGGTTGGGATTTTAATCAGACTGAATATTCTTCTATCTATATTAAATTATATCAAACATTTGTTTTCTTTTCTTGTAATCTAGCTTTAAGTAATGCTTTAAACAAAAGGAAAACATAATCCACATATTTTAAGGTTACTGTGACCCAATTTTATCTTTTAGGTAGTATTTGCTGGTATGATGTGTAGCTCTAGTTTATGGGGAAGTATATCAGACAAATATGGTAGAAAAGCAGTAAGTTTTATTAAACTATAGCACATGATCATTATCATGACATCCATTAATCCATGAAAAGTTGTAATAATTATTACTTTAAGATGTATTTTTTTGGGGGGGAGGTTGTGAGACCACTGTTGTCATACTACATTGATTTATATTCAGACTGAAAGTTAATGAAATTCTCATTCAAAATGTTCATGGAGATTTGGATGGAAAGTTATATAAAACTATCTTAGTTGACCACAGCTCATAATTGCCTCAGTTGTAAAAGCATGTTCACCTTGATAGTCGGAATTCATTGGCTCAAGTCACAGCTGATTAAAAAACAGCTTACAAATAGAACAATTATTATAATTATTTTTCTAAAACAAATAATATTGCACAACCTAGATGTTAAAATTTTTGCCCCCTTTCTCCACGGACAATTTGTTTAATTCTATATATACAGATTCCTACATCATGTACATGCACCAGTATAGTTATACCCCACCTACGATAGTAGAGGGGCATTATGTTTACTGGTCTGTTCGCCTGTCCGTCTGTTGTATAATTCGTCCGTCTGTCCCGTTTAAGGTTAAAGTTTTTGGTCAAGGTAGTTTTTCATGAAGTTGTGGTCCAAACAACTTGAAACTTAGTATATATGTTGCCTATGATATGATCTTTCTAATGTTAATGCCAAATAAGAGATTTTACCCAAATTTCACGGTCCATTGAACATAGAAAATGATGTTGCGAGTGGGGCATCTGTGTACTGAGGACACATTCTTGTTTAACATTTTTATACCCCCGCTTTAAAAAGGGGGGGGGGGGTATACTGTTTTACCCCTGTCTGTCCGTCAGTCCGTCCGTCAGTCCTTCAGTCCGTCAGTCAATCTGTCCCATGAAACTTTCGTCACATTTTTCTCAGGAACTACAATACAAGGATTTCTGAAATTTGGCTTCATGGTTTATCTTAGTCAGCTATACCGTGTGATGCGTTTTCAGATTGATCACTTGACTACTTCCTGTTTACCAAACACTTGTATGATTTTACACATGATAGCCAAGTTGAAAATTTTCGTCACATTTTTCTCAGGAACTACAATACAAGGATTTCTGAAATTTGGTTTCAGGGTTTATCTAAGTCAGCTATACGGTGTGATGCGTTTTCAGATTGATCACTTGACAACTTCCTGTTTACCGAACACTTGTACGATTTTACACATGATAGCCAAGTTGAAAATTTTCGTCACATTTTTCTCAGAAACTACAATACAAGGATTTCTGAAATTTTGTTTCAGGATTTATATAAGTCAGCTATACCGTGTGATGCGTTTTCAGATTGATCACTTGACAACTTCCTGTTTACCGAACACTTGCATATTTTTACACTATTAATATTATCCACTTGCAGCGGGGGTATCATCAGTGAGCAGTAGCTCGCAGTTTACTTGTTTTTATTATATTTCATCATGTTGTGTTTTCAAACTAGTGTTTTTTGCATTTATTCTTAAAATGAAGTTTATATTTACAGGAGTTGATTCTATGTTCTGTGTTTACCTGCTATTTTGGAATACTTAGTGCATTTTCTCCTAACTTTGCCTGGTTGTTGATTCTAAGAGGACTGGTGGGTTTTGGTATTGGTGGTGCTCCTCAATCGTAAGTATTTAGTATGATAACTTCTTCATGTTGTTGATTCTAAGAGGACTGGTGGGTTTTGGTATAGGTGGTGCTCCTCAATCGTAAGTATTTAGTATGATAACTTCTTCATGTTGTTGATTCTAAGAGGACTGGTGGGTTTTGGTATTGGTGGTGCTCCTCAATCGTAAGTATTTAGTATGATAACTTCTTCATGTTGTTGATTCTAAGAGGACTGGTGGGTTTTGGTATTGGTGGTGCTCCTCAATCGTAAGTATTTAGTATGATAACTTCTTCATGTTGTTGATTCTAAGAGGACTGGTGGGTTTTGGTATTGGTGGTGCTCCTCAATCGTAGGTATTTAGTATGATAACTTCTTCATGTTGTTGATTCTAAGAGGACTGGTGGGTTTTGGTATTGGTGGTGCTCCTCAATCGTAAGTATTTAGTATGATAACTTCTTCATGTTGTTGATTCTAAGAGGACTGGTGGGTTTTGGTATTGGTGGTGCTCCTCAATCGTAGGTATTTAGTATGATAACTTCTTCATGTTGTTGATTCTAAGAGGACTGGTGGGTTTTGGTATAGGTGGTGCTCCTCAATCGTAAGTATTTAGTATGATAACTTCTTCATGTTGCTGATTCTAAGAGGACTGGTGGGTTTTGGTATTGGTGGTGCTCCTCAATTGTAAGTATTCGGTATGATAACTTCTTCAGGTTGTTTATCATTTTAAAATTCTCCAAACTTTGATTATACAATGTAACAGGATTTGTATTTCTATTAAATATGTTTCTCCATTACATTACTTATCTTATAAATGCAAAATTGATCCGCAATATTTTGGTAACTATGACTTACATTTTATGCATGAGTGACTTTAATTTGTTTTTCTTCTTTTTTTTTCAGATACTTTTGTAAATCTATCAATCATGTCAATTATAGATTTATTAAACCCCTAAAACCATATGAAACAGTTTGTCTTGTGTAGAATATTGTCCATTAGGGTGGAGAACTTTATATTTATTAATTGATATATCAGCTAATATCTAAGTTAGGTTTTTATGTTAGAAATTGTAAAATATTTATATTAGTTATTTGTTTTACAGAGTGACATTGTATGCAGAGTTTTTACCATCAGCATCAAGAGCAACATGTGTAGTTTTGATAGAGGTATGTACCCTTTTTTTTTGGGGGGGGGGGGGGGGGGAGTTTTATGTTCTGTTAAAAACATTATCTGGAATGAACGTGAAATGTAAAATGTAGTTTAGAATTTTTCGGCTTATAACCATGACAGTTTTATGAATCTAAAAGTGTTCTAGTTAAAATTGAGAATGAAAATGGGGAATGTGTCAAAGACACAAGCTGTTTCTCTTAGATCAGGAAATTGTTTTGATACAGCATCATTCTTAATAAACTTTGATGCTTACACTCAATGAGGTATCTTCATTGTTTTCGTAAATACAAATACTTCATTTTTTTCCAGGTATTTTGGGCCATAGGAGCATGTTTTGAAGTATTATTAGCCTTAGCTGTGATGCCTACACTAGGATGGAAGTATTTACTAGGATTTTCAGCTATGCCTCTGCTGCTATTTACAATATGTTGTTATGTGAGTACATGTATAAATACAAAAGAGAAATCAGTTTACATAAACAACAGTCTGAACAGACTGCTCCAATCATAAATACATGAAAATAAAATACACAAATGAGCATTGAAGATTTTTTATTATTTCACCTGATAATTTTAACTCTTAAGCACTATTACTTTTGTTAATAGCCATCCACCTTCATTTCAGTGTCTAAACATTGTTTTTTTTTAAATCTTTGGAATGACCAATTTTTATCATTTTAAATGAAATTTTTACATTTAATTAAATACTGTGCCATCCACTAAATTTTAACTTTCTTACTTTACACTTTTTGTGTTAAAAAGTGACAAATCTTGAGAGCATTTTTGAGACAATCCGTAGCTCTTTAGTCATCATTTCATCATCTTTTTGAAGCAACAGTGGTGTATATGACAACTATAAATCTTTAAATTGAGAAGGCAATGGTGAATGTGTCAAAGCGACAACAACCCGACCATAGAGCAGACAACAGCCGAAGGCCACCAATGGGTCTTCAATGTAGAGACAATTCCCTCACACATAGATGTCCTTCAGCTGGCCCCTAAAAAAATATGTATACTAGTTCAGTGATAATGGACGTCATACTAAAACTTCGAATTATTCACAAGAAATTAAATTAAAAAATCATACAAGACTAACAAAGGCCAGAGGCTCCTGACTTGGGACAGGCGCAAAATTGTATTTTTGTAAAAGTTTGCTTAGAAGATAAAGTTTCCCTTAGTTTGAATACGTTTTTTTTATTCTGTCATGTAGATTACCACTATTTTTATTGTCTAATGCTAGTTAGTATGTTCTATGTTTCGCAGACAAGACTTTATAAATCAGTTTCTTAAAAAATATTATAACTGGTTACCTGTTTATTGTAGTGGTTACCAGAAAGTGCTCGTTATGATATCACACGAGGTCGCACAGAGAAAGCTTATGCAACTTTACAGAGAATTGCTAAAGAAAATAATAAACCAATGCCGTTAGGGAGACTTGTAGAGCCAAGTTCTAAGGTATAGTATTATTTTTTATCGGTAATTAGTATATTTTCCATTTGATCTTACTGCATTATATTTTCGAGTATCAATATACTGACTGTTTCACTGAAAATATTAAGCAATACATTGTGTGATGTCATAATTACCAATAAACAGAATAATAGGTAGTTTTGTTTTTGATACTGACTATATCATGTGGAATAGCTCAACTCGCCCTAACAGGCTCGTCTAGATATTCCACATGATACGGTCAGTATCAAAAACTACCTATTATTCTATATATACATGGCAGCTAGATAGAAAACTTTAGGATGATATTTTTAGTGTTGACTTCAATCTTGCGATTTCACATATAAAGCTGTAATGCTGTTATTTTAGTTTGTCTGTCTGGCACAAAGCAGGACTCGTATTCATAAACTTTATTTTCTTCTCATCAAGAAATGGGAATGTGATGAACTCCATGTCTATTCATACAAAATATATAATTTTGAAACTTGGTGCACATGTTCATTAATAAGATGTTTTTTGAAAAAATATGCCAAAATTAGAGTTCTGACTAGATTTTATGATTTAATAAACATCATAAGTAAAAGTGTTAGCAGGGCTAGTCTAGAAAGGTTATTTTATTTTTCCTTTGGCGTAACAGTAAAAAATAAAAATACTGTTTAGAGGCACAATAGTGGGGCTAGTTAACTATACATGATATTGGGTTTGTCTTCTGGCCTTGCGGTCATAAAACTTTCAAGCACGATTTTGGTACTCAGACAAAAGAACCAACCAATCAAAATGCTGGATTTCATGTTTCAAGCATGATTTTTGTGCTCCGAGCACTGAGCAAAGTTTTATGATTTCAACCCCTTATTTAATCTAAAACTAATATTTTATTATTCAGGCTGCAAGCAGAGGCAGTATAAAGGATTTGTTTGCCTTAGAGTATAGAAAAACAACTTTAATGTTGTGGGTCATATGGTAATTATATTTAAAACTGATAAATTTAACATTTAAGGTGGTACACAACACCTTAACTAAAATTAATTTGGCTTGTTTTATTTTCATTAAATTTTGACAAAGTATTTACTTTGACCCTTTGACCAAAATATTAAAATTTCAAAAAATATGAACCAACTGTTTTATCAGAAAAAATACACTGGTTACATAGCAGTTTCACAAACACTTATTTTGATCACCGAGAATCTTAATATTCCCTGAACAGCACAACGTAATTAAAACGTTTAGCTGATTTTACAGAGTTATCTCCCTGTAGTGTTTTAGGTACCACCTTAAATTGTTTTCACAACCACCTATATTATAGTGATGATTAGATGCATCATCAATTTACGCTTCTTTGTTTGAAAAAATGTGAGTTGTAAACTGAAATATTTAAAAAAAAAAAAAAAAAAAAGAATTGTTATGGTCTTATGATGAGCTCTAGTGTTCTCTCTCCTCACAAATGTCATATGACATGCATGTAAACTTGGGTTTTCGAAATAGATGAGTTTTTTTTAGAATCTATAACACAATTTCATATAATTTATTTGCCACAAAATGACATCAAACTTAACATTTTCATCACAATATTTGAGGGACAATATTCATAATTTCCTTACAATTTAAAAAATAATATATTTAGAATATAAGTGGCTTTTAATCTTCTTAATGAACCTTAACACTTTTTAATTGTATATTTTCCATTTCAGGTTGGTGTCTGCATTTTCTTATTATGGTATTGTTTTAATGACCACACAGTTATTTGAGATATCTGATGGTTGCCATGGTAAGTTGTTACCTTTTTAGCTCACCTACCCTAAAAGGCCTGCTAACAAAAATGGCAGCCATGGGTAAAAATATAACATATAGGTAAAATGAAGTTTTTGCTTATATTTCTGAATCTAAAGCATTTAGAGTAAATCTGACATGGGGTTGAGATTTATCTGCCCTGAAATTTTCAGACGAATCTGACAACATTTTGTTGGGTTTCTGCCCCTGAATTAGTAATATTATGAAAATTTTGCAGTTTTAGTTATTATCTTGAATATCATTATAGATAAAGATAAACTGTAAACAGCCATTATGTTCAGCATAGTAAGATCTACAAATGAGTCAACAGGACCAAAATTGTCAATTGACCCTTTTAGGAGTTATTGCACTTTAAAGTCAATTTCAAAAGTGTCCGATGATCCTGCCTGCCAACCAACATGGCGGAAATGGCTAAAATAGAACATAGGGGTAAAATGCAGTTTACAAAAAAATATCAGATGAGATATAAAGGCTCCTTGGACCCTCTAAGTATATATATAATATTTTCTAGAGATCACTGAATAATTTGTGATTTAAGACATTTGAATTTTAGATTTATTGTGATTTGATTAATGTCCAGTGACTGATATTTGTTAATATTTCAACTAAACAAAAAAATCAGAAAGGTAGGTTCTGCTAAGTAGGTTTGTTTTGACGAAAAGTGGTATTTCAATTGTCACTGGAAAACTATAGCATGTTCTGATTATGATAGATAGATAGTTTTATTCTCATAAAACCATGCAAGTGCAGAGGTCACAGAGAAGATTAGAAAATAATATACATAAAAATGAAAATGCATTAAAAATACATAAAATTTTGGGTGTGATAACATATCAAACAATATAAATATACTTTACATATATAATATATATGATATGAGTACATATGTTTTGCCTGATAATAGGCTACCTATGAACCCCTCGAAGTATAATACAAGATTGTTTAACATAAAACTTAGTAAGAATGTATTTCAAAATTAGCTGCATTCCTGTATTTTGACTGTTATATTTGTAGGCTCAAAAGGTAAGACAATGGGATATTTGATTTATAATCCTCTAAAAGGCAAACCATACGTTGGCTCTGGATTGGCTCTGGGAATGTTTATATTATTGCAAGTTTCTCTCTTTAGCAGCTCTTTTTATTTAACCTTTCTAAATTATTATCAATTTATATAATTGTATCAATAAACCAATTTTTCAAGACGTTTCAGCCAATTATATAAAGTATGTTCCCTATTAGAATTTTGAAAACAAGGATTATTATCAATTTCTTCATAACAAATGGTAAAGCTTACAAGGCTTCAGATTGAAAAAAGTATGTCACAAAATGATCTTTCACTACTGTAAGAATTCTGTGTTTGGGCTGGTTAGTTGTGGGGTTTTTTTTTGGTAATCTTTATTTAATAAAAATAATGAGATGTTGTATGATTGCCAATGAGGCAACTATTCACCAAATGCTTGACACGTATCCTCTATTCTTTATATTTTAGCTTCCCATTATTTATTTATTTATTTTTTTGCTGCTTTACCTAGTTTGCTCTATATGACTAATTTTTTCCCCCATTAGTCTTAAAACATCATCAAGACCTCTTTTGTTGGTGCATTAGTCTTAAAACATCATCCAGACCTCTTTTGATGGTGCATTAGTCTTAAAACATCATCAAGACCTCTTTTGTTGGTGCATTAGTCTTAAAACATCATCCAGACCTCTTTTGTTGGTGCATTAGTCTTAAAACATCATCCAGACCTCTTGATGGTGCATTAGTCTTAAAACATCATCAAGACCTCTTGTTGGTGCATTAGTCTTAAAACATCATCCAGACCTCTTTTGTTGGTGCATTAGTCTTAAAACATCATCCAGACCTCTTTTGTTGGTGCATTAGTCTTAAAACATCATCCAGACCTCTTTTGTTGGTGCATTAGTCTTAAAACATCATCCAGACCTCTTGTTGGTGCATTAGTCTTAAAACATCATCCAGACCTCTTGTTGGTGCATTAGTCTTAAAACATCATCCAGACCTCTTTTGTTGGTGCATTAGTCTTAAAACATCATCAAGACCTCTTTTGTTGATGCATTAGTCTTAAAACATCATCAAGACCTCTTGTTGGTGCTTTAGTCTTAAAACATCATCAAGACCTCTTTTGTTGGTGCATTAGTCTTAAAACATCATCAAGACCTCTTTTGTTGGTGCATTAGTCTTAAAACATCATCAAGACCTCTTTTGTTGATGCATTAGTCTTAAAACATCATCCAGACCTCTTTTGTTGGTGCATTAGTCTTAAAACATCATCCAGACCTCTTGTTGGTGCATTAGTCTTAAAACATCATCCAGACCTCTTGTTGGTGCTTTAGTCTTTAAACATCATCCAGACCTCTTTTGTTGGTGCATTAGTCTTAAAACATCATCCAGACCTCTTTTGTTGGTGCATTAGTCTTAAAACATCATCCAGACCTCTTTTGTTGGTGCATTAGTCTTTAAACATCATCAAGACCTCTTTTGTTGGTGCATTAGTCTTAAAACATCATCCAGACCTCTTGTTGGTGCATTAGTCTTAAAACATCATCCAGACCTCTTGATGGTGCATTAGTCTTAAAACATCATCAAGACCTCTTTTGTTGGTGCATTAGTCTTTAAACATCATCAAGACCTCTTCTGTTGGTGCATTAGTCTTAAAACATCATCCAGACCTCTTGTTGGTGCATTAGTCTTAAAACATCATCAAGACCTCTTTTGTTGGTGCATTAGTCTTAAAACATCATCCAGACCTCTTGTTGGTGCATTAGTCTTAAAACATCATCCAGACCTCTTGTTGGTGCATTAGTCTTTAAACATCATCAAGACCTCTTTTGTTGGTGCTTTAGTCTTAAAACATCATCCAGACCTCTTTTGATGGTGCATTAGTCTTAAAACATCATCCAGACCTCTTTTGTTGGTGCATTAGTCTTAAAACATCATCCAGACCTCTTGTTGGTGCATTAGTCTTAAAACATCATCCAGACCTCTTGATGGTGCATTAGTCTTTAAACATCATCAAGACCTCTTGTTGGTGCATTAGTCTTAAAACATCATCCAGACCTCTTGTTGGTGCATTAGTCTTAAAACATCATCCAGACCTCTTGTTGGTGCATTAGTCTTAAAACATCATCCAGACCTCTTGTTGGTGCATTAGTCTTAAAACATCATCCAGACCTCTTGTTGGTGCATTAGTCTTAAAACATCATCAAGACCTCTTTTGTTGGTGCATTAGTCTTAAAACATCATCAAGACCTCTTTTGTTGGTGCATTAGTCTTAAAACATCATCAAGATCTCTTTTGTTGGTGCATTAGTCTTAAAACATCATCCAGACCTCTTGTTGGTGCATTAGTCTTAAAACATCATCCAGACCTCTTGTTGGTGCATTAGTCTTAAAACATCATCAAGACCTCTTTTGTTGGTGCATTAGTCTTAAAACATCAACAAGACCTCTTTTGTTGATGCATTAGTCTTAAAACATCATCCAGACCTCTTGTTGGTGCTTTAGTCTTAAAACATCATCAAGACCTCTTTTGTTGGTGCATTAGTCTTAAAACATCATCAAGACCTCTTTTGTTGGTGCATTAGTCTTAAAACATCATCAAGACCTCTTTTGTTGATGCATTAGTCTTAAAACATCATCCAGACCTCTTTTGTTGGTGCATTAGTCTTAAAACATCATCCAGACCTCTTGTTGGTGCATTAGTCTTAAAACATCATCCAGACCTCTTGTTGGTGCTTTAGTCTTAAAACATCACCAAGACCTCTTTTGTTGGTGCATTAGTCTTAAAACATCATCCAGACCTCTTTTGATGGTGCATTAGTCTTAAAACATCATCAAGACCTCTTTTGTTGGTGCATTAGTCTTAAAACATCATCCAGACCTCTTCTGTTGGTGCATTAGTCTTAAAACATCATCCAGACCTCTTGATGGTGCATTAGTCTTAAAACATCATCAAGACCTCTTGTTGGTGCATTAGTCTTAAAACATCATCCAGACCTCTTTTGTTGGTGCATTAGTCTTAAAACATCATCCAGACCTCTTTTGTTGGTGCATTAGTCTTAAAACATCATCCAGACCTGTTTTGTTGGTGCATTAGTCTTAAAACATCATCCAGACCTTGTTGGTGCATCAGTCTTAAAACATCATCCAGACCTCTTGTTGGTGCTTTAGTCTTAAAACATCATCAAGACCCCTTTTGTTGGTGCATTAGTCTTAAAACATCATCCAGACCTCTTGTTGGTGCATTAGTCTTAAAACATCATCAAGACCTCTTTTGTTGGTGCATTAGTCTTAAAACATCATCAAGACCTCTTTTGTTGGTGCATTAGTCTTAAAACATCATCAAGACCTCTTTTGTTGATGCATTAGTCTTAAAACATCATCAAGACCTCTTTTGTTGGTGCATTAGTCTTAAAACATCATCCAGACCTCTTGTTGGTGCATTAGTCTTAAAACATCATCCAGACCCTTGTTGGTGCATTAGTCTTAAAACATCATCCAGACCTCTTTTGTTGGTGCATTAGTCTTAAAACATCATCAAGACCTCTTTTGTTGGTGCATTAGTCTTAAAACATCATCAAGACCTCTTTTGTTGGTGCATTAGTCTTAAAACATCATCCAGACCTCTTTTGTTGGTGCATTAGTCTTTAAACATCATCAAGACCTCTTTTGTTGGTGCATTAGTCTTAAAACATCATCCAGACCTCTTGTTGGTGCATTAGTCTTAAAACATCATCCAGACCTCTTGATGGTGCATTAGTCTTAAAACATCATCAAGACCTCTTTTGTTGGTGCATTAGTCTTTAAACATCATCAAGACCTCTTCTGTTGGTGCATTAGTCTTAAAACATCATCCAGACCTCTTGTTGGTGCATTAGTCTTAAAACATCATCAAGACCTCTTTTGTTGGTGCATTAGTCTTAAAACATCATCCAGACCTCTTGTTGGTGCATTAGTCTTAAAACATCATCCAGACCTCTTGTTGGTGCATTAGTCTTTAAACATCATCAAGACCTCTTTTGTTGGTGCTTTAGTCTTAAAACATCATCCAGACCTCTTTTGATGGTGCATTAGTCTTAAAACATCATCCAGACCTCTTTTGTTGGTGCATTAGTCTTAAAACATCATCCAGACCTCTTGTTGGTGCATTAGTCTTAAAACATCATCCAGACCTCTTGATGGTGCATTAGTCTTAAAACATCATCCAGACCTCTTGTTGGTGCATTAGTCTTAAAACATCATCCAGACCTCTTGTTGGTGCATTAGTCTTAAAACATCATCCAGACCTCTTGTTGGTGCATTAGTCTTAAAACATCATCCAGACCTCTTGTTGGTGCATTAGTCTTAAAACATCATCCAGACCTCTTGTTGGTGCATTAGTCTTAAAACATCATCAAGACCTCTTTTGTTGGTGCATTAGTCTTAAAACATCATCAAGACCTCTTTTGTTGGTGCATTAGTCTTAAAACATCATCAAGATCTCTTTTGTTGGTGCATTAGTCTTAAAACATCATCCAGACCTCTTGTTGGTGCATTAGTCTTAAAACATCATCCAGACCTCTTGTTGGTGCATTAGTCTTAAAACATCATCAAGACCTCTTTTGTTGGTGCATTAGTCTTAAAACATCAACAAGACCTCTTTTGTTGATGCATTAGTCTTAAAACATCATCCAGACCTCTTGTTGGTGCTTTAGTCTTAAAACATCATCAAGACCTCTTTTGTTGGTGCATTAGTCTTAAAACATCATCAAGACCTCTTTTGTTGGTGCATTAGTCTTAAAACATCATCAAGACCTCTTTTGTTGATGCATTAGTCTTAAAACATCATCCAGACCTCTTTTGTTGGTGCATTAGTCTTAAAACATCATCCAGACCTCTTGTTGGTGCATTAGTCTTAAAACATCATCCAGACCTCTTGTTGGTGCTTTAGTCTTAAAACATCACCAAGACCTCTTTTGTTGGTGCATTAGTCTTAAAACATCATCCAGACCTCTTTTGATGGTGCATTAGTCTTAAAACATCATCAAGACCTCTTTTGTTGGTGCATTAGTCTTAAAACATCATCCAGACCTCTTCTGTTGGTGCATTAGTCTTAAAACATCATCCAGACCTCTTGATGGTGCATTAGTCTTAAAACATCATCAAGACCTCTTGTTGGTGCATTAGTCTTAAAACATCATCCAGACCTCTTTTGTTGGTGCATTAGTCTTAAAACATCATCCAGACCTCTTTTGTTGGTGCATTAGTCTTAAAACATCATCCAGACCTGTTTTGTTGGTGCATTAGTCTTAAAACATCATCCAGACCTTGTTGGTGCATCAGTCTTAAAACATCATCCAGACCTCTTGTTGGTGCTTTAGTCTTAAAACATCATCAAGACCCCTTTTGTTGGTGCATTAGTCTTAAAACATCATCCAGACCTCTTGTTGGTGCATTAGTCTTAAAACATCATCAAGACCTCTTTTGTTGGTGCATTAGTCTTAAAACATCATCAAGACCTCTTTTGTTGGTGCATTAGTCTTAAAACATCATCAAGACCTCTTTTGTTGATGCATTAGTCTTAAAACATCATCAAGACCTCTTTTGTTGGTGCATTAGTCTTAAAACATCATCCAGACCTCTTGTTGGTGCATTAGTCTTAAAACATCATCGACACCCTTGTTGGTGCATTAGTCTTAAAACATCATCCAGACCTCTTTTGTTGGTGCATTAGTCTTAAAACATCATCAAGACCTCTTTTGTTGGTTGTTGGTGCATTAGTCTTAAAACATCACCAAGACCTCTTTTGTTGGTGCATTAGTCTTAAAACATCAATACCTCTTGTTGGTGCTTTAGTCTTAAAACATCATCAAGACCTCTTTTGTTGGTGCATTAGTCTTAAAACATCATCAAGACCTCTTGTTGGTGCATTAGTCTTAAAACATCATCCAGACCTCTTGTTGGTGCTTTAGTTTTAAAACATCATCAAGACCTCTTTTGTTGGTGCATTAGTCTTAAAACATCATCAAGACCTCTTGTTGGTGCATTAGTCTTAAAACATCATCCAGACCTCTTGTTGGTGCATTAGTCTTAAAACATCATCAAGACATCTTTTGTTGGTGCATTAGTCTTAAAACATCATCAAGACCTCTTTTGTTGGTGCATTAGTCTTAAAACATCATCAAGACCTCTTTTGTTGGTGCATTAGTCTTAAAACATCATCAAGACCTCTTTTGTTGGTTCATTAGTCTTTAAACATCATCAAGACCTCTTTTGTTGGTGCATTAGTCTTAACACATCATTAAGACCTCATTTGTTGATGCATTAGAAAGTTTACTTTCTGAAAAATGTCATAAGAAATGATAATTTCAATATGATAGTTACTTATTATACAATCCGCAAATCAAAATGCATGAATGCTTTTAACAAATTTAAAAAAAATAAAATCAGGACTACAATATATATGTGTGAATGTTTCCTACCTGTGTTATAAGATATTCTTTCTATTTAGGTTCTACAAAAGAAGTGGAAGAGGCTTGTTATGTGGAATGTAATGGACTTACAACATCTGATTATATAGATTTGACATGATATTCTTTCTATTTAGGTTCTACAAAAGAAGTGGAGGAGGCTTGTTATGTGGAATGTAAAGGTCTTACAACATCTGATTATATAGATTTGACATGGACTACATTTGCTGAGTTCCCTGGTTAGTTTTTATACCCTATTGCATTAAGGGAGTTCGCTTCTCAGTTTCAAAGTAATTAATTTTTCAAAACACTAGTTTATATAGATAGAGGATTAATAAAGGAATCCAAAGAGCAAAAGAAAATATGTAGGTCAACGTGCTTGTTTTCAAGGTATAAGCCATTGAAATTTTGGCGGAAAAATATTTTCTCTTGACTTTTCATAGCTTTATCATTGACAAGTTGAAGGTCTAAAAAACTTAAAATTTATAAGACTTTTACAGATGGCTTATCATTATACGTGTAAAAGATTTACCTAAAGAAAAATGGGGGTCACTGTGCAAATTTTTTCAAGGCATTCAAATGGATAAAACCAGAGGATTCTGAAAACTGACAAAAAATCTAAAACATGACAAGCCAGCTTTCTTATGGTTTACCCTAGTTTGTTTGTCCATCTGTTGCCAAATTGGTTTCTATTCACTCACTTAAGTTTGCCTCAATCAACTGTTTTAAAACTTGCTTATTACCACTAAAAATAGATCAAATTCAAGTTTGGCGTTATTTTTCTGTTATTGAGTTATGTTCCTTTATTGTACTCCAATTCTTACTTCGAAACACAGATCTAGTTCAAAAATGACAAATTCGACTTGTCATTTGGTTTCAAAAAATGTCCCATGGACACATTCTTCTTTTATTTACAATTGTATCTCCATTGCAAAATCAGCATAAAGCAAATAATAATTGCACCTTATACTATTTAGTCCAGTATATTTTATAATGGTTTTTTTCTTGACAGCGTTGTATTGTAACAGGATTTTTATATATTTTTTAGGATTGTTTGTGACTGTGTTTATTATAGAAAGGCTGGGAAGAAAGTTTACAATGGCATTTGAATTTTTTGTGTTCACTATTTTTGTGTTGTTATCAAATATATGTACATCTAGGTGAGTACTGTAAATAGTTAAGATTGATTGACTGTTTGTGTTTTAATGCCACTTGTATGTACTCTCTACTGTTTTTGAAACTTATTGATTTTACGAAAACCATTGCATTACCGTGTTTACAGAATAAAATTATGATGTCTTTTTTAACAAAGCAATCCATTTCGAAAATCGGCTGCCATGTTAAATTTATTATATAAAGTTGTTTAGGTCAATTTTAAGTAAAAATGTGAACTTTTAATCGTACAATTGATTTTTTTTCTTTTCAGGCCTGTATTAACATTTTTCCTGTTTGTAGCAAGAGCATTTATATCTGGAGCTTTTCAAGCTGCCTATGTTTATACTCCAGAGGTGAGGTTTTATCTTATATAGATTATCTCCCTTTACATTAGTTACCTCCCTTTATATCTGGAGCTTTTCAAGCTGCCTAGGGTGCAATCAACAGTTTTTTACGTGACGTCATTCTGTAACAGGGCATGTAATAGTGGACCCATCATGCAGAAGTCAGATATTCATAGTTATATAGATATCTATACATCAATGGAAAGATAATTCTATGAACTTTCTGAATAAATAAAAAAAAATCCAACATCTCTTGTTTAAACATGCAAATTGGTACAAGTTATCAGCTGGAAATTAGGCATTTTCCCCCTAAAAAACCTTAAAAACAGACCACCTTTGGACACACGGATCAGTAACCTGTGCATATATTTGAGATTTCTTATAATATGCATTTCGAAGAGCTTGTCCGGCTGATTTAAGAAAATGTAGTTTCAGCCTACGTTCGCCTGCTCCGAAAGGAGCTATCTTACCTGACAAATCAAAGTGCTTTTTGCAACAGGTGAAAATCAGCTGTTTATGGAGTTGCCTCCCATATAGTAGGAAGTCACAAAAACATTTTTTTTTTTTTAAATCTTGACAAAAGTGGCATTTTAATTGAACTTCAATATATGTTTTTCACATTGAACATAAAAAACAATCAACTTTTTCATTTAGTGGTATATAAATAGCAGGGAATTCCATCAGTATGTAAATCTCACTGGGGAAATACCCCTAGTTTTTAGTACGAAACTGTTTATAGCACCCTTAAGCAATTAGCATGTCTTATATTAGCCAATTTGTGCATCTAGTTGCAAAACCAGTATCATTTCGAGCATTTTGGTGTCTTGATCTTTTATTTCTATGCAGATTTGGCCGAGTTATTAACATTTTAGTATACACTGCGTGAAACCTTGAATGACAATAAAAAAAATAAAAAATCAGAATATTCAATTTGTATAGACATGTTTATTGCAACTCATTTTTCTGTTGAACTAAATAAAGAACACAATCAACAGAGACTTTCTCTTCTAGAAAAGTTCGAACATAATGTATTATTTGCCATATAATTGTACTGTATGGTTAAAATGGTGTACACACTAACCAGAATTCTTTACATAAGAAAACTCAAAACAGCATAAAATTCAATGTCTAACAATTAACAACTAAATATAGAATGTTAACCTGCTAAGGAAATTCTAATATGACATATTGAACCATGAATATCTAACTTTTTTCATTTCATATAATCACAAAACAAAAAAAATGTATGTTTCTATAGCACATAGTTCATTTGTGGTCAAGGGGGAGATAATCAAAGCATTAATTACAAATTTACAAATTCAAACACCAAAAAATGCAGAAATTCAAATAACAAATTTAACAATAGTGCAGTTGCACTTGACAATTTTATTAAACATATTTTTCTGCGTATAAAATAAAATATATTGCTATTGTCTATTCACATCTTTAAAACAATCATGACGTCATAGCAACATTTGTGACGTCATCAATACCAGATCAGATCATTTCTTGTACTACAGTAAAAATTCAGTGTTCAAAATGTCTAGCTATGATAGGAGAAAAAACAGAATACAAAGAAGAAGAAAAAGTAAATTTGTCAAAGGGTACACACCTTGGAATGACAAGTTGGAATATATTACATCAGATACTGAGGCAGAACATCAATATATTAACAACAGGATCTGTAGGCCTGAAATGAAGATATATAAAACTGCAGTGTCACAGCATACTAAGGAAGATAATACATTGCCAACAAAACTTCGACCTCGTCATTGCTTCATGGAGGAAGAGGAAACTGAAGCGCAAGAGGACACCACAGAAAATATCATTGTTAATTTTTGTAAGTTGAATGATTTTATAAAAAAGTGCCTAAAACATCGATGCAGGAACAAATCTAGCATGAATATTAACATTTCAAACCGCATGGGTATATGCATTTCTTTACGAGCAAATTGTGCGAAATGCCAATTTGATACGAATTCATGTAAGGTATATACCGAATGTGAAAAAAAGAGCAGAGGACCAGCTGCAGGCTACCTCCATGAAGCAATGACACTAGCAGTATTGAAAACAAAAATGGGAGGATCAGACTTACAAATGACCCTTGCATGCCTAAACATCAGAGTGCCAAGTCTACAGCTGATCTCAAATAATATCAATAAACAGTGTGATAAGATAACACAGCTAAATGAGGAGGCCATGATAGAAAATCAGAGATTTGTCAAAGAATTTAATACCTGTATTGCTAAAGACAATGAGGTAAATGTGGAGACAGATACAGCTTATAACAATAGAAACCAAGTTGGGTATGAAGCTGGTACTCAGTCTTTCTGCCCACTTATTGAACAAAACACTGGACTTAATTTACCTATTTGTATGTCAACAGCTAACAAACTATGCAGCAGGAAAAAAAATTGTAATCACAGTGACAATCAAAGCTGTAAGAAAAATTACAATACTGATGATACCATTGCTTCCAGTGAAGGAAAACTTGCAGAAAAAAATTTGCAAAAAGTTAATGATCAAAATATTTTAAAAGTTAAATCTGTGACCAGTGATGCAAGCGCTCAATTGAGTAAAGTTGTGAGAGAATTTGGTAAAAAGTCTGGCAACTCCATTCGGTACTATCAATGTTTTGTACATAGGATGCGCACTGTTCAAAAATATATAAAAAATTTAAATTTTTCTAAATTACCACCTGGTTATGACAAAGACTTTTTTCGGCAAAGATTAGCTACTTGTATTCGATCTAGGGTAAGGCTCGAGTTAGTGCGCATTCACAAAATTAGTACAGAGCATACTTTTGGAACTTTAGCACAGTCAGCAATCAAAAATATTGTTTCTTGTTTTAGTGGAAATCATGCAAATTGCAAAGAAAAATCTGAAGCCTGCTGTGCACATTTAGACACTTTTAATACTAAATATTTGCCGTATGGAGTTTATTTAAATCTTAACGTGATTGACAAAAAAAAGATAGAATCTGCATTAAATAAGTCTCTTTCTTTAGATATTTTAAATAAAATTTCTAGTCTTCACACACAACAAACCAATGTGAGAGCTTGCATCACCGTGTCTTTACATATGCTCCAAAATCAGTACTGCATAAGAGAAATTTTAATGGTTTATGTCACTCTGCATGTCACTCGTCTACATTTGGAACTGGAAAATCTTCTATCTTATTGGCTAAATCTTCAGGACTTAACTTTTCAAAATTTGCTCCGTTCTTTAAATTTATGATACGAAAAGACATTATCGCACTTTATCATTCTCAGAGAAAAAAAACAGCAAAATACAAAATTCAAAAATTCTTGGCTAAGTGTAAAAAACAAAACAGAAGAGTTAGACAAGGGTCTATGTATAGTGGCGGCAGTACTGATGTAAATGAAATCCATAACTATGGAATCAATGAAAACAATTAAAATGTGAAACCAACTGAACTGTTTTATTCTTTTCTTACCTCAAAATATACAGTTTTTAAAACCATTATGTCCCTGACATGCACCTAAAGGTTTACACTGGTTTCTTTCAATATTTATATCAACCGGTTCTAATGATAAATGATCAATATTTAAACATTTTTTTTTATGGCATAAATGTGAAACATGGTGAGTAATATTAGAAAATTTACAATTATTTGCCAAAAAGTATTGAAGGCGGTGTACAGTGAAATTTTGATGTTTGCCTCTAAACGATGGCCTTATAATGCCATATCCATCTGCATTGGTTGCACCATACCAAATCTGACAGCCATTATATATATTAAATCTAAAAAGTTTTGACTTTAAATATTGCTGTTCTTCATCTGAAAACTCAGTTTCATACACTTTGGACATGTCATGAAAAAAATGGGAATAAAACTATATGTGACTATAAATCTGAAAAACATAGCAAATTTGCCTATCAAATTGAACTCAAGAAAAATTGGATGCTTCACAACTGTTTGTGCATAAAATAAACAAAGACTAACCTGCAATTGAGCATAATGGTTACAAAAATGACAATTGATATGTACATGCTGAAAATAACCTGCACCTGAGCTGTCTTGATAAATTTTAAACATGAAAATTAGAATATTTGGGCATATTTCTAATGCCTTAAGGGTGCAATCAACAGTTTTTTACGTGACGTCATTCTGTAACAGGGCATGTAATAGTGGACCCATCATGCAGAAGTCAGATATTCATAGTTATATAGATATCTATACATCAATGGAAAGATAATTCTATGAACTTTCTGAATAAATAAAAAAAAATCCAACATCTCTTGTTTAAACATGCAAATTGGTACAAGTTATCAGCTGGAAATTAGGCATTTTCCCCCTAAAAAACCTTAAAAACAGACCACCTTTGGACACACGGATCAGTAACCTGTGCATATATTTGAGATTTCTTATAATATGCATTTCGAAGAGCTTGTCCGGCTGATTTAAGAAAATGTAGTTTCAGCCTACGTTCGCCTGCTCCGAAAGGAGCTATCTTACCTGACAAATCAAAGTGCTTTTTGCAACAGGTGAAAATCAGCTGTTTATGGAGTTGCCTCCCATATAGTAGGAAGTCACAAAAACATTTTTTTTTTTTTAAATCTTGACAAAAGTGGCATTTTAATTGAACTTCAATATATGTTTTTCACATTGAACATAAAAAACAATCAACTTTTTCATTTAGTGGTATATAAATAGCAGGGAATTCCATCAGTATGTAAATCTCACTGGGGAAATACCCCTAGTTTTTAGTACGAAACTGTTTATAGCACCCCTATGTTTATACTCCAGAGGTAAGGTTATATCTTATATAGATTATCTCCCTTTACATTAGTTACCTCCCTTTATATCTGGAGCTTTTCAAGCTGCCTATGTTTATACTCCAGAGGTAAGGTTATATCTTATATAGATTATCTCCTTTTACAATAGTTACCTCCCTTTATATTTGGAGCTTTCCATACTAGCTGTGTGTATACTCCAGAGGTGAGGTTATATCTCATATAGATTATCTCCCTTTACAATAGTTACCTCCCTTTATATCAGGAGCTTTTCAAGCTGCCTATGTTTATACTCCAGAGGTAAGGTTATATCTTATATAGATTATCTCCCTTTACAATAGTTACCTCCCTTTATATCTGGAGCTTTCCAAGCTGCCTATGTTTATACTCCAGAGGTGAGGTTTTATCTTATATAGATTATCTCCCTTTACATAAGTTACCTCCCTTTATATCTGGAGCTTTTCAAGCTGCCTATGTTTATACTCCAGAGGTGAGGTTATATCTTATATAGATTGTCTCCCTTTACAATAGTTACCTCCCTTTATATCTGGAGCTTTTCAGGCTGCCTATGTTTATACTCCAGAGAAGGGCTTTCAAAACGGTCATCTATTCCGGATATTTGTATAATGTCCAGTAAAAGTCTGGCTTGGCAAAGCATGGAACGATCATATAACTTTTAGTTTTCAAGACTTTTTGGTCATTTTAACATAATTCGCAATCTTTTTGACCCAACCTTATATAGATATGAGCACGCTAATGAGCACACTTTGAATGATGCACTGCCAAATTAACAGTTTACATACGAACATCAAATTCATATCATATATATCCAAATATGTAAATTTGGTATTTTGATATATCATCAATGGAAGTAGGTCCTTTATATTGAGGATTTGATCACTTTGATGGGCCACCCACTAGTCAAAATGCCCCATGTAAAGATAATTCGTAAGATAAATTCCTTACACAGTGTGCTAGCGGCCTATTGCAATATATATGTGGTCAGTAATTTCACTCTCAGGTTATATGAAATTAACTGACCCCATATATATGGTATGAGGTCACCATATAACTAATATTACAAGAGATGCTTCCCATTTTATTAATATCTTTATGTTTATACACCAAGGATTAATTATAGAAAGCAAGGTACTATCCAGACATAAAGTTTTTCTTTTAAGAAATATCTGTAAATAGTGAAAAAATAACGTTGTACATACTAGATGAAAATGTAGCAGCCCAAAATGAAGACTCATATTTCTACACAGACATATTATTCTGATGGGTCTGAAAAGTTTGGCTCTCATTGCAAATTACCATTTGTTTTTGACAGAAGCTACAAATTCCTTCAAGTTTCTTTAGCAATCAAACAAGAAATTGTATTGCAGCATCCCATACTCAAGGCTTGCAAGAGACCATGCTGGCTAGCATGAGACCATCAATGCTAGCATGAGACCATCAATGCTAGCATGAGACCATCAATGCTAGCATGAGACCATCCTGGGTAGCATGAGACCATCCTGGCTAGCATGAGACCATCAAGGCTAGCATTAGACCATCAAGGCTAGCATTAGACCATCAAGGTTACCATAAGTCAATCAAGGCTAGCATGAGTCCATCAAGGCTAGAATGAGACCATAAAGCCTAGCATGAGACCATCAAGGCTTTTTATACTCCCTGTTAGGTGCACAACAATTCATAAAAGTCTAAAATCACTAATGGCCTGTTAAATGAGTAAGAGTGAAAAAATATGTTGGTTAGAGACTATCAAAAATCTTAAAATTGTTGTTAATCAATTTTTTATAAACTACAAGATTTGAAGTTAAGTGTCCATGTCTGAAATTGAATTACATATTCCATTTAATGTTTATTGTTTTGTTTTTTTATCTCATTTCAGGTTTATCCTACATCAATGAGGGCTATAGGTCTTGGATCTTGTAGTGGTATGGCCAGGGTTGGGGCAATAGTTACACCATTTGTAGCACAGGTAAGCTCTAGGTTTATGATCGTGTAGTGGAACGTCCAGGGTAGAAGCAATAGTTACACCATTTGTAGCACAGGTAAGCTCTAGGTTTATGATCATGTAGTGGTACGTTCAGGGTAGGAGCAATAGTTACACCATTTGTAGTGCAGGTAAGCTCTAGGTTTATGATCGTGTTGTGGTATGTTCAGGGTAGGAGCAATAGTTACACCATTTGTAGTGCAGGTAAGCTCTAGGTTTATGATTGTGTAGTGGTACGTCCAGGATAGGAGCAATAGTTACAGTTTACACCATTTGTAGCACAGGTAAGCTCTATGATTAAGTTCTTGTAGTGGTACGTCAAGGATAGGAGCAATAGTTACACCATTTGTAGCGCAGGTAAGTGATAGGGTTAAGATTATAGTCGTAATGAGTTTCAGGCAACTTGGCATATATTTAAATGTATCAGATATCAGATTGAGAATTCTCAATATTGTAATAGAATTGGCATTCTGTGCATCAATAAAATCAATGCAATACTCTCTGAATAAAAAGTATGTCATAATAAAATTAAACAATATTTTCACTTTTTATGAAATTTGTACCCATTGATTTCTCAACTATTTCAGGTGTTGTTAAAAGAATCGTCATATATAGCAATATCAACCTATGGTGTTATATCTTTGGTAGCGACTGTTGTTGCAATGTTACTGCCCATAGAAACAAAAGGGAGAGAAATGAAGGTCAGTATTAAATAAAAGGAAGTTATTGAAATAAGATCAAAACGTGAATTATTATAGTCACATAAATTTGAGAACTTAGTACATATCATATGTTGGAAGGAACAAATTAACCTTTAAAAAAAGGGAGGGAAAATAGATCTAGAGGGAACCAAGAGACTCATTGACTGAAACACTTAGAACCTATGACTAGACATGTAAGAAAAAAAATGAACCTTGGAAAGAAATACAGGAAAATAAAAGGGAGCAGAGAGAGTAAAATATATATGCTAGGAATTTTCTTTGACCATTTTTAAATTTGAAGAAAATTGGAAGAAGTGTGGTAGGGAGGTGAGAATTCTCCTATTCAAACTATCACATTTGATTATTTGAACAATATTATTTTTTTGTCAAAATAGGGTTTGGATCCATATTTCATGATTCAGTGAACAATCTGATAGTTTATGTAGGCAGGGTGTCTTATTGACACATATTCTTGTTTGCAAGTAATTGTTACTTCATTTTAAGTTATTTTCCTATAGTATCATATATTTGTCTGCTAGATTTGTCATGATGTTATATTTATTTTTCAGGACACTCATCACGAGATGACAGTAGCGCATTAACAAGAACAGACAATATGTCTCAGTTTACTAGATTTACTATTAATTCACCACATTAGAATATAATGCATTCTGGGTAACTCTTTCAAAAGAGTTCACCAAAAAATAGTCACTTGTAAAACAGCCTCATAAACAAAGATAATTTAACCAATAGCATAATATCATTTTGGTGTAGGAACATTAAATTGCTCTAATGTTTCAGTTCCCTAGATTTTCTATATATTCACCACATGAGAATCTAATGCATTCTGGGTAATTCTTTCAAAAGAGTACACCAAAACATAATGACTGGCTAACAGCCTCATAAACAAAGATAATTTAACCAATAGCATGATATCATTTTGGTGTAGGAACATTAAATTGCTCTAATGCATTCTGGGTAATACTTCAAATAGCTTCTTCTATTTTAGGCTTCTCAGTCAATAAAAATCCACCAATAGTTTAACAGTATTATCATTAGGTGTAGGAACAATACACATAGTCATTTGAATCCTTAAAAATAGCAAAAAAATGCTTTTATATAGTGTATTTAATCATGTCTCTAGTTCAGACTAATATATATGACAATATAAAATGTCTTTTTTAAAATTTCCACAAATAGAATTATATTAAGAGTCTGGATTTCTTTTCAATGTTAGCTTTTATTGTCCATAACATCAATTTTTCTCTCCAATTTATCACATTTAGGTTGGATTTTAGATCAAAAAGACTTCTAGGGTCAAGGTTGACCGAAAGGTCAGGGGAATATCATGGCTTTTGACTCTGTTAATCTCTTTGTGGGCTATTTTTGATTTGAAGATTGCTATTATGAAATTCTTAAATTGATTATAAATGTATAACCACTGGTTTGATAACAGACTGGGTACCACGATATGGTCCAGCCGAATTAAAGTCTTTAGAATGTGTATTCTTTGTCAGAGGTTCCAAAGGGTTTTAAGACCCTAGTAGTCTCTGTTACACTACTAGTATGACAAAATTCTAACATTTACACTGGTCATTTGGTCCAGTAATTGTGACATTTTCATGACCAAACCTTTTAATACTGGAAATTATCACATGTTTGGAATGTTTATGTATGTCAGGGAAACGTACAAGTGCAATATATTGTGTAAATGTATATGTGTTACTGTAACTTTTGCTTGTTTTTGAAAAAATCAAATTTTTTTTTGTCATCAATGTAATACAAGGTTTAAATTTAAGTTTGTTTTTTTTTTGATAAAGCACATACTTTCTCTGAGATTTGCAAATTAGCTTTCACATTTTTTTCAATAGGTACCAGCACTAAGGAAAATGAAGTTATTGCATAAAGGAATAAGTTTTTTCCATTTAGGTGTCAAATATCAAGAGATTACTTGTTATTAAAGCAAGTTGTTAAAATGTATAAATTTATTGTCATTATATTTTCAATTTTTACAAGATATACAAATTTTTAAATAAACTGCAGAAAATTGCTTCATTTTTACATATCCACATATTGACTTTTCATGGGGCTGAACTGATTTTTTCCAGTGTGTTTGTATGAGAAATCTTCAATGTTTTCTGGTAAAATACATGAAAATGATCTATTTATAAAAAGTATGAAATGCCAAAATCGTAAAATATGCATTCCAAGACACATATCTAATCAATTTTGAGTTGTGTTTTTAATATTATATAGTATGTTTATTTTCTAAATATTTATAATGATATTATTTAACGACATTCCATGTTTATTTATAATTTATTGCAGATTTTTATATACAATATTCTTATTACCTATTCTGTAATCTTTATATTTACCTTAGAATAATGTCAAGGTATAGTAATTTGAAAATATTACACATTTTACATGCATACTTGTGCAATTAACATTTCTTATGTATGGCATAATATTTTGAGGGACAAAACTCAATGATCTCCTTAAGGTGGTACCAAACACCTTGACTAAAAATAATTAGGCTCGTGTATTCTTCATAAAATTTTGACAAAAATATTTACTTTCACCCTTTGACAAAAAATTTAATAAAATCAAAAATAGAACTTCAAACTTTACCAGAAATTTTTCATTGGATATATTGCAGTTTGAAAAACTGATTTTAATCATTGAGAAACTTAATTAAGAATAGAAAGTGATTTAACTGTTCAGCTGATTTTTACACAGTTATCTCCCTGTAGTATTATGTATACCACCTTTATGGTAGTTTTCATAATTTGTTATTAAGGATTTTTGTAAATAACTAGAAATCTCATGAATCAATCTTTTCTCATATTTACCAAGTCAGGATTATAACAGTTTTTATCCATTCTTTTGATGTGTTTGAGATTTTGATTTTGCAATTTGATTAGGGACTTTCTGTTTTGAATTTTACCTCAGAGTTCTGAATTTTTGTGGTTTTACTTTTTTAGCCATGTTGAATAATTAGTAAATTTTTCAAAGTAGTTTCAGAGGAGATGATCTCTTAATGGCATTTAAAACTGAGAAGTGAAAAATCTTGAAGTCTTAGTTAAAGTTTATGTATGCATTCTAAATAAATAACTATTTTCTGTAACTATGTTAAATATATATATATACATGTCTGTGAAAATCTACTGGTAGATTGTTTGTTTGATTTATTTTTTAGAATAATTATTTTGTATATACATGTATACTTTTTTTTACTAATTTTTATATTTATGTTGCACAAGAATCTCAAATAAAAATTGTTAAATGTTATGATTTATTCCTGTACAAAATGTTCAACAAAGGCCAAATAAAGTACAAAGTTAAAGAGCATTGAGGATAAAAAGTTGCGAAAGGTTGTGCAAAATTAAGTTAGTTACCTTTTCCTTGGTTAGAAAAATGTTCAGTTATTTAAAGTGACTTGACTGTAAGTGTTGCTATCCACCAATTGCAATTCATTCAAAATTTTGACCAAATTGCAATTTGTTTTATTAAACCAAATTGTTCAACTAGTCAGAAATTTGAACCAACTGCTGTAGAAAACAAGTTGTGAAAGTGCAAGGTGATAAAATAAAAAATACTTACAATCCTATTATAACATCATTAAAGTGGAGTTATAGTCTTATAGGCTATAAGACTTTAACTCCACTTTAATGATGTTATTACTTAATCAGTCTATCAATCTGTATAGTTATATTATAGCAATTACCATACTAAAGGTGAACTGTTTTGTTTTAAATTGCTATAAAAATGTCCAAACTAAGCTTTTATATAGTTTTTCTTTCGAAAAGTATTCTATATTCATAAGAATCACACAATATGTGAATAAAAACATTTCATATTCAGTAAAATATTTGTGAAATTGCAATATGTTTGTAGGAAGGGGAGATAATCTTTTTTGGTTTCAAAAAGTCTTTATTCAAAAGAATAGTTTTTTAGGTTATCTCCCCAAGGAAACTTATCAATAGCATATTGATATTTCACACGTATTTTACTGAATATTTTAAATGATATATGATTTTTAGAAATATAAAATCCTTTTCGAAAGAAACACTATAGAAAAGCTTAGTTTGGACATTTTTATAGCAATTCAAAATAAAACAGTTGACCTTTACTATGGTAATTGCTATAATATAACTATACAGATTGATAGATAGATTTAGAAATAACATCATTAAAGTGAGGTTAAAGTCTTATAGGATTGTAAGTATATTTTATTTTATCACCTTGCACTTTGATATTTTGACTGAACAATTTGTTCAATATTCTGACCAGTTGAACAATTTGATTTTATAAAACAAATTACAATTTGGTCAAAATTGCAACACTAACAGTCAAGTCACTGTAAGAGAATAAAATCAAAGCATTATTAAACCAATTAATTTATAATAATGATCACATCAAAGATAAATCAGATCAACACATAAGTTCTGACTACTGGGCTGGTGATACTGTCTGAGATTAAATCTTCACCTGCAGTAGCCTCTACCAAGTGGTTGTAAATAAACACATCATGATCAGTTAAACCAGAATTAAAATGTTGTACACCAGAAATCATGACCAGATGCGTGTTTTGTCTACAAAAAAAATCATCAGGGACGCTCAAGTTAAAATAGTTAAAACAGCCAAATAAAATACGAAGATGGAGCATTAAAGACCAAAATTTCTGCAAGGTATTGCCAAATAAACCTGGGGTAACCTATTCATGAGGTCGAAAATTCTTAGTATTTTCCAAAGTTTTTTGTTGAACAAAGCTCGACATAGGGATATTGATCCAGCGGTGGCTACTTAAAAGATTTATATTTTAGAAGGTGGAAGATCTGCATGCTTCATATTTTGTATATAGATGCCTCATGTTATGAAGTTTCTGTTAGTCACATGTCCAATGTTCTTGACCTCATTTTCATGGTTCAGTGACTAATTGAAAAAAAATTAAGATTTTTGTAATGTTAAATTCTCTCTTATTATATGGAATAGGATAACTTTATTTGGTATGTGTGTACCTTGCAAGGTTGTCATGCCTGTAATAGTTTTGATTTGACATTGACCTCATTTCACGGATCAATGAACAAGGTAAAGTTTTGGTGGTCAAGTTCATATCGCAGATACTATAAGCAATAGGTCTAGTATATTCATTGTACAGAAGGACTGTAAGGTGTAAATGTCCAGCTGGCAGGTGTCATCTGACCTTGACCTCATTTTCCTGGTTCAGTTGTCAAAGTTTATTATTTGAGTTTTTTTTTTTTTTTCTAATACTATAAGCTATAGGTCAACTTTATTTGGTGTATGGAAATATTTATGATCTATGTTAGTCGCACAAGTTTTGTTTGACCGTAACTTCATTTTCACAATTCATTGCTCAGTGTTAAGTTTTTGTGTTTTGGTATGTTTTTCTTATACTTTAAGCAATAGGTCAACTATATTTGTTGTATGGAAGAATTGTTAGCTGTACATGCCTGCCTGGCATGGTTCATCTGACATTGACCTCATTGTCATGGTTCTTTGAACAATGTTTAGTTTTCTTGTTTACTTTTAAGTTTATGTGGCAGTTGTTATAAAGCATTATAATTAGGACTATCAACATAAACATTAGTGAAGAACAATTAGAGCACAATTTTAATCATAGATGTCTTTTAAAGTCTTGTAAGCTTCAAAAATTAAATTTGATTACATGTGTCTTAAAAGTGTCCATCTCAAGCTTTCAATGCCTATCATGATTTCCTTGATAGATGATTGCGGCTTATAAGGAAGCTTTTGAACCATAGGCCTCGAGTGGTAGAGTTGAAGTCACTTCTTCAAAAGTTGAACAGATGCTATCACAACTTGGATGTCTTATAGAATATCTATGTGACAGATAACCACAGATACATGCCAATGATATGTCACAATCCTGTCGTCATTTCCTCAATAGACTTAGTGACACCACATAATAGGACTTATGACCAAATATAAATCCTTAAAGAAGCTGTCAACCCAATCTTTGACAAGTTCTTACCACAATCTACACAACAGGTGCAGTAAGTAAAGCAGAATCTGATTACTTTTCAGGAGCAACCGATTATAACCCCACACACATTAGTAATTGGTTGGGTGTCTGATTCTAAGTCTGTAGTTTTCAATGGAGTGTTTTGTTGACTGTTGGTTGTCTCTTGACGTTTTCCTTTTGTGCCATTATTTTGATGGGTTCTCTTTGACATATAGTGTGTTTAAAAAGAGGTGGAATTCACAATGAGACATTCAAAGCTTATATAAAGTTGAAATAAAATTGACAACCACATTGCAAAAATTTTAAATGATGGGCAAACATTGTATTTCACTATTCATTTGTTATAACATTTATTTTTTTCTATCCTAAAGTTCATATTCCAATGTCCCTGTTAGCAATAAAATTATATTTTATCAAGTGTGCATATGGATTATTAAGGGACTTTGGACTCTCACACAGAGATTTTTTTTTTATCAAAATCAAAAGATATGAAAATATAGATTTTAACAAAATTTTATTGAGTCTCCACATTCTTCCTATCTTAGGTTTGACCGTATCTGTCCATTGTTTAATTGATATCAGATTTATATGAGGTCACTTCAAAAGTCTTAGTACAAACGCACCCACACACACCATTAACTAGGAAACATCTCTTGTGCCATATTATGCTGAAAAATAAATAATTCATATTTTGAGTAATCAGGCAAATGTGATATATTTATCAATAAGCTTGAATTTTGTTATAAAGTGAAGCTGATTATTTAACATTTGGACAAAGATGTCAATAAAATAGAAAGGACATTTTCATTATGCCACATTTATGGACATTATGTTTTCTAGTCTGTGTGTCCGTTCATGCGTTCGTTCCTTTGTTCCTTCGTTCGTTAGTTCAGTTGTTTGTTCATTCTTCCGTTAGTTCAGTTGTTTGTTCATTCTTCCATTAGTTCAGTTGTTTGTTCATTTTTTCTGTTCATCTGTCCTACTTCAGGTTTAAGTTTTTGGTCGAGGTAATTTTGATGAAGTTGAAGTCCGATCAACTTGAAACTTAGTAAACATGTTCCCTATGATATGATATTTCTAATTTTAATGCCAAATTAGAGATTTTATCCCATTTTCAAGGTCCACTGAACATAGCAAATGATAGTGCGAATGGGGCATCAGTGTACTTGGGATACATTCTTGTTTATTTCTCATCCCAAGATTGATAAATGTGAGCCTCTAATCATGTTTATATGTAAATACTGTCTTAGAATTAAAGGGATACCCCATTTTCCTTTAATTTCAATGACAACTTAAAATTATCAATTAACAAGTGTATGTAAACCATACTCCACTCACAACATCATATGTTCATAGTCAGTGAACCGTTAAAGCAGCATTCAAATCCTTGAGTGGGACAAATCTTTTTGAACACATTTATATATTGAACAAAGAACATTCTGGGCATATTTGCCTCTTTAAATTCACCAAAAATAAAACATTGCTTGATATCAATTTAAGCTTCAGAAGAAAGGATTTAGGGAGCTACCATTTGATTTTTATGGGGGGCTAGGATGAAAAATTTTGTCCTGCATTTTTTTTAACTGAAATCTCTGTTTCTTACCTAAATTGTTGTCCTGACTTTTTTTTTTTTTGCAAGTGTCTTATCCTCCCTTTTTTTTCTACTCAAAACTCCTGTCTTGCCTATTTTTTTCAAATTTCATCCTAGCCCCCCCATAAAAATCAAATGGTAGCTCCCTAAAAAAAATATGACACAATTTCAAAAAGATTTGTATCTAAAATGGGCAAATTGAAACAGTTCAAGCTCAAACAACGAGGAAATTGAAGAACAGGCAGACTTACATAAGTAATGGACACACAGATCAGAAAACATAATGTCCCCTTCTATTGAAGGAGAGCATTAAAAGTATCTTTATAATCTTGGCAGATCATAACACAGAATGGATGGAAGTTTCAAGGACTGACAGCCCACCCATTATGGTAAGCTATAGATACCAACCCAGTGGTAGTAATATACCTTACAATTTACAACTCCCATTAGTGCAGTTTGTTGCATAAAGATGTGAGTTGTACAATAAACATAATGATAATTGAAGCAGAAATTCCCCATCATAAATAACATTGAAGACCAAAACTAACAAATTTAACCTTAACCTCTCTATGTTTTGAATTTGTACAACATTTCTGCAGTGAAAGTTATTATCTAACATGCAAATAAATGTGATGTTAAAATTTGACAGTAGTATTGGACAGGATAAAACTTTAACCCTGCACATTTCTTCATTTCTAACACAGATAAATTGTTCACAATATTTTGAAAAGTACCAATTTAAGGATGTCTGCTGCTCTAATTTAAAATAACAAGGATTTCATGTGGTTGCTTAAAATGAAAACAACTTTGATATTTAAACAAAATAAAGTAATAAAATCATTAGTCTCGTGTGTAGTTTTCAAAATACGAGACATTTAGAAAATGGCGGGAAAAGGGTTTTCTTCAGACTTTACTATTTGTTAACATTGGAATTGTTTTTTACCCTTAAACCAAGAAAAAATAACAAGGATTTCATGCCGCCGGATCACTAAATCTGAAATGATCTATTGAACAGATTTATGAAGACAAAAGTGGGGTGTCGTGTAAAATATTTTTTTAATATATTTGGATGGATAAAACCTGAGAAAATCGAAAATATGACAAGAATTCAAAAACATGACCAGCAGACATCCTTAACAAAAACTACTAGTGAAAACCAATGGTGGTATCACCCCTATATAAGTATTAGGGTGGAGTGTAGTATGCTTACTAATTCTTTCTGTTCTTTCTTTTCCACCTCTGACTCCAGTTTAAAACCTTGGGTTCTCATATAACTAGCTGCTTGTCTAAACAAATCTTCATCACTTACTCTACCAGATCTCTTTAATTCAAAATACTTATCTACAAATCTAAAAAGAGAAAAGTAAATTCTTTTATACAGACTTCTGTTTTGAATTTTCCTCAGAGTTCAGTATTTTTGTTATTCTATATATTTTTTTTAACAAAGATATCAAACTCATTTAACATGTTGAATGTTGACCAGTAAACATTTTGTCCACTTGTTAAAAAAGTTTTTGTGATTTGGAGAAAATTAAAGAGCTGCTGGCTACTGACCAATCAGAAAGTTCACAATTTTTGGTTGGTTTCATTTTGTTCAATCTTTAGTGTAATGTATAGTTTTTATGGAATGATGTCTTTCTGTTTACAATTAGCCATGGTATTGTCTGTTCATACCTGCCAACTTTTCAAAATGCCCATGGGGGTTTTGCGTGTAAGATGGCTGCAATAGCCCTAAAAAACCTTCAAGGGGGCCTTCAAATACATTTTAATGTTGTTTTTTTGCTTCTTCATACTTTTATTAGCCTAATGTCATTTGTTTAAAATTGTTGACAAAATTGCTCTTTCAAAATTTCAATTTGGAAGCCTCCATGGGGGAAATCCGCCGCAAATAGTGACAGGTGTCAGGTATGTCTCATTTTTTGGCTGACTTATGGCTTTTTTATTTCCTTCTTTGTATTTTATCCATTTTTTCACTGATGTTTAAAATATAATAGTATATTCAGAAACTGTTGCTTGCATTTATTATTGTGATTTATTAAGAATGGACAGAAATGAAAGATAAATTATACCAATTTCCGCATAATCTTAATCCAGATATATGTACCATATATATCAGAATGTGAGTTCATATTATTGCAATCCTCACCCAGTCTCATTATTCCCATGTATATAAAAACCTTGCACTAAATCCTGAATTTACAGTACCTTCCTAATGAATTTATGGCATGCATTACACAAAGGTATTAATTTGATTATTCCTTGAGATTTGATTGCTCCTTGAGATTTGATTGCTCCTTGAGATTTGATTGCTTCTTGAGATTTTATTCCTTCATGAGAGATGATTTTTTCCATGAGATTTGATTAAGGAGTAGGTCCAGTAAGACCCCTTTTTGGCCCCAAAATATAGCAGTTTTACAAAATTGTTAAAATGTAAACTTTTAGTTATTTATTGTACAATAGAATGATTCTGCTACATAAATATGGGTTATTTTTGACAATATAATGCACATATATCGGGTATTAGCACCATTCAGTCATGCTAAATTACTGAAATCTTCACAATTCTAGCATTTTAGTTAAATTTTAGACGGTTTTCGTGTGAATTGAAAGTGGCCGCATTCGTGTTCATCCTTAATATTAAAATGTAAGTTGTATTTTATGATAATACATAAGATATATAAAGATTGAGGATGAACACGGATGCGGACACTTTCATTTTTGACAAAAACCATCAGAAAAGTGACATTTTTCGGCATATTTGGTAGATTTTTCATATTTGAGCTTGAATCGGGTCGTTTTTAATGACTAAATCAGTTAAAATCTTTCACATAAACTAATTGATTCAAATAAAATAGACACTAAAGTGTTTAAAAAGTGGTCAAAATCTTTCATCCGATGAACCTGAAAGGAGTATGTTCGATAAGGTCCTTAAATGGCCCCCTTTTTTAGCGTAAATTTCAAATTCGGATTTATTGACCAATATCACGCTAAATTATAGCTAATACATTGACTAGATAAGATATAAGCCATTTTGTTGAAAATTTTACGTTTCTGCGTTTCATTATGACGTCACAAGTTGTACTCATATTGATTGTTCACGAAAAAATCAATGAAAACGGGTCAATTTCCAAAGATTATTTGAGAGGAAACATAGAGCGCATACGTCGACAACAAGGATCTTTTAAAATAACGTTTTTTAAGACATTTAACATGTCTTGTTTGAATATTAAGCTTGTCGACGTCTGCGCTCTATGTTTCCTAGTCCTTTATTTGGTTGAAATCCAGCTGATTTTGTCAAATTTCACCAAAATCTCTTATCTTGACCTTTTTGGGATGTAAAAATCAACGTAATAGAATTAAACTTTGACAAAAACAGCTCTGTTTAACTTTCTCACATGTCTTTAAGGCAACTTAAAACAATTATTGTTTTGAAACCATGAACTTTATAATTGGGGCCAAATTTGGCACTTACCGAACTTACTCCTTTGAGGCCAAAATCGGTCCTTACCGGACCTACTCCTTTACGAAATTTGATTACTTCTTGAGATTTTATTACTTCTTGAGGTTGGATTTCTTCATGAGATTTGATTTCTTCTTGAAATTTGATTTCTTCTTGAAATTTGATTAATTTACAAGATTTGATAACTCCTTGAGGTTAGATTTCTTCATGAGATTTGATAACTTCATGAGGTTTGGACAATTCACAGATTTGATTACTTTGTAGATGTTTTTACTTCTTGAGATGTGAGTAGTTCATGAGACTTTATTAGTTTTAGATATTTATTTTCTTCTTTTAAGATTTTAATATTTCATGAGATTTTAATTCTTAAGATTTGATTACTTCATGAGATTTAATTACTTCATGATATTTGATTTCTTCATGAGATTTGATAACTTCATGAGGTTTGGACAATTCACAGATTTGATATCTTTGTAGATGTGATTAGTTCATGAGACTTGATTAGTTTTAGAGATTTATTTTCTTCTTTTGAGATTTGAATATTTCATGAGATTTTATAATTTACGAGATTTGATTACTTCATAAGATTTGATTACTTATTGAGCATACCTGCCAACTTTTGAAAATGCCTGTGGGGGTTTTAGCGCGCGACAACAATTTCAAAGGTTACAATTCTTTGCGACGACTATTTTGCGCATGCTGTTTTGTAGTCTAGAAAAAGTGTCATATTTGTAAGAAGAGCTTACATGCCTTGTTCTTTTTTTTATTTGCATGATTCTAGTTTTTATATCAGCAGAAAATCTGTACATGTAGATGTAAGACCAGGAACTGTTTTCATGTGCAAGGATACTAAATAGTTGTTGACTTTTCCAATTTAAAATTATACACAAAGAAGGACCTTTACCAGGTTGGGAGCAACACCTAGGGATCCCCCTCAATGTTAGGACATTAAACACCACTTTTTAAGTACAAATGAGCACACATTCATATTATTTGAAGAAACTTTTCCCAAAGAACTATACATCTTATGATCTATCTGGTATTATATGGTCAACACATGTCCAAGAATTTTGATATGTTCTTGGCCTTATATCTTCTTTATTATTCAAAATAATAGGACTCTTCATTTAGAAAATCTGTTCCAAATATAATGTCAGAATTTCCCATTTTTAATTTAATAAAACTACATGTTTCTATTTCATTTTTTACAAGAGTGACCCCTTGACTAAGGGAAGTCCCTCATTTAAGGGATTCCTCATGTTGATGTGTGTGTGTGGGGGGGGGGGGGGGGGGGGGGGGTAGGGGTGTCCATGTGATAAATAATGAATAGTACATTATACTTTAAATGATTGAATACATTATTTTGTTACAGCAAGTGTACATGTAATGTCAATAAATTAGTGAATAAACTACTATTTATTATCTTCATGGTAGTACTGCATCATTGAAGTTTGTCAATCAGCCATGCTTTTATTCTTATTCTGTGGAAGAACCTCCTTGCAGTTGAAAAATCATTTGCCATGTTCACGTTTTTACAAGCTGACAACAAACAGAGGAAAACAACACAAGTTCAATATTTAGCATGTTAAAATAATCTTGAGAGAAAACGTTTTTGATTGGCTAATTAATTTGATCATGAGAAACACGCAATTTGATTGGCTGAACACGCTTTTCCTCCATTGAACACAGTTCAAAATCGGGAACAACAATATTTTTCGTGTAGATTTTCACCAAATCGTGTTTTAGAGGGGTTTTCAGGAACACGATCGTGCAATCGTGACAAAGGGTCAAAATCGTGTAGTACACGCCTAAATCGTGAAAGTTGGCAGGTATGATTGAGATTTGATTACTTAATGAGATTTAATTACTTCATGAGATTTTATTAATTTACGAGATTTGATTACTTCATAAGATTTGATTACTTATTGAGATTTGATTACTTTATGAGATTTGATTTCTTCATGAGATTTGATTACTTCTTGAAATTTAATTAATTCACAATATTTGATTACTTCTTCAGGTTAGATGTCTTCATAAGATTTGATTACTTAGTGAGATTTGATTACTTCCTAAGATTTGATTACTTCATGAGATTAGATCACTTCCTGAGATTATATTACTTCATGAGATTTAATTTCTTCATGTGATTTGGTTTCTTCATAATATTTGATTACTTTGTGAGATTTGATTACTTCCTAAGATTTGATTACTTCATGAGATTAGATCACTTCCTGAGATTATATTACTTCATGAGATTTAATTACTTTCAGAAATATATTGACTACTTCTTGAAATTTGATTACTTCATGAGAAATGAATACATTAAAGATGACATATCTACTTCTTCAGATTTGAGTACTTTTGTAAAATGTATTACTTCTACAACCAACTGACCTTTGACACTGGGTGGGTGTTTCCTTGTCTGTTAAGTCTACTACTTCTTGTGATTTTTGACTGCCATATACTGCATAATATTTCCTGAAAATGAAATGTTGATATTCTTCTAAAAAGCATTTTAAAATCCATTCTTCATATAAGATACTCCCAGTCAAGTAATCTTAATTTGAAAACAGTAATAAGGGGGTCTCGTTGGGGGTTCTGATCCCGCTTATTGTTTTGTCAGATTCCCGTATCCCGCTTACACTATGTACATAAGCAATTCTCATTTTTTGGTAATTTCCTGTGTCCCGCTAGACTTCAATTCCTGTTTTCCCAGCACAATAATTTGACTTTCACGTGTCACGCTTACAAAAAAATCGGCAACCCAGCTTCACGCTTAGACCTCAATGAGACCCACTAATAATAATGCGTAAAATAGGGTGACAGACAGTTTTTTTCTCCTTTAGAAGTAACAGTTTCTCTCCAATTGACACAAACAGTAGTTTATTGGTGTTATTTGTGAGTAGATCTTGCCTTGCTGATAATTTTTGTGATTTTTATCATACAAGGCATCATTGAAGAGACATTAGGTGTTGAAATGTGTGGTAAAACAGGTATTGTTAATGTTTTAATGCTTTAAGTTAGTATGTATATACATGTATTATAACCATCTGTATAAGTAACTTACGCTCTGACTAGATCTTCTGGGTACAGTATATTAACTACTTGTTGATTTTCTGGGGCTTTCCTGGTAAAAGTTGGATTTACTTTTGGAGGAAATGCTTTATATACATTAAACCAGATTGGTTTGTCTTCATATTTCATAGCTCCTGATCGTATCATTCCTTCCACTCTAAAAATAATAAAAAAACTAATTGTAGATCTTGTCTTGCTGATCATTTTTGCTTATTCAAGTGTCTATCCATCAACATGTACATGATCTATATTTAAGTTGAAAAAGCACCAAAATAAGTAAAGTCATCATCAAAGGGAAATAACTCTCATGGGGAGTTGTCTAACAATCCTGACTTGTAACTAACTCTTGCTGGCTATTTTTGCAGTTTAAAGATAAAAGGAAAAAATGTAACAAAAATTAGAATTTATTCATTTAAGGACAATAATTTTTACTGGGGTTTACAACTGAGAAATCAGCATATATAACAGAATTTTTCGATCGGCTGACATTTTTCATAAATGCAAGTTTATAAGTACTTTGTGTTATATTAAGGTGTTTATATATAGGAATAGACTTTGACGGAACGTCTTGAGGGCAATCCATCTGTTACTGGATAGTCCACCTTGCCATTGATAGAAATAAGTGCCTGTGATTAGTTTAGTTTAAACATATTTATGTAAAGTGGATTGGGAAACAAGTTTTTATATTAATCCCTTTCTATTTTGTGGGTGCGAGTGCTGCCTTGTAGCAGCATTAGCCTGCTCTTTTTCGAAATCTACCTGTGTCTTTAACATGCAGTCAGGGGTACTACTTGTACAAGTGTATTTTTTTTACTTGAAGAAGTAAAAATAAATATACACATATAAGTAAATTTGTACGCTACTTATACAAGTGAATTTTATTTACTTGTATAGGTAAAAAAAATATTGGCTGAGTTATGTCCCTTAGACATTCAGATTTTTTTACTTGTAGAAGTAAAAAAGTCATCCTATCTTCTTTTATTCAAATCTTTGGATTTCTTTGCTGTAATTGAATTTTAAATTATCTGCTCTTTGCAGATGTCTTTACTAATCATTTCAGTGCAATTTCATGGACAATGAAAATCTCATTTGTCTGTTATCTTCAGAACACTGCTCATTTACAAGCCCCCAAGGAGCAATTTTTGAAGGCCTTGCGCAAATACTTAAGATCTTTGCGCAATCAGTTTCTTTGTTGAACTAATGAGATGAAACATTGAACTTTAATTAAAAAATTTGAGCAAACCTTGGAAAAATCATTAAAGGCATGATTTTACATCTCAAAACTTGAGGATTTTTGTTGGATTGTAAGAAAAATTTACTTATACAAGTAAATTTTTTAGAAAATGAAGGGGAGATTATTTAAACATTATTTATTTACTTATATATGTATATTTTTTTTTACTTCTTCAAGTAAATAAAATACACTTGTACAAGTAGTACCCCTGACTGACATGCAAGAGATATGACTCTCTCTGAACACAGGTCAGCCATTTATCGTCCCCTTCCGACGGACCATTATAGTTTCCTTTAGACCATACTTGCAAATGGTGTCAAGGATGAGCCACAAATTCAGTCCCTGAAATTTTCATCCCAGACGGGAATCGAACCAGGAACCTTTGTGTTAGTAGTACAATGCACTAACCACTAGACACTACACCACATTCAACCAGGGTAAAGATCCAGTTAAACATGTTTAAAGGGAAGGTGTTTTATATTTCTTTCTTTATAAATACTTTTAGAAGTAGAAGTACTATATTTTCTATGTATAACTACAAATATTTTTAAGCTTTGAGTTTGATATAAAATGATTGTGATCAGATATTCTCCTCATTTGCACCCTGACTGGCATAAAAATGTGCATTCAAGTCTTTTTTGTCATCTTTATGGTCTTATGAGGGCTGTCAATATATAATTATGAATAGATAACCTTGCAAATATATTTGAAAATTTATCAATTCTTGACCCTGCCATGATGAAAACATTGAATCAATGTATGTATTATCAACACGTGATTTATAGTAAAATTGCACTGCATTAAACACTTGGGTGAACCAGTACAATCTTGTGTTTACAAGTGGACTTCCGGTTGCTTGACCGCAGCAGGTGGTTGAAAAAATACTTTAAAGCTTACTATTGCTACAGACGATTATAAAATGACTATTTCAACATTAATTGGGAATAAGATGTGAAATCACAGTAAGATAAATAGTAAGGATAATTTAGGTTAATTTTATACAGAAGAATAATTGGAAAAGCCCATCCTTCATCTTGACACACTTTCGAAATATTTCTTTGATGTTTGTTATGAGTTACATTTTCGTTAAAAGAGTTAATCCCTGTTGTTATATCACTGTTTAAATCAATGCTGAAGAATTTAAAAGAATGAATGAATTGTTCAACGTTTGTAAATGTCAGTTTTTGTTTACAAATATATTCAGATACGAGGTAGGTTATATCTTTTATTTTTATGTGTATCAAAATTTAATTTTTCAATGTAATTCTGTTTAAATGGCAGATTTTATAAACAGGTCCAATTAATTATATTTTAAATTTATACCCAGCATCCTTCTATAGTATATATATATATCAGTCAGTGAGGTTTAAAATTAAAAATAAACTAGATATTTCGTTAGATTTAATTGAGACTAATATTTCACCTATTTTCATAGGTACATGTAGATCTAAAGAGGGCTCGTGTATCATTTCAAACATTGGCTTGTCTTGGCATCCCTCCAGAGTCCCTCTTTTCAGAAATCTGGTTTCCCACATGATTTTGATGTTAACAAGTATCTATATCATGTATATCATTGTTAAACGTTTAAGGGGACTTATCTTTCGTCAAGCCAGCTTTTAAAGGGAATTGAAAGTGAAACTGATTTGATTTTGTATTTGAACTCATACAAAAGCTGATCCTTTTAAGAACATTGAAAAATTATAGCATTTTTTGGTTAAATAAAATAAGGGTATATTAATTCAGCCTTAGTGGGGTAAGACTTTGGCATTAGGATTAGATTGCGATTCTTTTTTACTTCCAATGTCAAAATGTTTATTTATCAACTATGACAACAATAGATAGCAGGTGATTTACAGGTAAACTTATTATACTCTAGCACATCTTAATAATCTCATATGCATGTACAGGTAAAAAGATAAACAAGAATGATATTGTGAAATCATAATTATCAATTATGACAATAATTATTTATAACCAGTAATGATTAGAAGGTTACATTAAAAGCAAATCATTGTATTGATAGCAGGAATTGTAAATAAATAAATAACTAAATATAGGCAATAGGTACAATGTACATGTAGTTGTTGTAAAAAAAAAAAATCAATCTTTATCAAAAAGGTGTCAAATATCAATTGGAATTTGAACATTGTACATGTGCAACATACATTTGTAGATTACTTTCTGCATGAATTTAAAAACTATAATTAAATCTTCTATTTTACTATAGAATATCATGCATTAAAAGACCTTTTTGTGGTCTACATGTACATGTACACTTCCATGTACAATTCAATTGGGCAGATTATTTTTGTGCTGTATGACATGACAGTCTACACCAAAACTTTTCCTACTTCTAGTCGGAATATATTGATCTATAGCTCTCCGTCTTTTATTTGAGGTTTATGCAATGGGGTGTAAAATTTATACATCTTAGGGTTGTAATTTCGTTTTTTTTTTTAATCTGACAGGTACATTTTTACGCAAAAAACCTCTAAGGGTCTTGCAGCAGTAAATAGGTTAAGTACATCCTCCCAATATGAACAGAACCTCTACAACTGATGGGTCTTAATTATCATGATTATAAGATCTGATAGATAGTTTTTCATGATGTTTTTTCTGACACGTATAAAAAAATCTCCCCATCCATCCCCACTTGTTAGAAATTAAAGTTCTGGAATGACCCAATAACCTCTGCATAAGTAAATTTTAATTTTAAAAATTCACTTAATAAAAATGCATTTGAATATATATATATACAAATGTATGTCCTGATCAAAAACTCAATCAGCACTTATCTTAAAGATCAATTAAATGATTAAACCTGTCTGGGAATTTAACTAAACCAGTTAAAACGTCTATGAAAATTTTGGTTTCCTTGACATTCACCAATCATGAATGAAAAAAAACTTTTTATACAACATTGGAATTATACAAAAATAAATGCCAATGAAATTGGACCAAAATGAAGTACATGTACTTAGAAACAACAAGTGCAGTCATCATTGTAATGAATGGTAAAAAGTAGTTGTGATACTTAAAATATCTTCCCTTCCATCCTAGATTAAATATTTTGACAGGAAGAAATTTTTATGATTCATGAATGTTTCAATTCATATATATATCTGACATGTCTGAGGGTAGAAATGGGGTACCCACATTAAAATTACACTATTAAATTTTTGTTCTAGCAACATAATACATGTACCAATAACATGAATAAGCATTTCTCAATGAGACACAATTCGAACAGAATAAAAAAATATGATGAGATAATGATGAAAATGTTCAAGTCTCAATGATGTCATTGGTACATGTATCACTTTAGGATCACTAAAGTTAGGGAAAGTGATACCAGACAATAAATGTTTCTACTACCCTAGAACAAATGTACATAGTTCACCTACTGAATGAAATATTTCCTTGATGTTAAGGTCAACGCTCTAGGTTCATTGTCAATATAAGTACTTGTAGGATTAATATGGAATTACATGTAGTATTGTAAGTTTTATCATTCAGTTATTTGGGAGAGGAAAAGCTTGGTTGGAAATAAGTCTATGGGAAATAAATAAAGCTTACTGACACCAACTTTTTATTTTGTTTTTTTTCTCTCCAAATAACAATTTTTTCCGCTATGATATGTATAATGATTAACAAATTTTTAAATAACATATATACAGACAACAGGAATAAGATTATTTTTTTTAAATCAATATTTTCTTTTATTGCACTTACAAGTATTTGCATTAATTTTTATATTAAATGTATTCAAACAGTTTTTTCCTCTTCTGATACTTCTGACTTGTCTGAAACATAATTTTTTTGTAAGATAAATATAGAATCATCTAAAAATTATCAAATTAAACAATTACTGAATTAAAATTGATTTATTTAGAAAATAAATTGTACAATGATAAAACTTGAGGTAATATTAGCATGTCACAATATATATATGGTACAGATTATTTTTAGTTGTGAGATTAAATTTATGTATTCCTTAAATTTTTATATTCTTTCTATAACTTTTATAGATTTCTTAAGATAATGATATGATAAAGAAAGAGAGAGGAACATACTAACACCAGATGGCGACAGCAGATGCACAGCAACACAAGCCAAGTAGTAGACGTAGCAGTCGGAGGAATCAACCATCTCCACCAGATAATGAATTTATACCAAACAACATGACAGACACAGCAGTTACTACTGTGGATGGCCATAGACCGCATCACCATCATCATCGTACCCATAGCAATGCAGAAAAAAGTAAAACCAAATCACGGCCAACCAAACAGTTGGACTTTGATCAGGCAATGGCTGACTTCAAAACAATGTTCCCGACAATGGACTGTGAGATAATTGAGGCAGTACTTAGGGCAAATGATGGAGCTGTAGATTCAACAATTGATCAGTTGTTAACAATGAGTATAGATACAGAAGGCAGGGAATCCCCAATAGAGATCCCTCCTGATCTTATATCAGCAGTAAGTATAGATACAGAAGGTAGGGAATCCCCAATTGAGATCCCATCAGATCTTATATTACCAATTTATATACAGGTACAGAAAGCAGGGAATCCCCAATTGAGTTCCAATCAGATCTTATATCACCAATTTATATATAGATACATGTACAGAAGGCAGGGAATCTCCAATTTAGATCCCATCAGATCTTATATCACCAATTTATATATATGTACAGAAAGCAGGGAAACCCCAATTGAGATCCCATCAGATCTTATATCACCAATTATATATAGATACAGAAGGAAGGGAATCCCCAATTGAGATCCCATCAGATCGTATATCACCAATTCTATATAGATACAGAGGGCAGGGAATCCCTACTTGAGATCCCATCAGATCTTATATTACCAATTTATATACAGGTACAGAAAGCAGGGAATCCCCAATTGAGTTCCAATCAGATCTTATATCACCAATTTATATATAGATACATGTACAGAAGGCAGGGAATCTCCAATTTAGATCCCATCAGATCTTATATCACCAATTTATATATATGTACAGAAAGCAGGGAAACCCCAATTGAGATCCCATCAGATCTTATATCACCAATTATATATAGATACAGAAGGAAGGGAATCCCCAATTGAGATCCCATCAGATCTTATATCACCAATTCATATATAGATACAGAAGGCAGGGAATCCCCAATTGAAATCCCTCCTGATCTTATATCATCAGCAAGTATAGATACAAAATGCAGGGAATCCCCTATAGATATCCCTCCTGATCTTATATCATCAGTAAGTTAAGATAAAGAAGGCAGGTAATCCCCTATAGATATCCCTCCTGATCTTATATCATCAGTAAGTTAAGATAAAGAAGGCAGGTAATCCCCAATAGATATCCCTCCTGATCTTATATCATCAGTAAGTTAAGATAAAGAAGGCAGGTAATCCCCTATAGATATCCCTCCTGATCTTATATCATCAGTAAGTATAGTGACAAAAGGTGGGGAACTTTGAATAGAGACCCCTCCTGGTCTTTAATTTGCATTAAGTATGAATACAGAAGGAGGGGAATCTGCAATAGAGATCTCATCAGGAATTGGTTTCTCTTAAAAAAACTTAGGACTAAGATTGGTCGTAAGTATACTGAATTGTTCATGACTTAAGATTAATCTTAACCGTAAGTTTTTTTGTGAAATGGACTCTACATCTTTTGTTACTCTTACTTTTTTTTCTTTTCTTTTTTGAATTTGAAATGACAGCTGTACTGAAAAACCACATGGCAAATGGCCAAATAAGATTTTTTTTCATACAATGTAACAATGAAAAATGTCCTTGTATTTTTTTTTATAGATCTTTCCAAGATATAAAAGAAAATCATAGAATTAAATGTTACAAATAATAGAGGACACCACTTGGGAAAAAAATCAACATCAAAACAGATAAATCATAACTGAATAAAAAAAAAGATATGAATGACCTAAGAACAACACTTAAACAGAAATAAACATAATTTTTTATAGAATCAGCGAAAACCACTTGACTTTGAATAAGGTATTGACTGTTACAGCTGTAAAGTTTTTCAGTGTCATATACCTACTATGACTGATCACCCTTCACTGAGAAGATTACCGTACTACCAAATATTCTAGCTGAACCAACCTATGTACTGTGTAATATCCTTTGAATATTTTAGTAGATATAGGAAGATGTGGTGTGAGTGCCAATGAGACAACTCTCCATCCAAATAACAATTTAAAAAGTAAACAATTATAGGTTAAAGTACGGCCTTCAACACGGAGCCTTGGCACGCACGGAACAACAAGCTATAAAGGGCCCCAAAATTACTAGTGTAAAACCATTCAAACGGGAAAACCAACGGTCTAATCTATATAAACAAAGCGAGAAACGAGAAACACGTATATATATTACATAAACAAACGACAACTACTGTACATCAGATTCCTGACTTAGGACAGGTGCAAACATTTGCAGCGGGATTAAACATTTTAATGGATCCAAACCTTCTCCCTTTTTCTGAAACAATAGCATAACATCACAACATAGAAAAACATACGATAAATATCAATTGGCAGACTTAACTCAATCAAAAAACGTATGATTACACAATGAACGAATAAATTTGATCTGCAATATCTGAATACAAATGCACAGTTAATTAAATATTAGAGACAAACATTCATGACCAAAAATCTAACAAACAAATTCAAACACACTGAGAAATATTTAACCAATCAATGTTCACTTTAGAAAAAAAACGTTTTTCTATAATCTTGAAGTCTATACAAATGTTGTAAGAATAAGTGAAAAATTGAAGATATTACAAATAATCAAAGCTGGTGTACAGACAAGATCCATATAAATAAAAAATAACAAAAAAGCATTATAAACAGTATTAACAGGTCGAATTAACAAGAAAATACGATTTGAGAGTACTCGCAGTAACTGACAGCTAGTTAAAAGCCAAAACCAATTAATAGTAAAAAATCATGCATCAGAGACTAAAATCGACTAAAACACATAGGTCTTGATTTAATTATATATATTAGAAGATTTAGCTACAGTAATTTATAACCATCTTTGCTAGAATGACTAATTGTATTTTTTAGGTGGAAGATGATTGTCCATTATATAACGAGCACAGGAGTGAAGATTCTCCACCATCTTATACTGAAGCTGTGTCAACAAACATCTGGACAACACCTATATCTAGTCAGGAGAGTAAAAACACATCAAAGACAAGGTCTCATTCAATGTCATCAAAAGCTCATAAAAAATCACACAGGTCACAACGTAGCAAGAGTTTGTTTGACCCAGAAACTGATGAACTGTCTCTGTCTAACACTGAACCTAAACGACCTCCGTCTTCCACAATGACTCATAATACACCCGTTAAAACAGGTCATAATACACCTGTTAAAACAGGTTTCCGTAACTGGAACCCACCCATGCTTGGTAACTTGCCAGATGACTTTTTACGATTGATTCCACCCTCGGAAACAACGAGGTCATTTTTAGACACTAATATTGACTTAAATGAAAAACCTAGAGTGCACCACAGAAGGAGTAAACATGTTAGTTCAAGGTCAAGTAGTGAAAGGAAAAAACTGTCGCAAAGTGTTCTTACAGAAGATAACAGTACAAGACAAACAAAGCTGTCTCGGAGCATGAGTGAGAGGTCGCCTATCGAACCGTTACTTAGAACTAGGGGTGCAGGAATGCCTTTAACCAATCAATCATTAGTAAGTACTGGTACTGTGGATTCATTATTATTCGTTGGAAACCAATTTTTCGTAGATTTCGTGGGTACAGTGGAACCACGAAATCAAATGTTCAACAAATATCATCTTTTAAATAGACTTTGTATACAGAGAATGACAAAACCACGAAATCCAATATCCATGAAAATGCAAGTTTTCAGCAATCCACGAAAATTGATACCCACGAAAATAAATGAATCCACAGTTATTGATTGTTAATAGCTTAAAATTTCCACTAACCAAACTGCACATTCAGCTGGACAAAGTCCTTGCTCGTTCACAGAAGAGACTGAATTTTGTTTCGAATCTCTATGTAAAATTCCTTCAAGTTCATTTCAGATTTGCCAGACAGTTTCAGAAAAGATGATCAATGCTTTCCTATAGATTTCAATGTGAGTTTGCAAAGTATCAGTATGTGATATATTGATAAAGATAACAAGGCTAAATATTAAAATAAGGCTGATAGTCAAATGCCTTAAAGCATCATAACTTCAGATTGAAATATTTTTTCAGATAATATCTTCACATGAGTTTACGCAAGGAATGCTGGATAAGAAAATGAAGGAGAACGAGAGGCGACGTCGTACAGCTGTGATGAATGCTGACCCTGAGATGTCACAATATTTAGAGGACGAAAGACTTGCCATTATGTTACAGAACAGTGAATTCCTACAGGAACTCAGAGGGAATGAGGAATTCATGCAGACATTAGAAAAAGGTATGAGAAAAAGTCCAACCACATAAATTTGTTGGCCTTTTATATAGTAAACTCATAATGTCAGAATATGGTCAATGTCAGAATGTTTCAGAATATGGAAAATATGGGTAGTACAGTACGACTAAGCTGATGTCTCTCTCCTTGCTAATTGTTAAAATCTGCTTGTGATTGAAGGATTTTTGCCTCGCCTTGGACTTTTGTTGTAGTATATGAGACATATAGACGTATTACTATCAATTGTTTTTTTTGTGATATCCAATTATCCATTATTGTAGAACGAATCAGGAATCAAAGTAAATCAGAGAGAAAGAAGAAATCACCCAGCCGTGAATCTACAGAGAGTCGGAAGCATGCTCCTCTTACAGAGCAGTTAGAAGTGTGGAAAAAGTCACATGAAGTACCAGAGGTACCTCGACTTCTTCCTATACCCCAACAGGAAGACAGACATGACTGGTCAGCTGAGGTACCACTAGCGGCAGCAGCTGATGTTAGACTGTCCTTTAATGATGATGATAGAGGTAATTATAGTCACAAAAAGTTCATAAATCATCTTGTATGAAAATTGGAGACTAAGTCCTTTAAATATGCTGTCAACATACATTTGATCGTCCTAATGTTAATTCAACTGAAAAATGTATAAACCATGCCACAGGATGTTTTTATTTTGAGTGAAGATAGACAGCTGAAAATATATTTCTATAGTTATTAACCATTGTTACAAATTAAACACTATTTTTAATTAGGGCGATCTAGAGGACAAACAAAAGAAGCTTGAGAACTGCAGTTGTCATAGTAACAAAATCCTTTATTTTTCAGTTTCTATAGAAGGTTATGGAGATGATAGACAACAGCAGCTGGATGCCTTCCCTTTCAGTCAACCAATACCACAAGGAGATGATGATGCAGAATTAAGACATAAACTGAAAGACATGGGAGGAGGTATGACACCCTTTGTGCCTCCCAGAATATAATTTCATAGAACTTTTGTGTTTTAAACTATTAGGAGTCTACATATAGTGAACGATGGCATTAAATTGTGTTTTTTTTTTATTAATTTTCACCGATAAAAGGTTGCTGTTTTCTGTTAAATGGATGTGGGAAGTTATATTTTTTGACCTGGGTCATAGGTCATTTGTGATTATTTGTCTTATTGATGTTGCAGAAAACTATTTAGAAAGTATGTTGGTTTTGAAGGAATTTATCTTTTCCTACTCTATCTCATCTATTTTAATTGAACAGGTGGTTTTTTTTTTGGGGGGGGGGGGGGAATGGCATAGAACAATCTTAGATTTTTTTTCACAACTAAACAAATTAAATGCTATGCTTGTTCAACCAAAAAATACCACTCAAAAATTGAAACGCAAGGTTTATTTTAATTCTTTACAAAATATGAAAAAAAGGAGATGTATTGTGATTGATTAATGGTCCAATATTCACACAAACAAAAAACAGAAGAACCAAAGATGAGAATGTGCACAATTGCATGTCATATTATTTACTTATCAGTTGAGGGATAAAAAGAGATAACATACTATTGATATAAAATCATGTTTTATTTGTGGTTTGCTGTTAACAATGTTTTTTTTACCTCGAGCAATAAATATACTGAATGTAATAAAATTTGATTTGTGTTATAGCATCTAGAAAACAGTTTATGGCGTTGGCAAGAAAATTCTTCTCACGGAAAAAGACGAATAAAAGAACACTTAAACAAATGTATCCTTAGTCAATCTATAAATAGAACGATGTTGTTACTCAACATTTGACAGAGGTTTGTAAATGGCATACCTGCCAAGTTTTCAAAATGCCCATGTGGGTTTTGCATGCAAGATGGCTGCCATACCTCTAAAAAAAAACTTCAAGGGGCCTTCAAATTCAGTGTAATGTTGTTTTTAGGCTTCTTCATACAATTAATTGTTTTGTTAAAATTGTGGACATAATTGCTCTTTAAAAATTTCAATTTGGGAGCCTCCATGGGGGGAATCCCCCGCAAATAGTGACAGTTGGCAGGTATGAAATGGACATTTTTTCATGTCTGTCAATATACTCATTCAACAATGATCTTTTGAATGTGATGCACAAAAAAACATAACAAAGTTATAAGTTCATTGGTAAAAAAAGAAAAAATTGCAAATATTCAATTGAGGAAAAAAGTTATAAGATTTTTAACAATGTTATTACACAACAGATGTTTTTGAATGGATTTTTTTTAATTTCTGATGTTTTACTTTTTCTACAATATATACAATCAACTTTTGAATATGTTGAAAAAAACCTGACAATCTGAACAAAGTAATTATAAAATTGAGAATGGAAATGGGGAATATGTCAAAGAGATAACAACCTGAGGGGACACCAATAGTTTGTATAAATTTTTTTTTACAAATATTCAGTTGAGAAAAAACATTAACTGCATTGAGATGCTTGTAAAGGTAAAAACCCTTTAATTTATGTTTCGTACTATAATAATATATAATATAATACTATTTGCTGGTATTATTTGACCTTGACCCAGAAAATCAGACAGAAAGAGAAACTGGCGCCCTCTATGATGAATCTACTGAACAGTGATGAGGAAGAATTCAATGGAGAGGAGCATTTCAACAACAGCAAACCTTACGACCAAGAACCAGAAATTGAACCTTTGGTATTTATTTGTATAGTATAATCATATAAATTTTTATGCCCCATTTATGGGCATTATGTTTTCTGGTCTGTGTTCGTCCTTTCGTTTGTCCCACTTAAGGTTAAAGTTTTTGGTTGAGGAAGTTTTTGATGAAGTTGAAGATCAATCAATTTAAAACTTAGTACACATGTTCCCTATGATACGATCTTACTAATTTAAAAGTCAAATTAGATTTTTAACCCAATTTTAAGGTCCACTGAACATAGAAAATGATAGTAAGAGTGGGGCATCTGTGTACTGTGGACACATTCTTGTTTTTAAATGTATATTGAGAATATGCTGGAAACTAGAATTAATCAACATTTATTAAAATGATAGCATAGCAGATATTTTATAATCAAGTATTAGTAATGCTTTAAACAAATACTGGGAATTATTCAAAAAACAGACAACACCAACATCAGACACCAAAAATCCGAACTATCAATTGTTCTTGATTTTATCAGAAGATTACTTGATATATTGCTTTATAAATGTTTAATTATATTTTTACATGCATTTTTCAGCCAACATCTTTAATAAGTGTACCAGGTCATAAATATGTACAACGACCTCATTATCACCCTGACACTATCACAACCTACCATGACAATATGGGGTCAGATATGGTCTGAGAGGTGTCCAGTTACCATGACAACAACAGGAATAATCTAAAGAGATTCATTTCAAGTTACCATGACAACACATTTCACTGCCTAGTTACCATAACAGTATAAATAACAGATTGATTAATGAAATCAGTAAATTTAGTTACTATGACAACATTGCGTATCATCCTAGTAACTATGGCAACATAGATAGTGATATGGTAGTGAAACAGTCTTATGTTGTTAATTGAAGTTCAAAATCTGTTGTACAATATATTTATTTATTATTGATTTAGTAACAACATGATAGACACAGTTTTTATGCTTTATTTTTTAAAAGAAAATCATTATAATTTGAAGAAAAATTAAACTCTACTATTAATTTAGACCTGCAATTTTCAAGAGGCAATAATTTATTAATTTTAATATAAATTCAAGTACCTACATTTTTTCACTCTTTTATTACTTCCAAGAAACTTTTTGAGTGAGAATTGTGGTTGATAACAATATGTGCAATGCAAATAAGATGCAGGGTTGATATTATAATAACAGAATATGACAATTGTTTAATTATTTTCAAGTTTGTGGAAAACAACTACACAATGCTTTGTGCAAATAAAGGGAGATAATTCATCTTATTTTCACTGTAATGAAAAAGTTACAACTCTATAATGTGTGTATATAGAATTAAGTTTTTTAATCAGATATTGTCTTTTGGCTACAATTTTTAACCGAAGTTGATTGATTTTTTATTTTTTTTAATTCTAATTGTACACAAGGTATTGATTAACTTAAATTGTTAGTTTTTGTCTAAATATGATTATGCCACAACTTTTTTAAGTCGAGTTTATACTTAACAATTTTCTTTATTCTGACATTGTTTAAAATGGATTTCTTCACTACAGTCATTAACAATTAACATTCACTATAAGATAACATAAGGCCAGTAACATTGTATTTATTTATTATTTCTGAAATTAATGAGTCTGGAAGGAGATTTTTTCAATATCTATTATTTGATTAATTTAATTGTATTCTTTCAATTCTTTTCTCTTCTTTCTCTAGATTTTTATATTTTATCCCTCTACTTTTCGCTTTATATATTGTGACCAAACTTTAAAAAATTTAATGAATTTTTGAATGAATTATTTTGAATTATTGTTTCAATTGCACAAAACAAGCGCAGAATCAAATGATGTTTGTTGGTCAATTTATCATATTTAGACAATCTAATATCACGAATACAGGAGCCAGTACATTTAATATAATCTATTTCATTTATCTTATAACTTTGCACCTGATATTTGCCTTCATGTAAAGGTATACTAACTAAATATTTATTTCCCTTAATCATGTCACCTTATAGTTATATGATATTTAGTTCTCCTCTTAATCATGTCACTTTATAGTTATATGATCGTTATTTTTCCATCTTAATCATGTCACCTTATAATTATATGATTGTTATTTTTTTTCCCTCTTAAATCATTTGACCTTATAGTTATATGATATTTATTTTCCATCTTAATCATGTGACCTAATTATTATACCATTGTATATTCACATTTTTATGTCAACTCAGTTTTTGAAAGGGTAATCAGTGACTGCATGCAGCCCTTTATTTTTTGGGAGATGAAGTTCCTTGGAAGAGAGTTTTTGCAGGAGCGTTATGAAACTTTACCAAAGATAAACAACCTCATAATATATCTGCTTGGTGCTTAGTCATGTTTCTGTCTCCAGATTCATAAATAACTTGTTTTTGATGTAGGTAGGTTGATTTTGGAATTTTCAGTAAGTTATTAAAATGTAAATTTTTATGAACTGTTATAGCGTTATTTTATAGGATAAGATATCTCTGAAACAATTTTTTTCTGTTTTTTTTTTAAATTTTATCACTATAATATATAAAAGCTTTTTTTTTTTTAATAGGATCTCAAAGAATTGCAATCGTTTTATTGAGCTTATATTAACCTGAAAAGATTTTTAAATAGAACCAATAAAAGTGATCAAAAATAGTGCATAAAAATCATTTTTTGTGCATGAAGTCTTCCAGGATGAATTTAATATATATTGTAAAGCTTAAAATTATTTGTACACTTTTAACTGAGAAGATTTTAATTGATACTTTAAAATTCATAATATTTTTTTTTAGTTATTTTGTACTTTGAAAGTATATATTTACATTTGGTTGTTAAAATCATGTAATAAATTCAACAATTTTCACACATTGTATAAATTTTTCAACAATTTTCACACATTGTATAAGTATTTCAAGTTGTGTACTTATTTCAACAATTTACATACATTGTATAAATATTAGTTTAAATATGTTTATTTATTTATAGTGGATTGGGGAAACAAGTTTTGCAAGTTATATTAATCCCTTTCCACTTTGCAGGTGAGAGTGCTGCCTTGTAGCAGTATGAACCTGCTTTTTATCGAAATCTACAAGGGTGTCTTTAACATGCAAGAGATATGGCTCTCGCTTATAACACGGGTCAGCCATTTATCGTCCCCTCCCGACAAACTATCATCATTTCCTCAAGTCCATACTCGCAACTGGTGGCAAGGGAGAACCATAAATGTATTAATATTTCAACAATGTACACACATTGTAAAATTATTTTAACAATTTACACATACTGTGTAATTATTTCAACATTTTACACACATTGTGTACTTATTTCAACAATGTACACACATTGTATAATTATTTTAACAATTTACACACATTGTGTAATTATTTCATGATGTGATCACAATTTGTCTTTAATCTTGCATGATCAGCTCTTAATAATTTTTTGAGGAGATTTGTTATAACAGATTATGATGAGTTCTGGGTATATTTATTTTTAAATTTAAAAGCAAACACTTTTACTGTGTGTTTGTTATACAATTTATGTAAACAATAACCATTACAAATCTTTATCCAACTCAAAGAAATTTATTACTGTAAATTCAGAAATTATTCTAATGTTTTCATTATTGTGAAAATTATCACAGGGTTATAATCATAGTAATTTTAAACTTACCTTTTGAAATATTTGATATGAATAAAACAGAATGTTTTTTAAATATCAAAAAAAATTTAAATCACATTTTAGTCTTAAAGGACAAAATGACAATAATAAATGCACACAATAATTTCTGAATTTATAGTATTATTACTAATGTAATGTAGTGCCGACATCTGCTTTTTATCTGCATCAGTGCCAATTATTTGTGTAAATATTGAATATAATATCAATATTTGTTATTAAATATGTAAATATACCAAATAATGTACATATATTTCAATTGTTGTTAGTGATGTTTTTCTTTTTTGTTAATTCTAAAATATGTCATTGAATATAACAATATACTATTTATACTTTTAAATGTGATTATGAATATTTCTTTTATATTCCTGGGTTATTTTCACATCATGTTGTTGTCATGTTCGCAATTAGTTCTAAGAAATTGGCAGATAAATATCTGCCTTGTTCATTGTTCTTGTGCCACTTCTTTCTAAAATGTATTTTTACTGATCCGTGAATTTTACTTCTACTTAAAAGGGGCTTGCATCTATCCTTCTTTGTAAGGTATTACAGTTCTTGTTATATGCTAGCCCTCAATACATCATTGGAAAAATGACTGCTACTTAGAAGGGACTTGTATGTATCCTTCTTTTTGATAATGCCTTCTTAAACATCCTTTGTACTCAGGCAATGCACAATAGATTGTTGGTTTCCCCTAACCCTGCTTTGTCTATTTTAACCTCTGGTTCATTCTTTTTCTTTGGTAATGTAGCTTTATTTGTCTTAATAATTTCTTTTAAAAAAAATTTTGATATCTATAAAGTTTAAAACAGCTTATATCCCAATATCAATCAAACAAATCTGTGGTTAAAGAAATTTTCTGTAAAAGGCTTGTTTAATTAATTACAAAATAAATGAAATATGTTAAAACAATAAATGTCTGCCTTCTAATATAAAAAAGAAGATGTGGTATGATTGCCAATGAGACAACTATCCACAAGAGACTAAAATGACACAGACATTAACAACTATAGGTCACCGTACAATCTTTAACAATGAGCAAAGCCCATACCCCATAGTTGGCTGTAAAAGGTAATGAAATGACAATTTAAAATAATTCAAACAAGAAAACTAATGGTCTTATTCTGACCATTATGGAATTCTTATAGGGGGAACCAATATTCAATTGTCAATGGCCTCACAAAATGAACTTTCATGCAATGGAAATAACATATGATTTTTTACCTCAAAGCTTGTATTATTTTGATATTCATTGTTAACTTTGATACGTTTTTGTTCTTTTTAGGTTGTAGATAATACTCAAGTTTTTTTTTTATTATTTATACATTTTTCAGATGTATAAACTTTTAAACAATTGTTGTATATATTTACATATAAGTATTGATTATATTTAGTTAGAGCAAGGACGTATAACTAACATACGTCCTTGGTTAGTTAATATTGACCTCAGTATGGCCTCTGTATATATTTTTTAGATATGGTAGAGTTGATGTTCTGTATAATTTATTTTACTTAGTAAGACCTTGAGGAATTCAGTTTTTTTAACCTTAGGTTTATAAGACACAACAACTTGTAATAAAATGTATAAATATGGCCAACATAGGTGTTTAGAAAATGGAATACAAAGGATTAATTAGGAATCCATGAGTAATTAACAAAAAAATATTTAAGTAAGTAAAAAATAAAACAAAAATGTACAAAATTTTAGTATCTTTTAAAAACATAAACTATTGAAATTATTTTTGACTTTTTTTTTAAATAACCAATTTTAAAAGTAAGATTCAGTTAAAAGCTAGTTCTTTGAATTTAAATTTTTTTAAATATTTTATTAATTAAATTACAAATAGTTTTGTTAATAGTGTCTGTTATTATATTTGTTAATATATCTTATAAAAAGTAAACAATTACATTGTGTTGATATTGTGGACATTTACTTGTATGTTGACAGTAAAAATTGTTTATTGTGTAACAAAATAAAAATAATTTAAATATAAATTAAAATCATTAATTGTTTTTCTTGTCTGTTTTTTTGTGACAAATTATTAGTGTACTGATGATTGGGTTCTGTTGCGATGGGTCACTTGTGACAAACTTTTGTTTAAGGTGGTACCTAACACTATAGGGAGATAACTCTGTAAAATCAGCAGAACCTTTTAATGAGTTTGTGTTCATAAGGGAATATTAAGCTTCTCAATGATTAATATTAGTGTTTGTCAAACTGCTATATAACCAGTGTAATTTTTCTGATTAAAAGGTTGGTATAAATTTTTTGAAATTCTTATATTTTTGTCAAAGGGTCAAAGTAAAAACTTTGTCAAACCTTTAAGAAAATTAAACGAGCCAAACTAATTTTAGTTAAAGTGTTAGGTACCACCTTAAGTATCCTAATTTCAAATAAAAGAATAGAATCCAATCCATTGCACATATTTTATATTGGATTCATTATTATTCTTTGGATACCAATTTTTTGTGGGTTTATGCTTTGTATACAGAGATCAGCAAAACCACAAAATCCAATATCCATGAATATGAAAGTTTTCAGCAATCCACTAAAATTGATACCCATGAAAATAAATGAATCCACAGAAATTCTTTTAAAAAATAATAGATCACCCACCATTATAGAAAGTGTCAAGAAAATTTGCTGATAGTAACCTATAATATGAGTTTTATAAAAAAAATCTGGCAAAGAATTGTATAGTGAGAGCACTAAAAAGACTGGATTTGATTTTTGTTTTTTTAATGCACTTTTAAGCACTGCATTTAGACTATTTGTTTGCAGCCAGTTTTTATTTATGAAAGAATGCCAAAGTCCCCAGAATAAACCACTGACCTTCGATAGTAAAACTGACAATCCTAGTCAATTAAGATTGGAATCGAGTGCACCCGCACAATCAGGGTCTATATAGTCTGTAACATACTACTACACAAGTCTACACCAAACACCATTTGATCTGACAATTTCTCTGAGAGTTTTCATGGTTCGTGTACTGATTGAAAATAGAATTAAGTTTTATCTATGGGTCATCATTAAATTTTCATTGTTTTGTCCCTTTATCAGATACTGTAAATTCATTTATTTTTGTGGGTATCAAATTTTATGGATTGCTGAAAACTTGCATATTCATGGTTTAGCCAATCTCTGTATATACAAAGCCTTTTAAAAATATGTTATTCTTGAACATTTGAAACCCACAAAAATTGGTATCGCATGAATAATAATAATACTATAACCAAAAGTTCTAGTATATTTGATATGGAATGATGATAAAAAGTACCTTTCTTTCTAGCAGTGTTCATCAATTTCATGATGTTGAGATATAAGATGTGGTAACAGTGCAAGTAAGACTCAATCCAAGTCATAATTTGTAAAAGTAAACCATTATAGGACAAAGAACTGTCTTCACCAAACTGCGAGCTATAAAGGCCAAATAAAAGCAGCTAATTTAAACATTTTAATAGGTACCAACCTTCACCCTTATCTGAAACAATAGTGAACATAGAAAGACACACTATAAAATATAAATAAACTTGTCTGTTTCTCAGATACAATAAGCAAAAGTTCCAGTACTTTTGGTGTATGGAATAATTGTAAGGTGTCCATGTCTGCCTGGCATGGTTAATCTGACCTCAATTTCATTGTATTGTCTGTTTCTCAGATTCTATAAGCACAAGTTCCAGTATATTCTGTTATATCTGCCAACTCTTCAAAATGTCCACAATTTAGTCCTTTAAAATTTTTAAAGTGGCATTCAGTATAAAAAAAGAAGATGTGGTATGATTGCCAATGAGACAACTCTTCACAAGAGACCAAAATGACAGAAATTAACAACTATGGCCTTTAACAATGAGCAAAGCCCATACTACATAGTCAGCTGTAAAAGGCAATGAAATGACAATGTAAATCAATTCAAATTCATTTCAATGTTATTTATTTGATAGTTCCTGTTTTTGTAATCCCAAACCTTGGAAAAATTCATTTTTATGCCCCTGCTGTAGCAGAGGTGCCATCAATATTTACCCTTGTCGGTCTAATATGTCTGTATGTCCATACATCTTAAAATGGGTTTCTTTTCTCTAACTTTAGTTTGCCTCAACCAAATGTTATGAAACTCAAAGGGAATGCTCATTACCACAAAACACAGATCAAGTTTGAATTTGACATCACTTTTACCGTTAAAGAGTTGTGCCAACTACAAATGAAAAAATGCTAAATTTTTTGTTTCCATTTTCTTACTTTTGTTTGCCTCAACCAAATGTTATGAAACTTAAATACATTGCTTATTACCACAAAACAGAGATCAAGTTTGAATTTTGGTGGAGTCGCTTTTGCTGTTCTAGTTATGCCCCTCTACAAATGGAAAAATTGCTTCATTTTTGTCGAGCCTTTGACTTTAGTAGAAAAAGCGAGACTAAGCGATCATACATTCCGTCGTCGTTCTTCAGCGCCACAAATATTCACTCTGTGGTTCAAGTTTTTGAAATTTTAATAACTTTTTTAAACTATACTGGATTTCTACCAAACTTGGACAGAAGCTTGTTTATGATAATAAGATAGTATCTACGGATGCACGGACACGACTGGAAACTCCATTTTTCAATCTTTCAAGAACCATAACTCCTGAACCGTAAAAGTCATAATCGTCATTATTGAACTTGACCTCCATTTTGTCTTCAGAAACAACATATACAAATTTGGTAAGCTTTTGTAGAACAGTTCATGAGTAAATGCACAGACACGACTGGAAACTCCATTTTTCATTCTTTCAAGAACCATAACTCCTGAACAGTAAAAGCCAAAATCGCCATTATAGAAATTGACCTTCATTTAGTTGTCAGTAACAACATATTAAAATTTAAAAGCTTTGGTTGAACGGTTCATGAGTTAATGCACAGACAACATTTGATTGCCGCCCGACCGACTGCCTGCCGTACATCCCCAAATCAATAACTGACATTTTTGTTCATATGTTAATGCACGGACACGACTGGAAACTCCATTTTTCAAACTTTCAAGAACCATAACTCCTGAATGGTAAAAGTCAAAAACGCCATTATTGAACTTGACCTCCATTTAGTTGTCAGTAACAACATATTAAAATTTTAAAAGCTTTGGTTGAACGGTTCATTAGTTATTGACAGACAACATTTGATTGCCGCCCGCCGCCATACATCCCCAAATCAATAACAGACATTTTGTTACAAACATCCGGTTAAAAATGCTAGCAGGGGCACCATCTCCATTTGTTTTGTTTTAAATTGCACTTTCAAAAATTCCAATAGGGGGGGGGGGGGGGGGGGAGGGGTATCCATGGGATACCATTTAAGTAAAAGTTCTAGTATATTTGTACTAAATTGGTGAATGGAGTAATGATAGGGTGAACATGTCTGTCTGGCAGGGTTCATCTTACCTTGACCTGGGTTTCATAGTGTTGTCTTTTTTTCAGATACTTTAAGCAACAGTTCCAGTATATTTTGTGTAAGGAATAAATGCAAGGGGTACATGTCTGTCTGATAGTGTTCATCTGACCTTGACACAATTTTCATACCCATTAGTGGAATTAAAAATCAACTTGTTATTGTTCTATATTGGTATCAAATGTTTTGCTTTTAGTTGATCTTGAATTTTAATTTGATGTCCAAAAAATGTGATTATTCATTCATTTTTTCCCTCTACTTTTCATCCTTTTGTCACGAAAGAACAAAAATAACAACAACAATATTTCAAATTTCATTTTATCATCATTGTTTATTGTTATTAATTCTGAATGGTAAAATGACTGACACTGGCAAGTGTGAACATACAAATATAGTTATTTCTTAAATAATCATTGTATGCATTCCAGAGTTCTTGGAAAAATGAGGGTATAAATGTTTTGAGCACCAAAATTTTCAAATGAGTGATAGCATGACTATCAAGTATATGGTCCTTTTTATAAATATACTGTTCAAAAGTATTAATTATTCGAAATACTAAGGGTTTTCTTATCCCAGTCATAGATTACCTTAGCTAGCCTGCTTTTTTGAATTTGTTAATAGACATAATAGTGAAGAAGCAAATATTTTTCAAGAAAAAAAAGATTTCAACAACTCTGTCATTCTAATTGAAATCTAATAAAATGAAATGCCTTTATTTCCTCCAGAATACAATTGTACTCTTTACATAACTGTAAATACACCCTGTAAAATAACATACCATGTAATTATCTGTATAACAGTCTTTTTCATTGGCATATCAAGGAGGAAGGGATTTAGAATGGGTTTTTTTCACATAAAATTCTACAAAAGTAGACTAGAACCTTTCTTTTTGAAACCCATCAGAATCTTCTTTTGCAAATTTTTGTAATAATTTCAAACTAACATTGCAGACAACAATCAACATCACTACCAACATACAAATTAACTTGATGCTGGACTGGAATGTGCTGTAGGTATATATATAACTATAATTGGAATTTCAATGTTTTATATAAATTTTGAATAGAACTACTTTATACATGTTTATTTTGCAATTTCTATACTTAAACTTTTTGCCTGGAGATTAAATTCTTGCTTTAATAATAAGTTGGCAATTCACATTGAAATCGTTACATTCTACAAACTATTTGCCATGGGATAAATTTTGTGAGATAAGCAAAATAAACCATTAGGCAAAAATTTCCATATTTACAGTACTGGTAGTCTAAATTTACTAAATACCCTTGTAGACATGGTTCCTACTAAGAAATGCTGATACCTTAGAATCATTCATTCATTCAACCAAAATAACAATCATTGGTAATAAAACCTTATTATACAGCTTAGGATAAACAATACATAATCATATGATCAAATAAACAATACAATACAATACACAGTATTAAATGATCAAATAAATATTATCTGACAATTCATAATTTTAATTCTACAGTCATTTAAAATGAATGAATGAATGAATGAATACTTTATTTGCAAGAAGCATATATATGCTATGGCAAACGAAAATATATACAATATATGACAAACAAAAGACAGCAGTTTATTAAAAATAAACTTAATTTTACGATATGAATGCATGAAAATATGCAGTATATGTAAAATAGACAGCAATTTCATAATAACAACAAAAACAACCATCAAAAGACCATCATACAATTTTCAACAATAAATAAACGTAAGAAAATTAGATCAATTTACACAAGAACTTTTTTTCAAATAGTGTGGTATAATTTGAATATAAAATTCCTTTCGTTCATTTTTTATCATGATATTTTACAGAAATATATATATATGCGTATATAGTCCTACTCTTAAAACTATGTGTAAGGTTTTATACAAACATGTCCGTACCATACTTTTATTTGAATAAAATACAATTAAAAACAAACAATAGTCAATGCAATCTATAAATGAGGTAAAATGTCAATGTACAATTAAACTTATTAAAAACTTTTAACAAAAACAGCAATTAAATGAAATTGAGCAAATTTTCATTGATTGGAATGAGTTGTGCTTCCAAGGTCAATGTGATATAACAAATAAAACAAATGAATTGAATTACCTCTTTATATTTCATGGTATAGTACTCAATTATCTCTCCTTGAAATTCCAGACTAGCATTATTTTGCTTTGTACTGCTGTATAATTAAATTATCTCCCCTTAGAAAAGCATAATTTTGAATGGTGTCCTAATTTAATAAGGGGCATATGAACTAACAAGATGAATTAACAAATGATCAGACAGAAGGAAAGCGTCATTCCCTTTTACTTTCCAAAAATCTAGATAATCATTATTTTTTCTCAAAAAATGTAAAGTTTAGTACATTGTCATATGAACAAGAAATCACAGTTGCTTTAGATCTTTTCTGGCAGTTTTGATTCAGGTCTGAATTTTTACCAATCACAGATAACTTCACAAAGTTCTGCCACCAATAAGTCTATCCAGAATTTACAGTTTGGCTTTACATCCAATCACAGGCTTGTTGACAAATTCCTGCCACCAATCAGGTCTTTCAAAACAGTTTGGTGTGTTAATCATTGCATTATATAAGTTTTTGTAAATCTGAAATACACAAATAAATAAATTTTTATATAACACAAAAATTAGGTATACCAATAAACATCTTATGTTCATATATCAAAAAGTTTTGTTGGGAGCCTCTTCGTATCTTTTATAACGAAACCTCTAGCTCAATACTAGTCTTAAAATTTGATTGTAAACTATCCAGTGACTGCAGCCAGAGACGTGAGTTTGCAGGACAATCATGGATGATTCTATATGATATACAGGTCACTGAATTATAAAATGCACATCATACGAATAAAGTTAAGTCATGATATATTCTGAACCCTTACTCTTAGACATTCTATAAATCTAATTCTAATGCCCTACAGATTAATCATACTGTAACAAATATAACCTACTAAAGATTTATTACTCAGTACTTTCATGAGCGATAGCATTGTCAGTTTATTTTTGAGAAATGAGTTTGAATGTCCCTTTGGTATCTTTCATCTCACATTTTTGTCCAGCCTTCGACTATAGTCGAAAAAGCGAGACTAAGCGATCCTAAATTCTGTCGTCGTCGGCGGCAGCGGTGGGGGCTTCCACAAATATTCACTCTGTAGTTAAAGTTTTCTGAACATTTATTAGACTCATTAACTATCCTAGATTTTTACTAAACTTGGAAAGAAGCTTCTTACAATCATAAGATAGTATCAAGAGGAATATTTTTATTGATTTTTTCCTCATTTTGGTTGAGCCTGTGATTTACAGCAAAAGTAGGCGAGACACTGGGTTCTGTGGAACCCTTACAAATTTTTATGTATATAAGTTCCTGTCAGTTAACATTCAATGTGCTGTCATCATGCAAAAAAAAAATGTTCCATGCAAAAATCAAAATGACCATAGACAATTGACCCCAATGATACTAACCTCTCCATCAGATTGTCCTATTGGTGAATTCAATATGAAATCTGTTGGCGCTACAGCATCAGCCAGGGACACAGCATCATCTTTCATTTCTGTACACAAACGTAAAATGGCCTCCCTGATAATCTGAGGTGGATTACTTCCAGTGATGTAACCTCCTACGGAATAAAAAATTAATGAATATACAATGGCCTCCCTAATATCTCGACATGCTAAGTTTCACATTTAATGGGGATTAACCTATTAGAGATGTTGACCTGATTCTTGAAATCATCCATTCTAATGCAACATGGTTTGTTTAAGTTATGTTTGTTTTGATTGGCAACAACATAAATTTTCATGGCATCAATTCACAACTGATGCTATGTAAAATATGCATAAGCGCAGACGTCATATGATATATTTCAAATGTATGATTTAATGTTGTTTTGTCAGTTTCATAAGAATGGAGATAACAATATTGAATTTTAAGCTCCTACAACTTAATTGGTGATTTAAAGGTCGCAAATCCCAGTTTACTGGCTGGCTCCTCTAATGGTCACCTGTAAACTTAATTAGCGACCATCAAATCACCAATTTATGCCGTTTGAGCTTAACATTTAATACAGTAATCTCCTAAATACGAAAAATTTCAAAACAGGCATTTACCTGATGTTCAGTGAGGGGGGATAGGACCTTTATCGGGACTCCGGGATCGTGTGTTTTTAAGCTCGGGATTTCGGGATTAACTTCTTTGGGATCCGAAAATTCATTTTTTCAAAATTTGGGATCGGGGATTTAACTTTATTTAAATTCGGGACCTCGGGATTTCGTGTTTTTAAGCCCGGGATTTCGGGATCAGGACCCCTCCTACCCCCCCTCTTCAGTAGTTAGGCATTTACCTGATGTTCAGTAGTTGTCGTTTGTTGGTGTGGTTCATAAGTGTTTTCATTTATATTTTTTATATAGATTAGACCATTGGTTTTCCTGATGGAATGGTTTTACACTAGTCATTTTTGGGGATCTTTATATCTTGCTGTTTGATGTGGATCCAGGCTCTGTGTTGAAGGCCATACTTTGACCTATAGTTGTTTACTTTTACAAATTGTAACTTGGATGGAGTGTTGTCTCATTGTCACTCATACCTATGTTTTTATATCTATTCATAGTACTTTTAAAAATTGACTAATTAACACTTGACATGACATGCAGAAGAGATTTATTACTGTAAATTCAGATATTAATGCGAGGGTTTTATTATTGCGAAAAATGCAACTGAGTTGTAAACTCAATAATTTAAACTCGCATTTTAAAATATTTTACATGAATTTAACAGGATTGTTTTCAAAATCATAAAAATTAAAATCGCAATTAAGTCTCAAATGACAAAATCGCAATAATAAATGCACGCAATAATTTCTGAATTTACAGTACAATCTCTTGTGCTTTAAATCACCCATGATTTTTGTTGTAAGTTGGCAGATACATTTCATTGTAAATATACCATAACCTAAAGTTGTCAGACTTAGATCCCTCAGACCTACTTAATTCAATTCATCATCCAGCAAATAAATTCAATGTTATAAAGTTGTCAGATTTATTCTAGGTCCATTAACCTATTGAATTTAACATAGCATTCTGTCAATTTATCTTTGTATAAAGTTGTTAGATGTTTTCTAGGTCCATAAGACCTTATGCATTTTTTAACATGTTTATCTTGGTATAAAGTTGTCAGACCTACTGTAAATTCAGATATTATTGCATGCATTTAGAATTGGATTTTTCAAGAATGCGATTTCATAAAAAAATCTGCATACAGGTCTATGTTTCAGTTATCAGAATGCAAGTTCTTATTATTGCACCACTCATACAGCTGCAATATTTCCATTAATAAAAACCATGCAATAATTTCTGAATTAACAGTATTAAAGGAGTATGTTTGATAAGGTCCTCAAATGGCCCCTTTTTCTAGCGGAAATTTCAAATTCGGATTCATTGACCAATATCACGATAAATTATAGCTTATACATTGACTAGATAGATAGGATATAAGCCAATCTGTTGAAAATTTTACATTTCTGTGTTTCATTATGACGTCACAAGTTGTACTCATATTGATTTTTCACGAAAAAGTCAAAGAAAATGGGTAAATTTCCAAAGATTATTTGACAGGTAACATAGAGCGCATACGTCAACAACAAAGATATTTTAAAACAATGTTTGTGAAGACATTCAACATGTCTAATTTGAATATTAAGCTTGTCGACACCTGCACTCTATGTTTCCTGGTCCTTTACTTGGTTGAAATCCAGCTGATTTTGTCAATTTTTTGGGATGTTAGAATTAAACTCTGACAAAAACAGTTCTGTTTAACTTTCTCACATTTCTTTAAGGCAACTTAAAATAATTATTGTCTTGTAACCATGAACTTTATAATTGGGGCCAAATATGGCACTTACCGAACTTACTCCTTTAACTTAGCATCGAGCAAATTAAATTCTATGTTGCTACATGTATATACCTTGGTATAAAGTTGTTAGATGTTGTTCCAGTCTCCACAAACCAAACAGAGAACATATTCTAGTTAATACAGGTCGTAGTTCTGACGGGACATCTTCTCCATTCTTCCCTTCCTGTAAAACTTTATAAAATCTCTCTAAAACGGTCATCTGAAATTTTAAAACAAATATTGAAGAAATTTGTATTTAAGAAGATGCATTCTATAGCATCAATATTACTTTGAGATGAGGAATAGCAATAAGTGTTCCTTTGCATTTGTTTTTTTAAGTGTGTGTTTTGTATAACTTAATTTCCATCAAATTTTGATCCCTTCTTAAAATAAACTGTTAGAATCAAAATATGCTTGACTCTCAACATTTGTTAATGCTGCCAACACTGGAAAATGAGTCCTACCTCAATAAAAGCATTAGCTAAGAAACTTAAAATGCATGTTATGCTTCAGCAGAATGTTTAGTATATATCTATCCATTCATCAGCTATCATCAACTCGTGTGAAACAATATAACTATAGCTGTAAGATACCTCAATAAAAGCTATGGCTAGAGTTCTGCAGTAATACACCTGGCTGTCATTCCTGGCAGAGAAGCCATCCATTCCTTTGTCCAGTTGTTGTTTAAGTCTGGCGTCACTATCTACTAACAATCTTACAACTAACCATCTGTAGGCTTCCAGTGAAACTGAAAAACACATGTTATAATTTAACACCCACATCATTACTAGTTTTTAATATGTATGCAGATAAGTATAATATAACTTGTACCTTGTTTATTCTGCTTCGAGTATGTTATTGTCTCTATCAAATTCATTCACTTTCTGTCTAGATTGATTAGTAAATTGCTATGAAATAAAGAAGATGTTGTTTGATTGCCAAACTAATGACCTGATTTAACGTGGTACCTAACACTACAGGGAGATAACTCTGTAATATCAGCTAAACGTTGTATTCACATTGTGTTGTTAAGGGAATATTAAGCTTCTCATTGATCAAAACTAGTGTTTGTCAAACTTTTTTATATTTTTGTCAAAGGGTTAAAGTAAATACTTTGTCAAAATTTTAAGAAAATTAAACGAGCCAAATTAATTTTAGTTAAAGTGTTGGGTACCTGATTTAAGGTCGAATACAATAACCAGGTTGATTGTTTAATATCCAGTAGCAAATATCATAAATGCATGTACATGTGTGTGTGTGCTACCATCAAATTTAATACAGTCCTCAACACTTTGAATGTATGTGTGTGGGTATGTTATGTGTGTAACTTTCCTGCAGGTCTAACAGCCTTCCACACTTATTGCTTTGAATGTATGTGTGTGTGTGGGTATGTGTGAGCAACTTGCCTTCATTTCTGATACAGTCATCCACACTTCTCACTTGGAATGTATGTGTGTGCATGGGTATGTGTATATAACTTGGCTTCAGGTCTAATAGCTTTTCACATTTTTCAAATGGAATATATGTGTGTGTGTGCTTTTTTCCTAATCTTCAGGTTTGATACAGTCTTATAGCTGACTATACAGTATTTTTTTTCTCGTTGTTGAAGGCAGTACCTTTGCCTATGATTCCTTAAATCCACTTCATTTGAACTTTGGTAGATAGTTGTCTCATTGGCAATCATACCACATCTTATCTTAATATTTTACACTTCTCATTTGGAATGTATGTTTGAATGTGTGTTTGTGTGTGTGTTACTAACCTTCAGGTCTAATACATTCTTCTACACTTCTGACTTGGAATTTAGTTTTCAGCAAGCTATCAAGATCATTTAAAAAGTTAATACTTCCCAATGGACTTGACACCTTTTTACCTGAAAACAAATATGTTATCTTAATGGTGGATCATTATTCAACATTATGGATAAAATCTTTTTATTGAATTTCATGTCTAAAACTAGTATTTATCAATTTATATTTGGCTTTGCAGTATTTTGAGATTTTCATCTAGTCAAATGTTAGACATATCTTTCATCTAGCTATATCTATGTTAAGACGATTTATTTCATGATTTTCTAATTCTTTTATGTATTCATCTAAGAAAAGATCCATATTTGATAAGTTTGCTATGATTCATATTTTTCATACAGTGAAACCTGGCTAAACCGAAAAACATGTATAAACCAAACATGTTATTAAGCACCGTCATATCAAATTGTATGCGTTGTGAACCTGATAAAACAGAACATCAGCCAAAAACGAGCAAAATATTAAGACCCGAAGAGGTTCGGTTTTAACAGGTTTCACTGTATTACCAAATTCCATACAAGCTATTCAGGACTTTGTTCAGTTTTATATATGTTTTTATTTTTTCCTAGAAAAAGCTATTAGATTTAATGGCAGGAATGATTTGTAAAAGGTGAATAATTATCAATATAGCAACTATTTTGGATATACTGTTTCAGAAAGCTTACTGCTTGATGCAAACAGACAAAACTTTGTAAAAGATGAAAATTTCTGATGCAATTATGCCAAATACATACAGCCCCCCTGACCATTTTTACCAGGTAAGCGAAACTTACCACTCCTGACTTGTTCCAGGTTAGCTAACAGGTAGTTACTGGTCTGTTGTAATATCACATTGTTATCACCCTCGTACGTGCAGTTAGTATCATTATCATTACGTATAGCACCAAGTCGGTTTACTGAAAAATGTAATTATTAATAATAATGAAGATATGGAGTTTAGTGAGATTAAAGAGAATCATGTTTGGTTAAGTTTTAAAGTAATTGTATTTACATTTTCTAAGGGGGGCTCCAGTCATGCTTCAGTGATTCCCCTCCCCGTGGTGGATCCGCTTATGTCCTACTGTAGCACCTGCAGGCAACTCTGTTTCAGCTGTCATTTGTGTGTCCCAATCTTCAGTTTTTTATATCATTTATTTTTTCCATATCAATATTTTTCTTTTAACAGTGGTGTTGTCTATTTTTCTTTGAATTATATTAATCACAAAAATAATTATAAAAACTATCTTACCAAAAATAATATACATTTAAAACTAACTTACAACAAAAATATGTATTGAATATAACTTTGAATATAAATATTCATTAAACTAAGAAAACATCAAAATATTCATAAAAAGTCTCTTACCATAAAACTAGTTATAAAAACTATCTTACCACAAAGACAAAACTAAGAAAACATTAAAAAAAAATTCATAAAAACTCTCTTACCATAAAAATATCCTTAAAAACTCTCTTACCATAAAACGTCATAAAAATTCTCTTACCATAAAAGTAGCCATGACCTCCACATGCCTCCCGACATTCTTGAACAGCGTCTCTGGCAATCCAACTGGCAAATGGTTTACTGGCGCAAGACAAAGCATGAATTTCCTTGCCCAACTCTGCCTGTTCTTCTGAATTGTTGCCCAACATAAGGCCTATTCTCACACCCACAAAGTCCATGAAGAAAGAGTCTGACCAATGTTCTAATACATATGTAGCCGCAAGAAATGGCAAAAGTCTCCATTGCTGAAATAATATAATACATATGTAGCTGCAAGAAATGGCAAGAGTCTCCATTGCTGAAATAATATAATACATATGTAGCCGCAAGAAATGGCAAGAGTCTCCATTGCTGAAATAATATAATACATATGTAGCCGCAAGAAATGGCAACAGTCTCCATTGCTGAAATAATATAATACATATGTAGCCACAAGAAATGGCAACAGTCTCCATTGCTGAAATAATATAATACATATGTAGCCGCAAGAAATGGCAAGAGTCTCCATTGCTGAAATAATATAATACATATGTAGCCGCAAGAAATGGCAAGAGTCTCCATTGCTGAAATAATATAACACATATGTAGCAGCAAGAAATGGCAACAGTCTCCATTGCTGAAATAATATAACACATATGTAGCTGCAAGAAATGGCAAGAGTCTCCATTGCTGAAATAATATAATACATATGTAGCCGAAAGAAATGGCAAGAGTCTCCATTGCTGAAATAATATAATACATATGTAGTCGCAAGAAATGGCAAAAGTCTCCATTGCTGAAATAATATAATACATATGTAGCCGCAAGAAATGGCAAGAGTCTCCATTGCTGAAATAATATAATACATATGTAGCTGTAAGAAATGGCAAAAGTCTCCATTGCTGAAAAAATATAATACATATGTAGCCGCAAGAAATGGCAAGAGTCTCCATTGCTGAAATAATATAATACATATGTAGTCGCAAGAAATGGCAAGAGTCTCCATTGCTGAAATAATATAATACATATGTAGCGGCAAGAAATGGCAAGAGTCTCCATTGCTGAAATAATATAATACATATGTAGCCGCAAGAAATGGCAACAGTCTCCATTGCTGAAATAATATAATACATATGTTGCCGCAAGAAATGGCAAGAGTCTCCATTGCTGAAATAATATAATACATATGTAGCCGCAAAAAATTATTCTGTTTAATAATAAACAATATAACATAGCAGGTGAAATTCTCTGTTTAAAACAGGTATGGGCTTTGCTCATTTTTGATGGCTGACCTATAGTTTTTAATTTTGGTGTCATTTAGTCTCTTGTGGAGAATTGTCTTATTGGCATCATACCGCAACTTCTTTATAAATACTATGTACTGTGGATTCATTTATATTCGTTGGATACTAATTTTTGTGGATTTGGTGGGTACAGGTGAACCACAAATTCAAATGTCCAACGAATAATGAATTTTCCTTAAGCTTGTATGTATAATTTGGCAAAACCACACAATCAAATATCCAGGAACATGCAAATTTTTCTCAATCCTCGAAAATAAGTACCCATGAAAATATATGAATCCACAATATAGTATAATTTGGGCTCTTGTTTCTAGTGCTTGTTGTTTCATAAAAATTGTTTCATAATAATGTTATTATTCAAAGTTCTGCCTTACACTGAGTAGCATACTCTGTACTAAATAACTTCCTTGCCTGTATCAATCCCCCACTTCATCAACAAAACAGTATATGGTCTTATGTGGCGAGAAATGGTCTATAATGCTTTTTATAATGCTTTATTAAAGTTGTATTTCTTGTTTTGTAGATTGGTGTATATTTGTAAAATTTAATGGATTGCTGTGATTGAGCCTGTATGTTTTAAAGGATTGCTGTGATCCAGCCAGTATGTTTTAATGGATTGCTGTGATTGAGCCTGTATGTTTTAAAGGATTGCTGTAATTGAGCCTGTATGTTTTAAAGAATTGCTGTGATCCAGCCTGAATGACTGTTTGATACATAATAAGTAACGACTGAGAATAATGTCATGTTATACATTGGTTAGTAAAAAGTATGCTACCCTCACATGGAGAGCTCATTTGACTTATGCTACCCTCACATGGAGATCTCATTTGAAGTATGCTACCATCACATGGAGAGCTCATTTGAAGTACCGTATAGCGGGTTATTTTCGCGGGGTGTAAATTTTCGCTTATTTTCGCGGATAGAACAAAATCGCCAAAATAAATTCCGCCAATTTAAAAGTGTACATGCAAAGGTAATGTTGAAAATGTTGAATCCGCCAAAATAATAACCGCCAAAAATTTTCGTATACCTTATTCAATGAAAATCGCGAAATTTTACACCCGCGAAAATAACCCGCTATACGGTATGTTAAACTCACATGGCAAGCTCAATTAAAGTATGCTACCATCACATGGAAACCTAATTTGAAGTATGCTACCCTCACATGGAGAGCTCTTTTAAAGTATGCTACCCTCACATGGAAAGCGCATTTGATGTATGCTGCGCTCACATGGAGAGCTCATTTTAAGTATGCTACCCTCACATGGAGAGCTCATTTGATTTATGCTACCCTTGTTGTAAATACATCGCGAACACAACGCAGGAACGTCACTTATTTCTTATATTTTAAGGTAAAGACTTTGTGATGTGTCACTTGTATACCTGGATTTCTATACATTGATTACACATATTAGAACATGAAATGTTTTCGTACTTAATTCATGTATTCCTGACATTTTGGTGCCGTGACCAGGATTTGAATAAGCTGAAAAATTGATTAGGAAAGTCACAAGACAATAATGGAAAATTGACGATTTTAAAAACAAAGCAGTTAGCTAGAGTAGATTTTTTCAGCAACATTCGAAAGTGTGGAACAAAATAAAAAACTTTTGGAAGATTTAAATCAACAAATTATAAGTGCAATCTAAACAGAGGATATTGAAGAAGGAATTCTTAATACAGATACTTTAGATTTAGAAATTAAACTTAAACACTTGCATATATTCATGCAGAGTTTAGACAATTAGAATAATCATTAAAATCAGCAGTCTACTTCGTCATATCAAACATTAAATTATGAAGCACCACCTTTCATTCCAACTTCATGTATTGCAAATCAGGAACAGAATTTTATCTCATCATCACTGTCAATGTTCAGCAATCAAACACACCGCCTTCCGAAATTAACTTTGCCAAATTTCAATAGAAACATTCTTGAATGGCAATCTTTCTGGGACTCCACAGTACATAAAGATCCAAGTCTACCAGACATTGAGAAATTCAATTATTTAAAATCACTACTTAAAGGTGAAGCATCGCATACTATTGATGGTTTCGCATTGACAAATGCTAATTATAAGGAGGCAGTTAACATATTAAAAGAAAGATACATACAATCAAGTAAGATTATACAAGCACACATGAAAGCATTGCTAGACAATACACCCACAATTAATGATTTAGTTAGTTTACACGTCTTTTATGACGGTTAAGAGGCGTCCTTACGCAGGTTAGAAGCGTTAGGCCAATCGCAAGACAATTACGGCACATTACTAGTCTCAATAATTGTGAGCAAGCTTCCTGGAGAAGTAAGGCAACATCTAGCACAATAACATGAATCAAGTACTTGGACTCTATCAGATATATGCAAATCTATTTATAATGAGATCAATATTATCGAAGCAGGTCAGGATTAAGGTATCCAACAAAGCCATTCAACCATGCTTACATGTAAGTTTCTTATAGAAACACATGAATCTTACGAAAAAAGAATCATATACGCTAAGAAAAGTCAATTATGTAAACAGAAACCAGCATGTTCAAACAGCGAGACCATGTATATACTGTAAAAAATCAACGCACCAGCAAACTGTACACGGAGCAAAGACGTAAAGGACAAATGAATATCATGGAAGGCAGTAATCTTTACTTTAATTGTCTCGGTACTCAACTAGTCAATGACTGTAACCCTAGACATGTATGCCGTCATTTGCAAAAGAAAACATAATATGAGCATATGCTATGAATCAATGGTTGATAACAGAAGTAATTATGTCTAAAGTGGAACTTACATGAATCTGATCAAAACACAAATCATAGCGAAAATGACTAACATGAACATGAGCATTCAAGTAAATCATCACAATCCTTAAATGTTAAGATTGTGAATGGTAAAGAGAGAAAAACAAAAGAGGACACAAAAATTCTTCAAAAATTGCATAAGGCACATTCAACCTTATTAAAAACAGCAGTTGCATCTGTTTGGTCTGATCGCATAGGTATCGACGCCAGGTGATGAAGGTGCGCAACATTAGTTCATAACAGAAGATCTTACTATGAAACTAAAACTCAAAGTCTACATCTCAGAAACTATTCAACTACCATGCTTGGGAGACACTGGCAATACTATACAACACCTAGGTAAAGGTACATTACTGGTCAAGACAGAGATGAAACAAAAAATACCAATTGATTGGCTTGTCGTACTGAAAATTGTTGTTCCTTTTAAAAATCATATCTGCAAATTAGACTTGACTGAAAACAAGTACACATTTCTATACATCCTTACCTGAAGTTGATATTCAAGGACAGGCATTTCTTCCTTGCCTGGAGGTCCAAATTGTCTTCTAGCAGCAGAGTACCGTATAGCTATAGGCATACACAGCTTCAGATTACATGTACACATCCCTGTAATACCTACTCTACCACCAGACAGAGCTCCCAGCGAAGCACCAAATCTTTTGTTTGGATCCTATAATAAATAGTAACATACAACTGTAAATTCAAAATTATTCTGAAGTTTTTACTAGTGTGTTAATATATAAATGAAGCATTATGTGGTTCAAAATTGCTGTCCGAAGTGAATTTCCTTCATAAAGTATTTGCAATCTCATTTAATTAAATTTTTCAAAATTTTGCCGGAGATCAAGGATTTTCAATAATAAATGCACACATTGGTTTTCAGAACTCACATTAATTTGGTAATTTTGTTTATACCTTGGACTTTATTTTCACTGTATCATCTTTAATTTTTTAAACAAATACCAATAATCTAAATTTAAGGTGGTACAAAACATTACAGGGAGATAACTCTGTAAAAATTAGCCGAAAGTTTTATTGTTAAAGAGGGAAATATTAAGCTTCTCAATAATCAAAATTAGTGTTTGTCACACTGCTAATGAATACCAAATAAATGTTAATGAGACAGTGACCCATAAATACAAACATCATCCCTGCATGGAAGCTTTTTCACTGTATCACAAAGTATGACCTCTGAATGAATATAAACCAAGATTCTAAACAAGTTGGGATTTATTTTAACAAAAAACACCAGAAACCAAAAAATTCTGAAATTAGACAAAACATCTCCTTCTGATGTATTCATACTTGACATCTGACCAAGAGACTATAATAAATTCAGTCCAGAAGGGAAGTAATGACTTCTAACATTATCAAATTCTTATGTATTTCTTACCTTATATGGAGTTACATAAGTCCCATTTTCTAATACATCACCTGTTCTGTTCAATAAATACTCTCTGGGAATTCGGTAATTGTTAAAATGCATAAAACTGAAAGAAAAAAATTACATTGTTAATGTAACTATTTCAAATATGTGTATTGTTAGAATAAAAGATTTTACTATAGATACAAATTAGCATTTAAATGTAAACATTATAAATGAGCTGTGTAACTATACTTCAACACTGAATTACATGTATCCTCGTCAAATGGGTTTTATTGCTTTTAAGTATGCATTGCGATGTCACAATTATTATTGAAAATGCATGCATAGTACATATTCATATCAGGTAAGAAAACACATGATTTGGCCATATATAAATAAGTTAGTTTTCTCTAAATATTTTAATACTGTAGTATTAACATGTAAATCTTACCCATTATCTAAACCATTCAGTCCTAACTTTTCACCCTGGTCCCCGACAACTACTCCTGGGTAACTACGAAGTGTTTCTGGGTCTCTGACGGGTACAACAAAGGAATGGAGGCCATGACACTTGCCGTCAGGAGTATATAACTGGGCATACGTCAAAGCATGTGTAGCATTCTTACCCAAGTTACCCGACCAAATCTTTGTTGCCTCAAAATCTGGTGTGTTTAATTTAAATTCCTGAAAATAAAAGAGCACATATATATTAATTGTGGTGTCTACTTTCATCTTGATTTATTATTAAATAAATTTATAAACTTGTGAATATACTTTTATCCCAGAAGCTACTGTATAATTTGACAACAAAAGAGAAAATGTCTGAAGTTATTACACAAAAGCAATTGTTGTATGACGTCAATAGTTCAAGTGCCTCAGAATCTTGAGTCAAGGGTTGCAAATTCTGAAAAGTGATATGGTCTGTACTATAATTATCAAGTGGGTGAAATAAAAGGAAGTCAATAGGTATAATTTGTATTGCCTGATATAAATATTTTTTCAATATATTACAAAATACAATATATCATAAATAATTAAATACACAAATGAAAATACATAAACATAGATATATAACCTAATTTTTTATAAACGTAATATCAAATTCAAAATGTAAAGAAAACACTTTGCAATAGTATAAATAAACAATTAACAACAAAGGAAAAGTTTATATCCAATAAAAAGAGCGAAATAATATAGTGAGTAAATTAAATGCAAGAGTTTATACTAATGAAAATCTAGTTTGAACCAGTGTGATTACTGAGGTGTAAAATATAAATTTCACTGTTTTGCTAATTAAATAATTTAAATCTTAAATTAAACCATTTAAGTTTCTTGAGTCAATTTCACAAAAGAACTTACGATTAAGATTGATCTGAAGTATCCTGAATTGTTCATGACTTATGATCTTGAAATCTCAGTCATAAGTTTTTTTGTGAAATCGACTCCTGGTGATTATAATGTTTAACATACTAACAAACCAATGCATGCATATAAACTTAACTTAGTGCTCTGTGTAAGCTTTTTATATATTTATTACGAAGCTGTAAAATATTCTATTTCTAGATTTTGGTGAGTGAAAACCTTGACTGTTACTTAACTTCCGGGATTTTGTGCCGAATTTAAGAAATTGTAACAATCAACACATCATCATGGAGCTAGTGAAAAATAAGCTAGATACATGTAAAAGAGTGATGGCGATTTTTTTATATATATTGTCCATACTTATAGACTGGTCTCTGGTTCAATAAAGCTTTGCTTTTGCAAGATTCTTATTTATAAAGGTTTAATTAAGACAGGTTTCACTGATGTTAATTAAGTAAACAACAGTCAAGCAATCTTATTGTTCTTTTCGAAGTTTCTTTTAGTGCATGTTTGTTTTTACCTGAGTTTTTGGATCGTAAGTAGCTGTGGTCCTCATAGCCTTTGTGTTACTTCCATGACTAAGCTCTGTCAGAGAGAAACAACCAAAATACTGAAAAACAAATCAGATATATTTTATAAATATTACTAAGCATCTGTTCTTGACAAGCATACTTACAATCATTCAAGCAGAAGTTTCCTAACAAAATTCAAAAATGGCAATATCATGAAACTGTTTTCCATAGATTACTGAAACAAACTTTTTTTTAATTGAAAGCCCTAAGAGGTTCCTATCTAAAGACCACCCATGTCTTTAAAGGACACAAAAATAGTATCTTCCTGCACATCATATATAAGAATAAAGGTCAATAAATAGGTCAAAATATCAGCAAAAGCAAAATTTCCCATTGACAATGATTGAGTACCAACTTTTCTGATGTAAAATGTTTAAAATTTATTTTGCTGTCGTATTAAAAGCAAGGATGGCGACAAATACAACAATTATAGTATATAGACTTATATTTATGGAAGTAAGTAGGACTTACCTCAAATGTTTTGAATTTCTGAGCAATATCAGCATGTCTAGCTGTCCCTGAGGCTGCAATATTTCCTCCAGTGAATTCCACATTTAACTGAAACTTAGCCATCACTGACCAGTCATACATCCCAAGGGAGTCAGTGAAAATCTTGTGTTTTAATGGGTTACTGAATATTTCATCATCATTGAGTAAGTCATATTCAAATAATCTTTTCACTCGTAAAAATGTCTTTCTTCTCTGTTCCTCTAATGACTCAGTTATCATGGATTGAGAAAATATTGGGTCTTTTTCCAAAGTAGTCCATATTTTATTCTGAAAGTAAACATCAGATTTTTAGTACCTTATATTACATGTACCAGAACCTAAAATTGTGAACCTGAAGGCTTTTGTATCAAAATTTGAATTGAAAAAGGTATATTCAATGATAACAAAAATTCTACTTTTTTCAGTCAAGTATTTTTATAAATTAATTAGTCAAAGTTTAATTAGCTATTATTGGGCAGACTTCATTGATTGTAAAAAACAACAACATTTTAGCGTTTGAATGTTCTTCGATCATGTCTTTCTATTACATGTATTATCAGGATTATCATGATTATAGTTTCAGCAAAAACACAAAATACAAATGATAAATAATGGATAAAAATTAAGGAGTCAGTGGCCATATGGACTTTGTGTGCCAACAAAAATCATTGTCAATAATTCAATAAGAGGTAAATTGACCATAAATGCCATGATAACTTTTTGGTAAATGTTATTTGGCTGAACATTTTTGTTCTTTACAGTGTTTGCAAAAAAAAAGATAAAATAATCTCTACTGGGCAAGGGCAATAACTCCTATAATATGTTAACTGAGGACTTCACACACTTTTTTGTTCTGGTAACATGCAGGGTTTCCCCTGGGTCAATTATTTTTTTCGCCACCTCTTTCGCCAAAACAATATATTTTTCGCCACTTTATTATTTTTTTCGCCAAGTAACACAAATATATATTTCTTATAAAATTTTCCTTTTTTTTCCAGCACACCCCCCCTTCCCTCACCGCCCAAATAAGAATTGTTTTTTACAACAAAATGAAGCATCTTATCAATTGGAATTGATCCCTCGTGTAAGGTGTAGTCATTGCATTGAAGAGTTACTCTCATGCCAACCTTTTGGATAGATTTCATAACGACAGTTTTCTTTTCTAGACCATCGTAAATAAGTAAAACTTTATGCTTGAAACATGTGTGTAACTGAAACGACTTTAAAGTACCCACTCAAATCAATGATCTATATGAAAGTTAAATGATAAAGTTTTAAATCAGAGACCTTTCTTGCTTTGAATATTTTTCGTCATAACAACAATTTTCTTTTCTGGACTATAATTAAAAGAAGGAGAAGAAGCGTAAAAATTTTGCTTCAAACACGTGCGTTGCAAAGTTGTTAATAAATCCCTTTTGTGACATGTGACAGAAGCCATTTAACCATAATTTCATTTTGTAATATCATACAATCAACACCTTTATTAATTAGTCATTTGATGTCGATAGCTTTGAATACAATCAGCTGATTATTGATTTTCTGTCAAAATCTTAACGAGTTCAAGGTGAATTCCGAGTCTGATCGGTAAAGTCAGAGAAACCCGTAAAAAGTAGATAAACAAGATGGCTGAAAATAAATCGTTTTATATATTTCTTTCGCCAAATTCTTTCGCCAATGACGAATTTTAATCGCCACAATTATTATTTTTTCGCAAATTGCGAAAATGGCGACCGCCAGCGGAAACCCTGAACATGTATTTATAATGTAAATTGTCTCTCTTTCTAATTTTCTATAAAAGTTTTAAAGATGATAACCAAAAAATTTGAAATTGGTTAAAAGCAGGAATACCGATATTTCAAGAACAGTAATTGAATATAAGCAAAAGATTAATATCCAATGTTACTGATATATTTCCTGGTTGAATTAGATCAGATGATAATTATTACAATTTAGTTTTGTCTAAGAGCTTACATAGTTTTTCAGATAAAAGTCATAAAATGTAATTAACCATTCATATATTAATTTGAGATGATATTTTCAAAGGCTGATTAAGTATGTGCTTGTCCTAAGTCAGGAGCCTGTAATTCAGTGGTTGTCATTTGTTTATGTGTTACATATTTGTTTTTCGTTCATTTTTTTACATAAATAAGGCCGTTAGTTTTCTCGTTAGAATTGTTTTATCGGGGCTTTTTATAGCTGACTATGCAGAATGGGCTTTGCTCATTGTTGAAGGCCGTACAGTGACCTCTAGTTGTTAATGTTTGTGTCATTTTGGTCTTTTGTGGATAGTTGTGACAACTTGTTTCATTGGCAATCATACCACATCTTCTTTTTTATAAGTCAAATAATGCATTAATGCAAACAGCTAAAAATGTGAACAAAGTTAAACAATGTGTATAAGCATATATAACACATATTTTCAGTAAATAAGAAGCTGATAAGCAATGACTGTCACAACTCATCAGAGAACAGATCTTATAAAATGCTAACATAAAGTCAGAGACCACATTTTAGGAAGATCTGATATATATATAATTTGATGCAATTCCTTAGTAAAATCTGAGCAAAATTTCATACATGGCCAATATGTTTATTTATTTGGTATTGAGTGATAGTGTAACAAAAAAATTGTTCCAGCGTGACATCTGTTCCGTCAGACCAAATTTAATTGTTTATGTGGTATTTGACCTCCTAGTTGCCTGTTGATCTGTCATGGCCTGGGTGTTCTAATCATATATATTTACTTAGCTAAGGTCATGGCACAGTTTCAAAAGAGTGTTTCTTTTGTTTCTTTATTTCTTTTAATATAATTGATCAGTCACTTTGTCCTTTTCAAATTAATATGAATGTTCATTTTCAACTATAATACTTTTTTTTCCAAATGACTTTAATAATCATTTTTTATACTTCTCTTTCCTGGTTCATCAATATAATACATAATTCTTATAATGACTTTAAACTTGCTGATGACAAGTGCTCAGTATATAAGATAACTTGTTTGACCAGTGGAACATATTTCACAGACAAGGAACTTATTTCACCAGGTGAGGAAGTTAGGAACAAATCCCACAAATCCAGAACTTATTTCAACATGTTCACCAAGTAAGGAACAAATCTCACAAACCCGGAACTTATTAGTTTAGTTTACATGATTTAAACATATTTATTTATAGTAGATTGTGAAACAAGTTTTGCAACTTATATTCATCCCTTTCCACTTTGCGGGAGTGAGTGCTGCCTTGTAGCGGCATTAGCCTGCTCTTTTTCGAAATCTACAAGGATGTCTTCAACATGCAAGAGATAATGACAGACTCATGTTAAGATCTTAACACGAGTCACCATTTATTATTTATTATCCCTCTGACGGACTATCATCATTTCCTCTAAACCATACTCGCAAATACATGTAGTGTCAAGGGAGAGCCGAAAATTATTAGTTCCACTGGACTCACAAAAGCAGCTCTCTATATGCATTCATACAGTATACATGGTACATGTGTTACTATAGCATGCTTTCATCAAGCCTGAGACCATACATATTTTGTACATAAATTTATGTCAGGAAGATTAGTATTTCCCGAGGCCATTATGTACAATGATGTATAAGAAAAGGTATCAGGTACTCAGATAGTCCAAATAATTATGACGTCTGGAAAGGCTATTTTAATTTTTTTCTGGGACGCCTTCCTACGTCGTAGGAAGGCGTCCCAGAAAAAAAATAAAATAGCCTTTCCAGACGTCATAATTATTTGGACTAGTACTCAGACAGCAAGTCCAAATAATTATGCCGTATAGAAAGGCTATATTTGATGTGACACCTTCCTTGGAGAAATGATATTTTTTTATATATAAAAGCCATACAAATTGGCATAATTATTTGGGACTAGGAAATGCCAAGCACATTAGTATCATTAGCATGATTTATTGATTAGCAATAAAAAAAATAAGTAGACCTACATCAAATAGGAATATTCACCTTAAATCTTAAAATCTCCTCTCCATCCATATAAATCTTCATATTCCTCCAGTCAAATGATGACTTTTTCCTGTAGGCATCCAATGGACCTTGTTTTGCTTGTTTGAGTATTTCTAAATCATACAGATTTTGTTCCATTGCTTCCGATTCAGTCCCTGGGACTACGACTGCAGGATCCAGGGGTAAATTTGTTTGTTGGTTCGAAGTCTGCCTCAAGGATACAGATTTCCTGCTCATATTGTACAAAATATTCTGAGAACAGCCGCAGAATATAGTCGTCGTCTTGCATAAACTGTCCAAAGTTCAGATTTGGATTGTGGTTATGAAAAATCCTGAGACATTCCGTATTGAACAACAAAAAATTTGCTAAAAGAAATATCCTAATTCTGAACTCGAAACAAAACTCTGTTAAAGAACCAATCAATCAAAACTTCGACCTGTCGTTATAAAAGTGGTAGATAATTTTTTTATTTAATTTGTATCTTCTAAATATACTACATCATTTTTTTTATATAAAATTAAACAAATTATAAAAAAAAAAAATATTTTTTAATTTCAGTTAAATCAATTTGTCAACCCTATCAATAATCAAACACCAGTTTCAAATAAACCAACAAAAAAGGTAGTACTTAGTCAATGACGATGAATGTGCATAGAAAAGCACAACAGTGGTATCTATACTACAATTGTGACGCTGAATATACAGTATGAAAACTTCAAATATTTGCCAATGGAAAATGTAAGCAACAATCAAACAATCGATCTGTTAGTTCGAACAAGGATTTGTATAGTTAGACTAACTATACAAATCCTTGGTTCAAATGCTGACATATTTTACTATTATTGAACCATTGGCGGAAATTATGTTTGTGCCAATAAAAATATTTGTTTTGTATTTGTGTTAATTGGTATAATGATATTTTAAAAGCATTGGCTGTAGTTGACACACTAGCACACTTTAGGAGTATTGGCTTCAGCTTGAAGCATTGTGGATTCAGCTTGAAGCATTTGTTTCAGCTTGAAGCATTTTGGTTTCAGCTTGAAGCATTTGTTTCAGCTTGAAGCATTGGTTTAAGCTTGAAGCATTGGTTTCAGCTTGAAGCATTAGTTTCAGCTTGAAGCATTTTGGTTTAAGCCTGAAGCATTTGTTTCAGCTTGACGCATTGGTTTAAGCTTGAAGCATTGGTTTCAGCTTGAAGCATTATTTTCAGCTTGAAGCATTTTGGTTTAAGCTTGAAGCATTTGTTTCAGCTTGAAGCATTGGTTTAAACTTGAAGCATTGGTTTCAGCTTGAAGCATTTTGGTTTAAACTTGAAGCATTTGTTTCAGCTTGACATATTGGTTTAAGCTTGAAGCATTGGTTTCAGCTTGAAGTATTTGTTTCAGCTTGAAGCATTGGTTTCAGCTTGAAGCATTGGTTTCAGCTTGAAGCATTGGTTTCAGCTTGAAGCATTAGTTTCAGCTTGAAGCATTATTTTCAGCTTGAAGCATTATGGTTTCTGCTTGAAGTATTTGTTTCAGCTTGAAGCATTGGTTTCAGCTTGAAGCATTGGTTTCTGCTTGAAGCATAGTTTCAGCTTGAAGCATTGTGGTTTCAGCTTGAAGTATTGGTTTCAGCTTGAATCATTGGTTTCAGCTTGAATCATTGTGGTTTCAGCTTGAACCATTGTGGTTTCAGCCTGAAGCATTGTGGTTTACGCTTGACGCATTTGTTTCAGCTTGAAGCATTGTGGTGTCAGCTTGAAGCATTGGTTTCAGCTTGAAGCATTGGTTTCAGCTTGAAGCATTAGTTTCAGCTTGAAGCATTGTGGTTTCAACTTGAAGCATTGGTTTCAGCTTGAAGCATTGGTTTCAGCTTGAACCATTGTGGTTTCAGCTTTTAGTATTGGTTTCAGCTTGAATCAATGGGTTACAGATTGAAGCATTTGTTTCAGCTTGAAGCATTGTGGTTTCAGCTTGAAGCATTGTGATTTAAGCTTGAAGCATTTGCATATTTTGAGAGCATAATTGCATTCAGCTTGAAGCATTTTCATATTCTAAGAGAACTGGCTATATGAATATATGAACCCTGCTTTTTGCAATCCACAAGAAGAGAAGCAGCAAATACCAGTTTTGACATGCCAGGGTTCCAACTCGAGTGAACACGCTAACACAAGCTAGACCACTGATGTTAGCATTGTCTAAAGAACATGTTTACCTTGCAATGAATTAAAATACCCAAATTATAACACATAAAAACTACCAAATGTATGTTATAAAAACACCCTGGTATTTGACCCTCAAAATGAAAAACCACAAGACTTCTGCATACAGATATGGAGCTATCCAGCTCTTGCACAGTTTGAATAATAAAGTTTTACAAAATACCTCCCCACAAAATTAGTATTCCATTGTTTTGCGGATGATACAGGCAAGCCAATGAATTGCTGGTACTGTGGAAACATTATTATTCGTGGGATACCAATTTTCGTGGGTTTCGATAGTACATGTGTGTGAACCACGAATAACAAATTTTCTATATGCTTTGTATGTAGAGATTGGCAATTCCATGAAATCAAATACTCACGAAAATGCAAGTTTTCCTCCATCCACTAAAACAGATACACACGAAAATAAACTGAATCCACAGTAGCTAGATCGTACAAAAAAAATAATGGTGCTTTGAAACACTAAAGAAATATGTCTATGCCACAACAACTTGTTACTGCAATGAAATTTAGATATAGAATAAATTTCCTACAACTGTTAAATTAGAGGGAATATTTGTTTCTAATCCTTTTTTTATGCAACCGGATGTGACGTAATATAATTCTCCTCTTAGGCAGCCAGTGCCCCCTCCCCCCCCCCCCCCCCCCCCACTTATGAAAATTTCTAGATCCGCCACTTGTATTACACCTTAAGAAAAGAAATAGATCATTTCATTTATTTTCTTTTGTTAAATCTTCTGACATCGGACTCGGACTTCTCTTGAACTGAATTTTAATGTGCGTATTGTTAGGCAGCAACCATTTGATTTTCGGGGGGGGGGGGGGGCTATGCACGTTTTTTTTTGGAAAAAAAAGTTTGTTTCCAGGTTTTGGAAAAAAATAATTTGTTTTGGACCCTGAGAAAAAAAAATTGTTTGTTTCACCCTCAGCTGCCAGTATATGTAATGCTAAAATTGAAAGAAAAAAATTGTTTTCGGTTTGCCGCTAAAAAAAATAGATTGTTCTTCGCCAAAGGCGAAAAAAAAAAGTTTGCACAGAAAAAAAACCCATAGCCCCCCCCCTCCCCAGAAAATCAAATGGTTGCTGCCTTATGCGTTTACTTTTCTACATTGGCTAGAGATATATGGGGAGGATTGAGATCTCACAAACATGTTAACCCGCCGCAATTTTGCGCCTATCCCAAGTCAGGAGCCTCTGGCCTTTGTTAGTCTTATATGAGTTTTATGATTTTAGTTTCTTGTGTATAATACGGAGTTTAGTATGACGTCCATTATCACTGTACTAGTATATATATATATTAACCCTTTCAAAAATGTGTCCAAAAAAAAATCAAAAATCTATAAACAGTTAGATTTAGCCAAGGATTTCAATAATTCAATTTTCGATGAAATCAAACAAAATTTAATTTTAGACCTCTAAGATCCTAATGTGGACCCCACCATTGGCGAATCCAGGGGTGGGGTCCGGGGGGTTGGAACCCCCTTTTTTTGGCCGATCAATGCATTTTAATGGGGACATACAGTTGGAACACCCCTTTTTTGTCCTGGGTTGGGAACCCCCATTTTTTGAATTGCTGGATCCGCCCCCTGCCCACCCTGGATCCGCCTATGTAGACTTCATATAATATTATAATTCCTATCAGTCAGACCTGTCACCAGAGACATATGTCTCTGGATATGTCTCTGGTCAGACCGAGGTCTATACGTTTATGTCCCGCACGTGGCAGGTGTGTTCGACTCCAATTCTAATTAGATTTCCAGTTTCCTTGCCAAAAAAAATATTAATCAATCATTTTTTTGTCACGAATTCATTTTCTTTTCGATAAAAAAATATTTGCATACAAATAACGTAAACGTGAAAGAGTACAAACGAACAAAGGACCCGATACCATATCTGCTTCTTTGGTTATAGCATTTTCCACAATTACCTCCCTTTGTTCGAATTTTAAACGCAATGGAGGACTCTACTGCAAACGAAAATAATAAAGAAATGCAAGATAGTGACGACGAAGAAAAGGCCGATGTAGAAATGGAATGCGAGAAAGATTCAGATTCCAATGACTCGGACAGCGAAAATGAGGAATCGGAGAGACAGGTTGCAGAACTTCAGAAACAGGTCATTTACTTTTACATGTTTTATAGCAAAAACTGAAGACTTACTCTACTGATCTTTATTAGACTTTACTATTGGTATTGATAGAGGTCCAAACTCGCACAATATACCCCCATAACTGATACATTATATCGCTACTTCGAAATCTGCGCTGGTCGAACCAAGAATCTGTGTGGTGAAACTATTGACAGCATACAACATGTAAGTCTAAATAATTATGACGTCTGGCAAGGCTATTTTTTTTTTCTGGGAGGCCTTCCTACAATGTCATAACGCTGAAGCCATTTTTTACGTCTGGAGTTTGAGAGTAAATATTTGGGGGAACTTTGACACCTAATTTTGTCAAGAAATTTTAATTGCCGGTTAGAAATTTTTACGTAGTTACAAAGTTCTACCTTTTTTGTGCTTATTGATGTAAAATATTTCCAGAAATATCCAAAAGAAAGGATAAAACATAATACGATTCCATTTGAAGTGGGGGAATTTTTATTTTGTTTGGATAAGATTTCCCAACGGCACGTGACTTCCGGTGAATATAAAATTTAAAATCCGTTAAAATTTGACAGACCTGAATTTCCGGATAATATAAAGCGAACAGCCAGACGTCATAATTATTTGGACTAACAACATGTACAACAATCACTTCTCCATTGCTCGCATCAGATATTTTGTTTTCCTGTCATTCCATCCCGAAGACAATCTGTCCCAAGTTGTTCCGTCTAAAGTTGATCCATCTGAAGTCAATCCTTCCCTAACAAAAAATATTTATATTAAGCATTGAAAATAAAGCTGTTTATGTTTATGAATTTTGTAATAAAATGAAAGGTCGAAAGTCAAAAAAACTTTCCCTTGAAGAATATTTTCATTATAAATAGAAAAGAACATTTATTTGAATATTAATTAAATTATCATAACTTCAAATAAACATGATAAAAGATCTAACTATAAAGACCTTGTCAATTAAGATTTTGATTGAAAAGACAACTTTCGAGTTCGATGCATTTCCATCAAAAACTTTGGTTTTAGTGAACATCATTCGTGTGTTTAGTGGCGTCATCAACTTCCATTCCAATGTTTAGATAGTGGTAGGAAAACTAGAAACTAGAAAGCTTAATTAATTGCTCGGATGATATGGCAAATTAAATTCTCATAATTGTCTCTCAGCACTGCTGTCATAAAGGAATTGTGAATTGGAACCCCCCCCTTTTGGGCAGAACAATGCATTTGAATGGGGACATATAGTTGGACCCCTCCCTTTGTCCTGGGTTGGGACCCCCCCCCCCCCCCCCCCCCCCTTTAAAATGGCTGGTTCCGCCCCTGCAAATCCTCAAAGTTAGTATAGATTATTCATTGGATATGCACAATGGTGTTGCAGAATAAACAGTTCCACTGTGCAATATTCCTTTTTGAAGTTATAGGCTAATATTAAAACCTTCATGGTCTACCATGTGTCAGGTGAAAAGGGTACTTATAAAGTGAGAAACGGAATCGAAACGAAACGAAACGAAATACAACGGAACGAAACGAAATATAACGAAACGAAACGAAATGAAAAAAATGAAGAAACGAAACGAAACGAAATGGAAAATGAAGAAACGAAATAAACGAAATAGGCCTATATAATATATCTTTTACATTGTTATAGGAGGTTAGGATTTTGATTTTAAAAACGTGGTGTATTTAATTGGTTTTTTTTTATTCCAAGTTCCGAGTCCAAGATAAGGGGGCTACCATTTGATTGATTTTTTTTTTGGGGGGGGGGGGGGGAGGGAGAGGGCTATGATGAAATTAAAAAAAAATCTGCAGGACAGGGATTTGAGTATAAAAAAGGCAAGACAGGATTGTTTAGTAAAAAAGAAGGCAGGATGAGCAACTGGGCAAAAAAACGGGATAAATTTATATAAAAAAGGCAGGACCAAATATAGTGAAAAATAAAAAGGTAGGACAGAGATTACAACTAAATAAAATGCAGGACAAAAAATTTCATCCTAGCCCATAAAAATCAAATGGTATCTCCCTAAGTTTGAATTGGCGAAGTTGTATTTGACAAGACATTAAAAATGTGAAATGCTAACGGCTGACGAGTAGCCATAACGAAACCCAAATTGAACTGAAAAAGAGATCTGAGGTGAACGTTCTGTGTTACTCCCTTTTTACCAAAAATGAATCTGAATGGAGATATAAATTTGGAATGTTTTTCTCCTGGGTTGGAGACCCCTTCAATCTTTTGAAAATGACTGGATCCGCTGCTGACGTCGATGAGAAAGAAAATCAACATACCTAGATGGTCAGAAAGAGTCCACCATGTTTTAAGTGATTAACAAATATCTACATCGTGTTGAAAGCTGATTATCTCAATATAGATATATTGAAACATCTTACTGACAGCTATTCGGACTTGTGTGTAGATTAAACCAATATCTTTGGTTAAGTTGCTTTCAAACTGAACCATGAAATCATTACTTTTGAGTGTAGTTACTTTTGAAAGTAGTTTAGTCCGACATATAGACAACGTTCTGTTCATCAGACTAGACTACTCTAAAGGGCGGGTGGATTCGTTTGAATTGTTTTACATTTATCATTTCGGGCCTTTTATAGCTGACTAAGCGGGATGGTCTTTGTTCATTGTTGAAGGTGTTAATAACTGTGTCATTGGGTCTCTTGTTGTCTTATTGGCAATCTCACCACATCTTTTTTGTATGTACAAAATCATTCCTTTCCCTGAAATCTAGTAGAACAATTGCTTAAAGTATCTCTGAAACAAACTCAGTGACATGACAAAAATTGGACTTTGAGCAATGAACCATGAAAATCAGGTCAAGGTCAGATGACATTTTTTAAACGGCAATTTTCATCTTATTAGCATCATATAAACCACATTATTGATAAAGTACACCCCTTATAATGAACTATAGAAATGGGGTTCAAGTCAGATGATACCTGTTATTTGAATACACCAAATATAGTGCACCTACAATGACCTAATGCTTAAAATATACCGGTAGGCGATATGGATTTGACCACGAAAAACTTAACACTGACGTGCATGCAGATTTTACAAGATACTTAATTGTGTATATTTTGTAAGCATGCACCTGTCTTGGATTATTTAGGAGCCTGTTGTTCATGTGGTTGTTGTAGTTCATATGTGTTTTCTGTTTCTCGTTTTGTATATATTGTATTGTGTCGCGGATCATACATATTCTGAATTGTTGATATTGTTTAAATCGCTTCTTTTTCATAGAGTTAATATTTTATAGCGTCTTTTTATTTTATAATGTTTAACTTCTGTACAAGGTTAGGTTGAAGGTTGGCGAGCCTGTTAAACTGTTTAAACCAGATGCATATTCAATACTACTGTCAGTAACCTGTTGTTCAGTGGTTGGTGTGGTTCATAGGTGTTTCTCGTTTTCTATATTTTGATTTACTTGTTTAAAGTTTGTATATTCAATGGCAATTATTTGGGACTTTATATGTAGCTTACTGTTTAGTGTTAGCAAAGACTCTGTGTTCAAGTCGATGCTCATTGAACTGTTAACTTAAAATGCATTGCAACTTGGATGGAGAGTTGTCTCATTGGCACTCAAACCACATCTTAATTATAGCGTTGGTTTCCTGTTTAAATAGTTTTACATTGGTCATTCGACCCTTTATATCTTGTTCGGTGATTGTTCATGAGTTCGTATTGAAAGGCCGTACTCTAACCTATAATTGCTAAGTTAAACTACACTGTGGCTTGGATAGAGTTGTCTCATTCCCACTCATACAACATTTTCTGTTTAAAATCAAAATCCTAACCTCCTGTAACAATGTAAAAGATATATTTTATATAGGCCTATTTCGTTGTATTTCGTTTCTTCATTTTCCATTTCGTTTCGTTTCTTCATTTTTTCATTTCGATTCGTATCGTTTCGTTGTATTTCGTTGCGTTTCGTTGTATTTCGTTTCGTTTCGTTATATTTCGTTTCGTTTCTTTTCGATTCCGTTTCTCACTTTATAAGTACCCAGGTGAAAAATATTATTTTATTCTTGAAATATTTATATTTTCTTAAATTTCATCCAAAACTTTTTTTACCCTGTTCCGTAATTAAATGTGTAGTCTATTTTTCAGATATCAAAGAACCCATACCTGTATGATGTTCACATAGATTTAATAAAGTTATTGAAACAACTTGGAGAGTTAGAACAGCTTAGAGATGCAAGACAACGAATGAGTGAATTATTTCCCTTGGCAGAAGGTATGTGAAGAGTTTAAGTTGTTCCTCAATGTTCAAATTTTATTGATGAAGGAAAATGATTTTCATTGAAAGATAAATACAGAGTTCTCTAAATCATTTTTTTTTGCCCTGCTGGTACTTGAAGATTATTTGATGGTCCTCACTTTTTATTTCTAAATGCAAAATACTGAAATTGTGTCTGCCCTTAGGCCTTTACAGAATTAAGGTGGTCAAACCCTTCAGACCACTCCTCTTCCAGAACTGTAAATAAAATACAGGTAAGGTTTATTTTGTTTTAAGTCATTGATAACTTATTGTGAATAACATTAATATTTTATATATATTTAAAATTAAAATTAATCAATCAAAGTGAGAGTATTTTAAATCATAATCATTGTTTAACTGTTATTCACTTAACACGGTTTGTGTGCTATATATAAAAAAGAAGATGTGGTTTGATTGCCAATATGACAACTATCCACAAAAGACCAACGTGACACAGACGTTAACAACTATAGGACATCGTATTGCCTTCAACAATGAGCAAAGCCAATACCGCATAGTCAGCTATAATAGCTATGTTGCCTTCGGCTGTTGTCTGCTCTATGGTCGGGTGGTTGTCGCTTTGACATATTCACCATTTCCTTTCTCAATTTTATTATAGGCCCTGATAAGACAATGTAAAACAATTCGAACGAGAAAACTAATGGCCTTATTTATGTAAAAAAAGTCTATTCCATTTAACAGATGAGATATAAGACCCTGTTTACACTTGTACGAAATTGAATCAATCTTAAAAAGACCAGTTCTTGTTTACATTGCACCAGCAAGACCGATCGAGATCGATCTTATTCAATCCAGTGCGTTTTACACTACAACATAATAAGAACCTGTCTGACATTATGACCATATATTTCGTAAACAAATAATCCTAAAATAAACATGTAGAAAATTAAAGGAAATCCTGCATCTCACACACACTGCAAAATGGTGTAGAAAATAGTTTGTTCATTGGGATTTCATATGGATTTATTAATTATTATTTTGATTCATACATCACAAGTCTTTACAAAAAGACATGTGTGTAGACCATTGCTAAAAAACGAATGATAGATGCTTTTGAGGATGAGGATTTGCAGCAAAGCAATAGAACTTTATATCGATTTAGGAGATAATCCCAAAACAGTGGGATCTATGTTAGCTTTTCTTATTCCAGGAATCGTTTTGAAACATGTGTTTTTGCATCTGAAAATGCGCAGATTTCTTTCCATATCTTAATATAACATTTACCTGAAAAAAGATCGAGGCAAATAAGATCGATCATTTTAAAACCACCTCTGGAGGTAGACTTTTTAAGTCTGATTGAAGATCAATCTTTCCCGTTTAATACATTAGTCCAAAGATTGATCTTAAAAGGATTGATCTCAGTAAAGATCAATCTTTTTTGCTAGTGTAAATAGGGTCTTACTCTTCATGCAAGTCATATCTAGTAAAACTTACCTATTTCAGATAATTTTTTGTGGTACTTTCTAGGTACTGGAAATTCAGAAATTACAATGTACAATTACATTGTTTTATTGTTGCGAAAAAAGATTACATGCAATAATTTAAAGATGCATTTTGAAATTTTTTATGTAAATTAAAAAGGATTTTTCTCAATATTTGAAAAATTTAATTCACATTTAAGTCGAAATACTTTCTGATTTACATTACCTATAATGTGGGTTAGTGTTATGCATTAATAAACCAATTTAGAAAATCTACACATTATACAAGTCTATGATTACAATGGCTTAAAGATGAGATTACATAAGCTATTCATGATTAAAAAGGTACATGTTATATATTGTGTCTATTTATTTCCACAGGTTTGTGGTTAGAATGGCTTAAAGATGAGATTTCATTAGCTGGTGATGATCAGAAAGAAAGGAAGAAAGTAGAAGACTTGTTTGAAAGAGCTGTCAAAGATTATTTATGTAGGTTTTTACTGTTCTTGTGCATTTTTTAAAAGAATTTTTGACATATTGCTATGGCATTGACATAATGGTAGCAACAGATAGCAAATCTGATTTGATGCACTAAATAAGTAAATATAAGGGTTGTTAGTCAAATAAAAAAAAGACTGCTGAACACATTTACATGTATATGAGAGGATAAAACCAGAGAAGTCTGTGTTGTGAACACATGTATCTATAAGGATAAAACCAGAGAAATCTGCAGAGCTTCCCTTTATGTACTTTTTTTATATATCCCTTTTTGTCATAAGACTCCTATAATTTAAAAATATTTATGCATCCAATTGTCCCAGCCTGTCAAAAGCTTTCAATATGAGTGTATCTAATGAAGGTAAATACAGAATTTTTATGCCCCACCTACGATAGTAGAGGGGCATTATGTTTTCTGGTCTGTGTGTCCGTTCGTTCGTTCGTTCGTTCGTCTGTCCAGTTTCAGGTTAAAGTTTTTGGTCGAGGTAGTTTTTGATGAAGTTGAAGTCCAATCAACCTGAAACTTAGTATATATGTTCCTTATGATATGATCTTTCTAATTTTAATGTCAAATTAGAGTTCTGACCTCAATTTCACGGTCCACTGAACATAGAAAATGATAAGTGTGAGTGGGGCATCTGTGTACTGGGGACACATTCTTGTTTAAAGTGATATTTTCATTGAAAATGACAAGATGTGTGAAATTGAAAACAAAGCTCTCGTTACATCAAAAACAGTGAACAAGTTCACCAAATTCAGTATTTTGAATGGTTGAGGTCTGAGTATGATAATCTTGCTCTAAATCTTTATGACTGCAAGGTCAGTTAAATGCCCATTTGAACCAATTAAACCCTTAATTATTATGGCATAACTTAATAATAATTCTCTTATCTAAAAAAAAAAAAAGACCAAATAAACATGATAAATGTATTAGATAACTAATGCTGATGTATGTTTTTTTATAGCTGTTAAAATATGGCTGGAGTATGTACAGTTCTCTATAGGTGGAATGGCATCACAGGATGGTGTGATCAAGATCAGGGAAGTGTTTGAAAAAGCTTTGTCATCTGCTGGTTTACATGTTGCACAGGGATCCAGTTTATGGGAGGCTTACAGAGAGTTTGAAAATGCCATCTTGATGGGCGTTATGGTATTTAAAGTTATCTCCCTTTAAAAGCATTTGTCTCAAAAACAATCTCAGTTTTTTATTGCTAGTGTAAATGCATAATAAGATTAATAAGAGGCGAAACTGATTTGTCTAAAGCATATTGTATTAAGGAAACAAATTGGTGACATGCCAGATAGTTACTTCTTTTGGAACAACGTGAATAAAATTATATCTGTCTGCTGCTGCACTTCAACAAAATTTGTCTAAATACTCAACATAGATACAAATTTCAGTCAGCCTTAGAACATAGACAGTACAAAGTCAGTTAAAATATTTAATATAAATACACTTTTAATTCAAATTTACATATAAAGGGAAAAGTAGGAAGTCTATTTTAATGAATAACATTTTTTACTTTCAGCCTGCCCCAGGACAAGTAGCTACTAAACAGCAGGAAGATGATTTTGATGTACAGCATAAAAGAATAATGGCTTTGTTTAAAAGGCAATTGTCAGTTCCATTAAATGGTATGTCTATCTATTGATGTACAACATTAAAGAAAATACATTAATGAGAAAGCTACCTAACAATTTAAGTACTGTAAATTCAGAAATTATTGCATGCATTTATTATTACGATTTTGTCATTTTAGACTTTAATGCGATTTTAATTTTTACGATGCTGAGAAAAATCTTGTTTAGTTCATACAAAATATTTCAATATGCGACTTTAAATGATTACGTTTAAAACTCTGTCGCATTTTTCGCAATAATAAAAACCTCACAATAATTTCTGAATTTACAGTATACCACAAGCTCTATCAATTTGATGAGTAAAGAAGATGCATCTATAATATAAAAGAAAATGACCAATTTCATTGAGCTACATCATCTCTGAAACCATACAAAGTCAGAAATATTTGAGATAAGACTTATAAATATAGTGTTTTGTACTTCCTAAATTTGTCTTTGAAACAATCTTTTTTTCCACAGAAAATAACCAAATTTGGAGTTTGTTATTGTTCCCTGTCTTATACGCTTTTGTGCAGGCTCAGTCAATGAACTACCTGCAAAATTGAAAAACTCTTTGTTTCAACAATTGTCCATTGTACCGCAAATTAGCAGGCATCTTTAAATTTATAATAAATGTAAGAGGGGGGATAGGAGGGGTGCTGATCCCGAAATCCCGGGCTTGAAAACATGAAATCCTGTTATCCCGGGCTTGAAATCCCGAAATCCCAGGCTTGAAAACACGAAATCCTGAGGTCCTGAAATTCAAAAAAAAATTTCCTCGATCCCGAAAAGACAAATCCCGAAATCCTGAGCTTTAAAACACCCGATTCCGGAGTCCCGATAAAGGTCCTATCCCCCCTCATGTAAGAAACATTAATGAGACAGCACCCCAACGACCACACATGACAACCAAAAGACATTGATATAACAACACACAATCTTCAACAAGACGGGTGACTTTACAATATGTCAAGATCAAAATCATCAGAGTCGGGGAGAACAAAAGTTAATATTAAAAATATAAAGACTATCAAATGACTGGTATTACTGACAAGGTTCTTGGCTAGTCACACATATAAATATGTATCTGGATTACTTCTCTTTATTTTTGAGGTCTCAATCCTACCTCTTTGATATCAGTTTGCTTGGTTTTGAAAAATTGTAAATTGACCTTGACATTCAAATTCTGACTATACTGTAGAGTGGGATGCTCATTTTCGCCGAGGACACAATTTTGCCATTTTAGGATTTTGAGGTGTAAAAACTTCAAAGGATGGCTGAAATGGAAGAAATGTACCGGTAAATTATATTTTTATAACAAATATGATAATTTTTTAAACTAAGACAAAATTGCGGCTCCTACCAAAATGACCGAAAAACGGACAACGATTTTCGGACAATTTCCTGAATAAAAAACACGATTTCAAAGAAGTATTTCTAAGTAAATATTTGACTGAATGCCCTAATTTTGAATTCTTAACAACTTTGAAATGTCTGCCATTCATCTATAATGCAATAGATTTGATAAAAATTGTTAAAAGCTGTGGTTATTTGGTTTTAAATAGATGTGTAAAAACGTCAAATATGTGTCCCCCATTGACACACATCAGGAAATTTCAAACACTCTTTAATCTAACTTTTCAGATGATTTATTTCAAACAAACCCGTTTTCAAGCTTAAGAATATTTTGCATTTGAAGTTATCTTCATATAGAAATATCAGTATACTTCAAAACATTTAGACCTGAACATAAACTGTAGAAAACAGGGAAAGATGTGGCAAAAAATTAGCACCCCACTCTATATCACAATTGTTTTTTTTAGATATGGAGGAGAGTTTTACAGAGTATAAGGAGTGGCTACAGGGTGAAATAGATAGTCAGATTAAACAACAGTTCCATAAAGCTCTAGAATACTACAAGAAAATACAACCTTATGAAAAAGATTTGGTAGGTGGCATGGTAAAACTATGAAAATAGAACCTTTTGAAAAAAGATTTGGTAGGTGGCATGGTAAAACTATGAAAATAGAACCTTTTGAAAAAAGATTTGGTAGGTGGCAAGGTAAAGCAGGATTTTTTTTTCTGTTTCTGTAGCAAAGTTCAGAAAAGAATACATTGGTGTTTATGGTTTGCCAATAAATTTTTAAATTTGCTACATGCTGCAAATTTAATCTTTTAATTTGGTTAAAATAATGAATACACATCTAAATTATATTTTGCTGTTTTGGTCTGTGAGTTATTTCATGGTTCATACCCAAAAATAAAAATGAAGTGCCATTTTTGGTTGAATTTGCATTGATTTTGATGTTTTAATCCATATAATACATACCTGTCAACCTGTGATGATGAAAATGCAGGTCATGACCTGCATTGAAGAATCAAATCTCAGGTCATAACGCGTACAAACTTTTTCGAGCTGAATATCAGTATTTATGGTACATTTTCTTACAATGTATATCAAAGATACCAAAACATCAATACATGTTCACTTGGTTCAGTCATTTTAAATCTTATTAATTTTTGTTTCATTGCACTCTTAAAGAATTTTATAAATTTGTGTAACTCAGTCTTATATCCTGTACTTTTAGTATTCATCAACCACTACCATTTATTTTTCAAATGTAATTTTAGAATGTTTAAGATAACTAGCTGTATTGCCTTTTGACATTTCATTTTTTCCTACAGATGGAATGTTTAAATTAAAAATTAGACTATGATAAAATATAGTAATACAGTAAAAGGAAGTATAAATGTAAAAAGTAATTTTCAACTTTTTTTTAAATATTGTATAAAGGTATAAAAATATTGAAAAGTTATTTTTCAATATGTATTTGAATTTTTTTTTTTTTATGATTTAATCTTTTTCACCCATAAAACGTTAATATAAGGAATAATTTTGAATGGTGACAAATAAGGGGAAGTAACTAGTTGAAATATGTTTGTTAATGTTTATAGTGCAATTTATTTACGACCTAAAGCTTAGGTAATTGGTGTTAATGAACAGTGTGTTTGACACCAAAGCTGTCAAATGAAGCCATGCACTTAATGGGTCACTTAATTTGACAGTTTACATAGCTAGATGAACTTCCTGTTCATGGAAGAATTACGAATTTGCCGGTATTTCAAAGGAATATTACTTATGAAATCAATCTCAATGCTAAGAAATACGGTGAAATCGGGTCATTTTCGGAATTCCCGGGTTATTTCAATGACCCGGCGGGTGTCCCGGGTGATCCCTCAGAATTGTGAAAATCTCGGGTCACACCCGCAGAAATCGGGTCAGTTGACAGGTATGATCATAGTATGCTATAACTCGTACCCAAAATGCATTAGAAAGGGTGAATTGTTAAATTCCTTGTGCTTTGGTTCATTCAGAATTAACAGTTATCATAACAATATTGAATATATTGGAATCATTCTAAATTGGTTCCTGGAGTGGCCATCTTTGTCCTTCTAACTAATTTATGTATCATTTGTGTTTTAGTTAACCAAAGAGGATAAGAAAGAGGTGTACACCTCCTATATAGATTATGAAGTATCACACGGTACTGCAGCCAGAGTTATATGTCTGTATGAAAGATCTGTCCAAGAAAACTGTCTAGAACCTGAGGTCTGGATTAATTATACACAGTACTTGGTGAGTATTATACTTCTTATAGACACATGATTTGTATTGTCTGGTATTGTCCAGCTGTTGCTACACATAGGGATCACTTCTATTGTCATTTGTATATATATAATTTCTTTAAATGACTTTACAGATTCCTACCAAAACTGCAGGTAATAAAGAATAATCTATTATCTGTTATTATGTTTGACTTGTCCTAATCAGAACTAAGTGTGTAATTGTTTAATTGGATGAAACATTTATTTGTGCAGTTGAATAATTTATTTGTACATTTGAATAATTTGATGACACATGTATTTTTGTATTTGAATATTATGTTGCCACATGTGTCTATGTATTTGTATCATCTGATGACACATCTATTCATGTATTTGTATCATCTGATGACACTTCTATTCATTTATTTGCATCATCTGATGACACTTCTATTCATTTATTTGCATCATCTGATGACACTTCTATTCATTTATTTGTATCATCTGATGACACATCTATTCATGTATTTGTATCATCTGATGACACTTCTATTCATTTATTTGTATCATCCGATGACACATCTATTCATTTATTTGAACAATCTGATGACACATCTATTTATGTATTTGTATCATCTGATGACACATCTATTCATGTATTTAAATAATCTGATGACACATCTATTCATGTATTAGAATAATCTGATGACACATCTATTCATATATTTGAATAATTTGATGACTTATTTTTTCATGTATTTGATCAATTTGATTACACATCTATTGATGATCATGTATTTAAATAACCTGATAGCTTATCTATTCATGTAATTGAATAATATGTTTTATGATTTAAGGACTCAAAGTTGAGGGATGAAACATTATCAATTCCTGTATTTGAAAGATCAGTGAGGAACTGTCCATGGTGTTCCCAGTTGTGGAGCGACTACTTGTTAACATTAGAAAGGGCCAAAAAATCTCATCAAACAGTAAAAGGTAATTGTCTCCACTTTTGTCACGTAGGCACATAGTAACGGTTAGTGGGTTTCCAATTACTCTGTGAGTACAACAACTGCATTAATTATTGTCAATTGTGAACAATGGCCATAAATGTAAGAAGAATTATTTCTATTTCTATTTCTGGTAATGCTAGATTTGATTTATTTTATTTTTTTAAATTTATCCAGTTGTATTTTTCCCAAAAACAAAGAAGCATCACTAAAATTTCTGAATTTACTGGTTTTTTTTCACTTAATACATAAAATCCTGAAAACCTTGAAGAGAAGGTCAGCCCTAGAACTGATAAGACTTAAACTCTGGGAAAGTTAACTAATACAGTAGTGTCATCTCTTAATGTACATTGTGGTAATATAAAGGTATAAATGATAGATAATCCAATGTCTTAAACACATTTTTTCTTTATAAAGAATGCTCTCAAATGTAACTCCCCAAAGGTATTTTGTCTAATAACATATTTAATTGGTTAGACGTTTACCTGAACCGGTGCTGGAATAATATTTAATAAAATTTTATTAGGTACAGTAGATCGAGCTTTGTCCTGTGGGTTTGCAGAAGGAGGCAGTTATTTACAGATATGGACAACCTACTGTGATAACTTAAGAAGATGGATACGGTGGGATGAAGGTAATTAAATATAGATTCCCAATTGCTCGAGACAGTTAAATTGGTGAAACCTGTTTCTCTAACGATTTTTATCCTTCAGTATTGACGATTTGTAGAAAGTTGTGTTTTATGTGACGTCATCAGGCATGGTCGCCTTTTTTCTTTTTAGCTCACCTGGCCCGAAGGGCCAAGTGAGCTTTTCCCATCACTTTGCGTCCGGCGTCCGTCGTCCGTCGTCCGTCGTCCGTCGTCGTTGTTAACTTTTACAAAAATCTTCTCCTCTGAAACTACTGGGCCAAATCAAACCAAACTTGGCCACAATCATCATTGGGGTATCTAGTTAAAAAAATGTGTGGCGTGACCCAGTCAACCAACCAAGATGGCCGCCACGGCTAAAAATAGAACATAGGGGTAAAATGCAGTTTTTGGCTTATAACTCAAAAACCAAAGCATTTAGAGCAAATCTGACATGGGGTAAATATGTTTATCAGGTCAAGATCTATCTGCCCTGAAATTTTCAGATGAATCGGTCAATCGGTTGTTGGGTTGCTGCCCCTGAATTGGTAATTTTAAGGAAATTTTGCTGTTTTTGGTTTTTATCTTGAATATTATTATAGATAGAGATAAACTGTAAACAGCAATAATGTTCAGCAAAGTAAGATCTACAAATAAGTCAACATGACCAAAATGGTCAGTTGACCCGTTTAGGAGTTATTGCCCTTTATAGTAAATTTTTAACCATTTTTCGTAAATTAAAGTAATCTTTTACAAAAATCTTCTCCTCTGAAACTACTGGGCCAAGTTAATCCAAACTTGGCCACAATCATCTTTGGGGTATCTAGTTTTAAAAATGTGTGGCATGACCTGGTCAACCAACCAAGATGGCCGCCACAGCTAAAAATAGAACATAGGGGTAAAATGCAGTTTTTGGCTTATAACTCAAAAACCAAAACCTTTTGAGGAAATTTGACACGAGATAAAAATGTTTATCAGGTCAAGATCTATCTGCCCTGAAATTTTCAGATGAATCAGTCAATTGGTTGTTGGGTTGCTGCTCCTGAATTGGTAATTTTAAGGAAATTTTGCTGTTTTTGGTTTTTATCTTGAATATTATTATAGATAGAGATAAACTGTAAACAGCAATAATGTTCAACAAAGTATTATCTACAAATAAGTCAACATGACCGAAATGGTCAGTTGACCTGTTTAGGAGTTATTGCCCTTTATAGTCAATTTTTAACCATTTTTTTGTAAATCTTAGTTATCTTTACAAAAATCTTCTCCTCTGAAACTACTGGGCCAAATTAATCCAAACTTGGCAACAATCATCTTTGGGGTATCTAGTTTAAAAAATGTGTGGCGTGACCAGGTCAACCAACCAAGATGGCCACAAAGGCTAAAAATAGAACATAGGGGTAAAATGCAGTTTTTGGCTTATAACTCAAAACCAAAGCATTTAGAGCAATCTGACTTGGGGTGAATTTGTTTATCAGATCAATATCTATCTGCCCTGTAATTGGAAGATGAATCTGACAACCTGTTGTTGGGTTGCTGCCCGTGAATCGGTAATTTTAAGGAAATTTTGCTGTTTTTGGTTATTATCTTGAATATTATTATAGATAAAGATAAACTGTAAACAGCAATAATGTTCAGCAAAGTAGGATCTATAAATAAGTTAACATGACCGAAATGGTCAATTGACCCCCTAAGGAGTTATTGTCCTTTATAGTCAATTTTTAACAATTTTCATAAAATTTGTAAATTTTTAATTAACATTTCCACTGATACTACTGGGCCAATTTCATCATAGATAGAGATAATTGTAAGCAGCAAGACTGTTTAGTAAAGTAAGATTTAAAAACACATCACCATCAACAAAACACAATTTTGTCATGAATTCATCTGCTTCCTTTGTTTAATATTCACATATACCAAGGTGAGCGACACAGGCTCTTTAGAGCCTCTAGTTTTTTGTTACAAAAGGAAATTTAAAAGAAATCATGAAAATTTAACGTCAAAATAAATTTGGACCAATCATTTGCTGAGGACAGATATAACATTAGCATGATTAGTGATTAAAAATATTTTTCTTCCACTGCTCAAGAAATGTAAAAATAGCTAAAAAATTTAGAGACTGAATAATTAGTCAATTGGCATATATTAATGAATGGTGTACGATGAAAGGGAGGTTTTATTATTTACGGGTGTTTTTCTTTTTGATGTTTGCGAAAAATCAGAAAGTCCATTCCTACCCAATATCCATTTTAATGGAATAGTCCCTGGAAGCAGAATCAAACATTTTAGTGATGTTTTGGCTCTTAGAAGTGATTCTAATTACGAAAATGAGAAAAAGTGATGAAAATGTTAAATAATATGTATAATTGTATGGATGGAATTTTTCATGAAATGGCACAATATGTACTGAAATTATTCCTGCTTTATTGTTTAACCTCTACATTTTATATAGTTATTTTAATTTTAGTGGATCTAGATGAAGATAAATACAGATATGCTTACCAAAGACAACAATAATGTAACTTTGATTTTCTGTTTACTTCATTTCAGATCATGAGGAACAATTAACCCTATTTAGAGCAAATATTGAAAAGGCAGTAGAACATTTATGTAAGTATAGGTCAGATATGATAAAGCTAGAAGTCACACAAATTTACTGTGATATGGGAAAATTGAAGAGTAATGCATTAAGTACAGCTATTTGTAAGAGCCAGGCAGGGGGTGATTCATGTATGTCTCAGAACTGCTTTATTCTTTTATATGATAGGCAAAACAAGACAACTTATAATAGCCATAAATTCCAAAGGTCAGATCTAGACGACTTTAAAAGGCCAAGAATAACATGGGTCAATGCAAGATGATACAAGAAGATGTGGTATGAGTGCCAATGAGACAAGTCACAATTTTTAAAAGTAATCTATTATAGGTCAAAGTACAGTTTTCAACACAGAGCCTTGGGTCACACCGAACACCATGCTGTTAAGGGCATACGATACAGTAGAGATCCCTCGTTGATTTTTTCTTAAAATTTTGATAGAAGGTCAATTTCAATGTGTACTTTTCAAATATGCAAAGAAAAAAGTACCTTCATGACTTACTTTTTGAGATAATTTGGTTTGAAATTTGCATATTTGGAAGAAAATCTCTGAAATTTCATAAATTATGACTTTTAAAGAAAGTAACGATACTTTTGAACGAAAAGTCATAACTTCATCGTTTTTTTTGTAAAATATTCCCTTGATCCGTGGCATCAACATGCTGAAATAAGTTTAAGGTTTTATCAAATAATCTTGTTCCGGATTTAGAGTGCTATATCCGAAATAAAGAAATTGACCATATTTTTGCGTCTTTTCGGAGGTGCAGAAAAAAATTGATCGTTGAATTTTTCCTGAAATTTTGGTGGAGTATTCTTGAAACAGTACTTGATTGATTGCAAAAGAAAGAAAATGGGGTCCATGTGCTTGTTTTTTCAATAAAAGCCATAAACCCTAATTTTTTACGACGTCTGTCAGTATGGCGCTAAATAACGTTAAATTAAGTTTTAATCGCAACCACGTCGTGTACTCATTCCCGCCGTACACGAGTTCGCTGTCAAGTATATGCAGGTGTTTTTCAAAGCGTTGTTACTTATCATAAAAAATTATAAGATGGTTAATCATAAAATTGAAAAACATTTGTGCTAAACATTTACGAAACGAACTTTGGACAGGATCCTTTTCATAATAAATAAAAACTATAAAAAAGGATTCTATATCAGATTGCTTTGTCAGATGTACGGCAAAAAAGAAAATCAGATAGAAGTATACAGGTGCATCTCCGTCCAACATAAGTTCTACATTGCTTCGTGTAATGTAAGAGGATAGACACCATTATTAACATGACAACATGTGAACCAACTATAAAGTGAGGCGATACTATAAATTGATAACAGTATTACCTTCAACAATGACAAATCCTACCGTATCGTCAACAGGACTTTAAAAGGTCCCGACGTATTTTGATTTTTTTTTTACATTCAAAAGATAATCATCTCTCAAATTTAAATTATAAGCAATACTTCTTGTTTTATAGTATAAAGAGCTGTTTTTTTCATTTGTACAATTTAACTCATGCCATTATTGCCTCAATCGACCGAAAATGAGGTTGTAATATAATTGTTCATAGGAAGTACAGCAGCCGGTATAAGAGAATAACATTGTACGATGTCTTTATCAATAGATAAGTTACATAATCTTTTTTACGGCGTATACGTATGAATATTGGCGTACTTGTTTGTCTAGAAGTAGAGCTATATTTAAAGTGTGTCTCATTGGGGTCGAAGCGTGACGCTGTATTGCCGATTTTTTGTAAAAGTGACAAGCGAAAATCAAATTATTTTGTCGTGAAAACGGGAAATGAGGTCTACTGCAGGACCAGGGAAATCACAAAAATATGAGAATTGCTTACGTACATAGTGTAAGCGGGATACGAATCTGACAAAACAATAAGAGGGATCCGGGATCGGAACCCCCAATGAAACCCCCTTGAAAACTCTTTGCTCGTCTGTCCGATCGTCTAACTATATTTTTTATGTGCCAATTTCAAGTCAAGAAATGGATGAGACACTCTCTTTATTTGTTATTTTATTTACGAATATGTGTGTTATACGAACTTGTCCTCCAATGAAGGTCTCGCACATGCAGTCGGTTTTGTTATTTCATTGATAGTCTGTTTTATTTAGCCTAACAATGACAATTCTCCGTGAAATTTGGAGGCTGTCAAATGCAAAACAAAAAAAAAAAGAAAAAAAACCCACAAACTTAATAATTTTGATTCCGATGTTTTTCAATTTAAGATATTATTATATTTCGACTTCATAATCAATAAATGAAAATAACTGTTCTCGTCATGAAAAATGATGCACAGCTGTACAACACGCCGTAGTAATGACTTATGTGCATGGATTTCAACACCAGACCCGATTCGGCCATCATATTTTGTTAATTTTTTCTCATTAATCACGGGTTCATACGTTTACTCATTTCTTTAAGTTTCATTAAAATAATGTTTGGATGTCATAAATGTGCAATTAGATATTTGCCACTGGACGTTAAGCCGCTACCTATACTCATAATTAGCTATTGCAGGTCGTTTTGTTCCAAATCGTGTTATTGGTAAAATGTTTTTCAGTATGTGACAGTTTAAGCAACAAATAGTAAGATAGACCCAATTCCTTGCATTTTTTCTTTCTCTACGCTGAGCAGATTCCGCTCGGCCGTGCTGTTTTGGCAGTTATTCAGTGCCAGACTGAAAAGCTCCACAATTCTTTTTCCGTCTTTCCATGTTATACTGTCAGTACTCTCTTCTGTGTCTATAAACATTTCTTCAATTTCGTCATGCAAAATTGTATTTGAATTGATTTATTTTTGTACATCTCAAGTATTTCCTTTAATCTAACTGCTTTTCGGCGGATTTCTCCGTCTTTTAGAAACGGCATGGCCACTTTTTTAGCAGGTACTTTTTTGAAATTCACACAATCGAAATTAATGACGTCAGTGAATATTCCGCGAAATATGACTTCTTTTAGAGCGACTTCGCGAAATATTAACGTTTTTATTAGAAACATCGCGAAATTACAACGTCCTGGTAACTAACGTCGCGAAAACAACACGAACAGTTTTGAAAACGTTATTATCTGCCCCTGCTACTGTATCGTATTCCCTTAAGGGCCCAAATGTCAAGTGTAAAACCATTCAAATCTGAAAACCAACGATCTAATTTATTTTAAAAAACTAGAAACGAGAGACAGACTATAAAAAGCATGGACACCTATTGGACAAAGCAAGATAACTCATAAATTAGGTTGTTGTCTACAAACAAGCAATATTAAGCTTTAGGTGTACAGTATAATCTGAATTATCATGAATACTTGTATGTTTTTAGATACCATACCTGATGGGGATCCCAGTGGAAGTCTGAGACAATTCTGGGCCAGTATTGAAGTCAGTAAATACACTATAACTCTTTATTTTTTTTATTTTCTTGACACAAGCTTGTTTATGTAGGTTTAGCAAAATATTTGAAAAAAATATCTTATTTAAATTCATTATTTATTTTCAAAAGGGAAATCTGTCTTAACATCAAAATGTGTCTTTTTATTTTCAGTGTAATAATTATATTCAATAAAATATTAAAAAAAAAATCTCATAAGTTCTCATGATGTCTACAGAATTTAAGTAAATCAACAAATAAAGGAAAGATATATAGTATATAAATTTATCACTGGCATACACCATGTTTTTCAGAAGAGGAAAAGTATTAGTTTTGGAAAAGGGAATTGGTATTAGCAATGAGAATTTGGAAGTCATGCAGAGCCCAAAGAGCCCAAAAGTAGTTCTGTTTGCCATATATGACAAAAAATATCAAAAGAGTTCTTTTGTATCACTTGAGAAGTGAATTTGGAAATGAACAAAACTTAATTTTATGATATATATATTGTAAACTCCTCATTTTTTGTTTTGCAATTAAAGCTACTTTGACTATTAAACTGGATATTGTCTTATTTTTTGTAGGCTAAATATTGTAAGAATGTGACCAAAGGTAGAGAATTATGGAATGAAATCATGACAGAGGGCCATGGAAATGAAGCCGCCATGTGGCTCAACTTTTATCATTTTGAGAGGTTAGTGATTGTTGTAATGTTATGGAAAGATGAATCATTGTCTATCAAAAAGCAAAAAATCATGACCTTAATGTTCTCTAGAGATTCATACCTATCATTGCTTTCTATTTTATTTTAATTATAAAGAGTTATGCAACAGGGGCAAAAGTGTTGTCTATAGAAAATATACTGTAGGTTCATTTAAAAAGTTGGAGGAAACCATATGTTCGTCCCACTTCAGGTTAAAGTTTTTGGTCAAGGTAGTTTTTGATGAAGCTGTAGTCCAATCAACTTGAAACTTAGTACACATGTTCCTTATGATATGATCTTTCTTATTTTAAACCAAATTAGACTTTTGACCCCATTTTCATGGTCCACTGAACATCACAATTAAAGTGTGAGTTTCAGGTTAAAGTTTTTAGGTCAAGGTAGTTTTTGATGAAGCTGAAGTCCAATCAACTTGAAACTTAGTACACATGTTCCTTATGATATGATCTTTCTTATTTCAAAACCAAATTAGACTTTTGACCCCAATTTCATGGTCCACTGAACATCACAATTAAAGTGTGAGTTTCAGGTTAAAGTTTTTAGGTCAAGGTAGTTTTTGATGAAGTTAAAGTCCAATCAACTTGAAACTTAATACACATGTTCCCTTTTGGTTAATCTTTTTACTTTTAAGTCCAAATTAGATTTTTTACCCAATTCCACGGTCCATTGAACATGGAAAATGATAATTGGAGTGGGGCATCCATGTACTTTGGAAACATTCTTGTTCAACTTATATTAATCCCTTTCCACTTTGCAGGTGCAAATGCTGTCTTGTAGCAGCATTAGCCTGCTCTTTTTCGAAAAATGTTGCAAAGGGCACTAAACTCTGTTTTTGTTTTGTAGGTGTTATGGTGATAATAAACATTGCAGAAAATTGTTACAAAGGGCACTTAACTCTGTATTTTTTTGTAGGTGCTATGGTGATAATAAACATTGCAGAAAATTGTTACAAAGGGCACTTCACTCTTTATTTGTTTTGTAGGTGCTATGGTGATAATAAGCATTGCAGAAAGTTGTTACAAAGGGCACTTAACTCTGTATTTGTTTTGTAGGTGCTATGGTTATAATAAACATTGCAGAAAGTTGTTACAAAGGGCACTTAACTCTGTATTTGTTTTGTAGGTGCTATGGTGATAATAAACATTGCAGAAAGTTGTTACAAAGGGCACTTAACTCTGTATCAGACTGGCCTGAGAGTATTGTGGATGCCTTTATTAATTTTGAAAGAGAGGAAGGTATGAACAAAAAATATTTTTGATAAAGATATATAAATGCAGTTAAAATTTTCCAATCATCAATACCTTTATATATTCTTCTTCAGTTAACAGCCATATATCACAACCACATATAATACTCATCATAATAATGAACAAAAACAGTAATACAGTCGATTCCACTTAATTGCATACCACTTAAAAGCATAATTCGGTTAATAGCATACTTTTCTCCTGCACAAAACCATTTCCCATTCATCTAATGTTTAATTGTACGGTTATATGCATAGCCCATAAGTGGCATTTCGGTTAATTGCATAGAAAAAAATCGCCAGCTAGATATGCTTAGTTAAAACTGACAAGATTTTTGACCGGAAACAGCAATTTGTTAAGTATATTTTTTTGAATGCATCATAATTTTTAATATTATTTCTCATTTACTTCTGTGTTATCTAAATAAAGTTTTGAAACAGTTTCTTTCGTGTTTATAGGATTATAAAAAAGGCCTCAATGTGTACACAGGTAAAGTTTCCCATATTTTATTTTAAGCCTCGAGGTCATAAATATGTCAATCAGCTGATTGTTGTAAAAACACGACCATTGTATAATCTTCTATCTCAAAAGGTGTTAATTATTGATTGGATTTCAAACATTGTTCATAAATTACATTTTGGGTGTTTTAAAACAATTTATGTTTGCTAATTATCAATCATTATCCAATGTGCAATCTCGTAATTCGGCTAGGGGTGATCTACATTTATGTTAAATATTACAGGACATTTATATATGGTTGAAGAATTTCATACATCAAATCTTTCATTTTTAATATTTTTTTAAAAGAGCGTTAACTTAAAATTATTATATTTTCTCACTTTCAACACTCATGTCCAGCAAATAACCCGTGCAGGGCCCCATTACTTGTTAATTGCTTTGCATATACGGTCATATACGAAACTAACAAGGTTAAAGTAACAGTGTTACATCACTGTGCAATCGGTAAATTCTGCATATTAAAGGCAGTTCATTACACATTTATTGTATCAAATGATTATAAACTGTGTAGCATTGTTCAACAGTTTGTTATAATCAAAGCGTAACAATATAATTTGTACATCCAGGTCATAGAAACAAATCTATTTTTAGAACAATTTTATTTTCGTATCTCAGGTAAAGGAAAAGTCGGTACATAAATAAACTAAAACTAAATGTGTTCAATATAAACTTTATTGAAAGAATAAACAATGAAATAAAATGCATGACAGTAGACAAATAACTTTTATTAGAATAAATAATCATTCAATATGTTGTAAGTGGATTATGGACGTTCATCTTTTATCAGGATTTCCTTTACTGATCTGCACTATCCATGTTATTTGACTCCATATTGGTATTTCAGATATAAGCATACTCTGCTTTATTGCATAATTTCGTCTGACAAATAGGCTATGCAAATAACCGGAATGTACTGTACCACACGACAGTGCCAAGGGCTGCATGGTTTAATAACAACCATTTAATAATAGTTATCATATACAAATTATGAATCTGCTCGAAATGTCATCATATATATGTTTCAATAAACACAATCTTTTATAAATCAATCAATCTCTAAAAGCATGATACAAAATATCAAAAATATTAATATGACCTCTCGAGTAGACCCTGTTGTGCCGAATGATTTAACCGCCAAATCACACAAAACATGTAACCATCTATGGGCAGACAATTCAGAAGAAAATTATATCATTCTAATTCATAAAATCAACCAAGTGAAATTATACGAGTTAATTTAATGTAGATTAGTTGTCCCCATCCCCTCAGACATGGTCAATTGACTTTAAAAGTTTTGCATTGTTTAATCATTATAAGTTTTGTATTTTTTATTTTAACATTTGCATATTTCTATCAAAATAACATCTAGGCAGAACATATATCTGTGTCAAAATTTTATTTCTTGAATTACAGGTGATTTGGAGCAGTATGAATCAGCTTTATCTAAATGTAATGCACAAATGGATAGAATCAAAGAAAGAAGAAAACAGGTAAGGACTTTAATTAAATAAGTAAAATCACAAAAATACTGAACTCTTGACGAAAATTCAAAAAGGAAAGTCCCTTATCAAATGGTAAAGTCAAAAGCTCAAACACATCAAACGAATGGATAACAACTGTCATATTCCTAACTTGGTACAAGCATTTTCTTATGTAGAAAATGGTAGATTAAACCTGGTTTTACAGCTAGCTAAGCTTCTCACTTGCATGAAAGTCTCAGTAATTTTAACTTTTTGATTCATAGATCAGAATTGTGATAACAGACTTTTAGTTTGATCTTAGTTCTGGTTTGCAACTTACTTTGATCTAAATTTTTGATTACTGATGATAATATTATTTCTCAGTTTTGGCATATAAAACACATCATAAATGTGTGCACATTTTGCCTTTGTATGTCCTAGTGACACTTAACCTTTCATGTGAGATCTCAGAGTTGCTCTTACTGACCCATTTGAAATCAAGACTGTCTGCATATATACCTAATAGGTAGTAAGTTATCTATATTTTGCCAAGAATTGTCATGAGATATACATGTCGGTCTGACAATCTTGAGCCAACATTAATAATACCTTGACCTATTTCAACATTTATAATATTTTGATGTATTTCAACTTTAACAATACCTTGACCTATTTTCATTGATTAGGCAGCAGAGAAAGAAGAAGGAGAGAAATCCAAATTCCAAAAAGGAGGGAAGAAACAACAGAAAACATTTGACAAAGGTCACCATACTGACAAAGGTCATCATTCTGACAAAGGTCATCATTCTGACAAAGGTCATCATTCTGACAAAGGTCATCATTCTGACAAAGGTCATCATTCTGACAAAGGTCATCATTCTGACAAAGGTCATCATTCTGACAAAGGTCATCATTCTGACAAGAAACAACAGTTTAATAAAAAAGACAAAAATACAAAATTTGATAAAAGACAAAATGAAAGTAGTGAAAAAGTGTTCTTCAAACCATATCAAAAGAAAGAGATGAAGCATGAAGATACAAGTGAAAGAATTTCATTGGATGAAGATCAAAAGGCAAGCAATGGGTTGAAAAGGAAGGTGAGAAAGTCGACGTTAATTCTATGTATAAAAATATCATATCTCATGTTTACTTTTTTTAATTCATTAAATATTTGAATTATCAGCTCAAATAGATCATGTTCACTGTAGGCTGATTTGTGAGGCCATTCGCATGAATCATGCTTAATATTTCCATAATATTTAAAATGTTTTATTTAATCTTTTTTTATGAGCAAGGCAAATTAGAATAAATAAATGATAGATTGTTACCCCTTTCATTTTGAAACATACTCAATGGAAAATGTTTTTTATGTATATAATAGAATAAACAAACAATAATGTTGGGTGGTTAATGTACTGTACACTGATGTTGGAAGTTCGAAACCCTGCACATGGTATAAAAAAGATGTGGTATGATTGCCAATGAGACAACTGTCCACAAGAGACCAAAATGACACAGACTAGTTTGTTTGACTCTAATTTAAATTGACTAGGATTGTCAGTTTTCTTTTCTAATAGTCAGGGTTCTCTCTGTGAACAGTGCTGAAAGTGACTTTAAACAAACAATCAATCAATATGAATATAATTATTTCTAACAGGCAGAAGACGATCAATCTTCAGAATCAGTATTCAAGGTACCACCTCCTCCCGGGTTCAAAGGTCAAAAGTCAGGACCACCACCAGGGTATAAAGGAAAGAAGTCTGAGCCTCCACCAGGTTTCAAAGGTCACAAGGCTGGGGTTTCGGAACCACCTCCTGAATTTAAAGGGAAAAGTTCTGAGGGTGAAGAACCACCAGCTAAAGTACAAAAAACTGGTATGAAATATTTTAGTTCCACTTTTGATGGCAATAGAAAAATTTTGTACTGATAATGTGTCAATCTATAAAAAAGTTTTTCTAAAATTTACAACTTATTTCTCTTTCTTTACAATCACTGTTTACTAGTTCTTGTTACTAGTAATTCATACAGAATAAATGGAAAAAATGAAAATTATGTTTTTAGAGTTACCAATATATAGGTCAATGCTTTGAATGCTCAAGCTAGAAATTTAGCTTTTAAATTCATTGGCAATGTTAGGACCAATCAGAAAGTCTAAACAGAGTTGTTCTATAAATGTAAAAGCAGTAGTCTATTTTTTCATATTACTGACTTTGGGTACCAGGCTCTATATTTTTTTGACAGGTAATCTACTCTGTGGAAAGACATTTTGGTACTCATGAAGGCCTGAATTTAGATGATTTGGATGATTTAGTCATGTATAGAAAGCATTAAACAGTATACTTTCCCTCAAAATTGTACAGATTAAAATCTTGAATTTACTTATTTAGTTTGCACTTTGCCTGACTGAGAACCAGTATGTCCTACCACAGAGTGGGTAACCTTTCGAGAAAAAATAGGAAAAAAATTCGGGAGTCAAAAGTCGGTTACATGAGAATTGTCTATTCTTATTTGGTGCATTGTCTTACGTGATTATTTACAGATGGAGATGACAGATTACATGAAGGTCAAGGTGACATGGGACCTGACAAGAGTTCATGTACAGCATTCGTTAGTAATCTGGCTTATGATGTAGATGAGGATCACATTAAAAACACGTTTTCACAGGTACTTTTTATCTTATTTTTTTATATTACTTGACAAAATAAATATGTAATCGATAAAAAAATAATTAAAAAATTAAATTTTGTGCCAATGAAATTCAATATTTTTATTCTATGAAGTTTTTTTAAGAAGCCTATAGATGCTTACCTCTACATTATTCAATCTTCTATTGTCTCATCTGCAATCATATAACATCTCCTTTGATGTTCCCTGTTTAATGTGTTGCGGAGGACATGGAAATACTGGTCGTCAGTCTTAACCAGTTTTGTTTGCGCTCTAATAGGTACAATTCTTGCCAGATATTTATAAAAGTTATACTGTAGGTTAATATCAGCTTTATCTCAGACAAGTTTTAAAATGGTCCATGATTGACTTTTTATACGACCGCAAATTTTGAAAAAATTTTCGTCGTATATTGCTATCACGTTGGCGTCGTCGTCGTCGTCGTCGTCCGAATACTTTTAGTTTTCGCACTCTAACTTTAGTAAAAGTGAATAGAAATCTATGAAATTTTAACACAAGGTTTATGACCATTAAAGGAAGGCTGGTATTGATTTTGGGAGTTTTGGTCCCAATATTTTAGGAATTAGGGGCCAAAAAGGGCCCAAATATGCATTTTCTTGGTTTTCGCACTATAACTTTAGTTTAAGTTAATAGAAATCTATGAAATTTTGACACAAGGTTTATGACCACAAAAGAAAGGTTGTGATTGATTTTGGGAGTTTTGGTTTCAACAGTTTAGGAATTAGGGGCCAAAAAAGGGCCCAAATAAGCATTATTCTTGGTTTTCGCACAATAACTTTAGTTAAAGTAAATAGAAATCAATGAAATAAACACAATGTTTATGACCACAAAAGAAAGGTTGGTATTGATTTTGAGAGTTTCGGTCCCAACAGTTTAGGAATTAGGGGCCAAAAAGGGACCCAAATAAGAATTTTTCTTGGTTTTCCCACCATAGCGTTAGTATAAGTGAATAGAAATCTATGAAATTTAAACACAAGGTTTATGACCATAAAAGGAAGGTTGGTATTGATTTTGGGAGTTTTGGTCCCAACAGTTAAGGAAAAAGGGGCCCAAAGGGTCCAAAATTAAACTTTGTTTGATTTCATCAAAATTGAATAATTGGGGTTCTTTAATATGCCGAATCTAACTGTGTATGTAGATTCTTAATTTTTGGTCCCGTTTTCAAATTGGTCTACATTAAGGTTCAAAGGGTCCAAAATTAAACTTAGTTTGATTTTAACAAAAATTGATACCTTGGGGTTCTTTGATATGCTGAATCTAAAAATGTACTTAGATTTTTGATTATTGGCCCAGTTTTCAAGTTGGCCCAAATCGAGGTCCAAAATTAAACATTGTTTGATTTCATCAAAAATTGAATAATTGGGGTTCTTTGATATGCCAAATCTAACTGTGTATGTAGATTCTTAATTTTTGGTCCAGTTTTAAAATTGGTCTAAATTAAAATGCAAAGGGTCCAAAATTAAACTAAGTTTGATTTTAACAAAAATCAAATTCTTAGGCCTCTTTGATATGCTGAATCTAAACATGTACTTAGATTTTTGATTATGGGCCCAGTTTTCAAGTTGGTCTAAATCAGGATCTAAAATTATTATATTAAGTATTGTGCAATAGCAAGTCTTTTCAATTGCACAGTATTGTGCAATGGCAAGAAATATCTAATTTCACAATATTGTGAAATAGCAAATTTTTTTTTAAATAAGAGTTATCTTTCTTTGTCCAGTAAAGTAAGCAAGAAATATCTGCAAGAATTTTTTTTAATTGGAGTTATTTTTCTTTGTCCAGAATCAACTTAAATCTTTGTTATATACAATATACAATGTATATTCACTTTTTACTACCAACGGATAAATTTAAATAATCTTTACCATTCAGTGATAACAAGCAGTTTTTTTACATCTTAATGTTTTATGATGTATTTAAATGAGTAGTAATTGTTGCAAACTCCATTAGAATATTTTAATTGAAATTAGTTTTGGAATAAGGGAAAGGGGGATGTGATTAAAAAATTGGGTTCAATTTTTCTCATTTGAAATTTCATAAATAAAAATAAAATTTCTTCAAACATTTTTTTGAGAGGATTAATATTCAACAGCATAGTGAATTGCTCTAAGAGAAAACAAAAATTTTAAGTTCATTTGAATACATTCATTCTGTGTCAGAAACCTATGCTGTGTCAACTATTTAATCACAATCCAAATTTAGAGCGGAATCCAGCTTGAATGTTGTGTCCATACTTGCCCCAACTGTTCAGGGTTCAACCTCTGCGGTCGTATAAAGCTACGCCCTGCGGAGCATCTGGTTGCACCATAGCGTTAGTATAAGTAAATAGAAATCTATGAAATTTAAACACAAGGTTTATGACTATAAAAGGAAGGTTGGTATTGATTTTGGGAGTTTTGGTCCCAACAGTTAAGGAAAAAGGGGCCCAAAGGGTCCAAAATTAAACTTTGTTTGATTTCATCAAAATTGAATAATTGGGGTTCTTTAATATGCCAAATCTAACTGTGTATGTAGATTCTTAATTTTTGGTCCCGTTTTCAAATTGGTCTACATTAAGGTCCAAAGGGTCCAAAATTAAACTTAGTTTGATTTTAACAAAAATTGAAACCTTGGGGTTCTTTGATATGCTGAATCTAAAAATGTGCTTAGATTTTTGATTATTGGCCCAGTTTTCAAGTTGGCCCAAATCGAGGTCCAAAATTAAACATTGTTTGATTTCATCAAAAATTGAATAATTGGGGTTCTTTGATATGCCAAATCTAACTGTGTATGTAGATTCTTAATTTTTGGTCAAGTTTTAAAATTGGTCTAAATTAAAGTGCAAAGGGTCCAAAATTAAACTAAGTTTGATTTTAACAAAAAATAAATTCTTGGGCCTCTTTGATATGCTGAATCTAAACATGTACTTAGATTTTTGGTCAAAATCAGGATCTAAAATTATTATATTAAGTATTGTGCAAAAGCAAGTCTTTTCAATTGCACAGTATTGTGCAATGGCAAGAAATATCTAATTTCACAATATTGTGAAATAGCTAATTTTTTTTTAATAAAGAGTTATCTTTCTTTGTCCAGTATATAAGCAAGAAATATCTGCAAGAATTTTTTTTAATTTGAGTTATCTTTCTTTGTCCAGAATCAACTTAAATCTTTGTTATATACAATATACAATGTATATTCACTTTTTACTACCAACTGATAAATTTAAATAATCTTTACCATTCAGTGAGGTTTTTTTTACATCTTAATATTTTATGATGTATTTAAATGAATAGTAATTGTTGCAAACTCCATTAGAATATTTTAATTGAAATTAGTTTTGGAATAAGGGAAATGGGGATGTGATTAGAAAATTGGGTTCAATTTTTCTCATTTAAAATTTCATAAATAAAAAGAAAATTTCTTCAAACATTTTTTTGAGAGGATTAATATTCAACAGCATAGTGAATTGCTCTAAGAGAAAACAAAAAAGTTCATTTGAATACATTCATTCTGTGTCAGAAACCTATGCTGTGTCAACTATTTAATCACAATCCAAATTTAGAGCGGAATCCAGCTTGAATGTTGTGTCCATACTTGCCCCAACCGTTCAGGGTTCAACCTCTGCGGTCGTATAAAGCTACGCCCTGCGGAGCATCTGGTTTTTAATAGTTATGCCCCTTGGAAATATTCAATTTATGGAAAATGGCCTTGTTAGCGCTCTCACTGGTACAATTCTTGCCAGATTTTTATGAAGCTTTTAATATAGGTTTATATCAGTAATATCTCGGACAAGTTTATGATGGTGAACAATCAACTTTTTATGTCCCACCTACTATAGTCTGTTTGTCCATTCGTCCTTCTGTCTGTCTGTTCGCCTGTCTGTCCCGCTTCAGGTTAAAGTTTTTGGTCAAGGTAGTCTTTGATGAAGTTGAAGTCCAATCAACTTGAAACTTAGTACACATGTTCCTTATGATATCATCTTTCTAATTTTAATGCCTAATTATATTTTTTATCCAATTTCATGGTCCATTGAACATGGAAAATGATAGTGTGAGTGGGGTATCCGTGTACATGGACACATTCTTGTTTTGAAAGAGTTATGCCTCTTGGAAATTTAGATAAGTGCAATGATGGGGTCATTGGAACTCTGCTCTTTTATTGATTTTATAACAGCAAAAACCAAAATAAAAAAAATAGCTTTTCTCCTGAGAATTTATATTGGATAATGTTCATACATTCAAAAATGTCTATCAATCAATCAGGGCCAAGAAGTTATAATGTCAATGGACTAATGGGACCAATTAACTGAATAGCAAGCATCATACTTGCCATCTGAAATCTACGGTGCGAAATCCGCTTTAGGCCTGATACAAACAGATGAATTTATTTTAAATACTAATGTGTGATTTAATATTTTCATTTTTTTAGTTTGGAGAAATAAAGGAAATCAGATTGATAAAGAATTTCAAAGGAAGATCGAAAGGCTACGCATACATAGAATTTCCAGACGAGGTAAGGACAGTTATTTAATCTTATATATATATATATATATTAAACAGGGCTCCTAAAAAAATCATTTAATGTCAAGAAAAATACCTTTAAAAAGATCTGATAATCTCATGGTCAGTTTTAATCTTGCTGATATTCTATGAAAAAATCAACAACAAAATTTAAACATTTAAACAAATATTTACTAATCCAAACCTAGAATGGTTTTCAGAATCAGTTAACCTTTTATAAGAAGATTTGAAAATATTTGTCTACGATTTTTGTTGTTAAAAATGATGTCAATACTGAGTAATTTTATATTTATTATAGTTGTGTGTAATAGAAGCATTGAAGTTTGACCGTACTCCATTAGATGGACGACCAGTATATGTGTCCAGGTGTGAAGACAAATCAGTCAGAAAACCACAGTTTAAAGTAAGAAATACTAGAAGTGGGCAGAAAGTCGACTGAGCATGTGCAAGCGTTTAAGACACAGTTCAACATCTGTCTCCAAATTTTGATCTTTTAAAAAAAATTGGCATTTTCTCTTGGAAAAAAAGTGTTTAAAAGACAAATTGAGAAAGTCCAAAACACTACATTTATACATCATATTACAACTTTTGCAGACTTTGTATGGTTTCAGAGGAGTTGTGATTTAATGAAATCAGTCTCTTACTTTAGTAGTATAGATACCAATAAAATAATTGTTTGGATTGTGGGGAAATCTTTCACACCTGACAAACCATATTAAAATACAATGCATATTAAAAAATGTGGACAAAAAATTACCTTTAACCAATGTCTAAAAATTAATTTGACCAAACTAAATTTTGAAATTTATTTTAATCAAAAGTTCAAAGATTTAAAATAAAGAGAACTAGATTCAGGTTTATATTGACCTTGACATAGGTATAAATGTTTCCTATTGTTGAAGATCTTTTTACCAGACATTCATCACACCTTTCGTTTTGAGCTGGAGTTTCTCGCTCAACTGACAAAATTCGTGAAATCTTGTGTTTGCCTGTCTGTTCTTGTGTGGGAGTATAGAATCTACTGCTTTTGAATATTTTCAATATTGTCAATGCAATGAGCAAGTATACAGTTCATATATTCAATTTGAAAATGTTGTTCACAAAATCTACCACTCAGCTATGATAAAGTTGGAAGGTATGCATTTATTCTTAATTGCTACTTTGTGGACCAAACCAATGTTTACTTGGGTATTGCAATGTTGGATAGACATTTTTGATTATATCCTGAATGCCTGATATTGATAAGTTATTTTACACAAAAGATGCATGGTTCTTTTTTGTTTACAGTTTGCTACAGAATTAGAAAAGAACAAACTATTTATAAAAGGCCTACCATTTACCTGCACAAAGGAAGCCCTGTCTAATATATTCTCACAGGTAAGTTATTTACCTGTACAAATTAGGCCATGTGATATATAAAGGAGGGCTTTAGCTGGCCCCTAAATAAAAATGTGTACTAGTTCAGTGAAAATGGACATCATACTTAACTCCAAAACATATATATGGACTCAAATTTTAAACATACAAGACTAACAAAGGCCTGAGGCTCCAGACTTGGACAGGTGCAATAATATGGCAGTTAAACATGTGTTATTGAGATATCAAACCTCCCCCTATACCTCTAGTCAATGTAGAATAAACAAACACACAGTATAACTCAGATTAAATGAAATCAGAGTCAGATGTCAGAATTCAGAATAGGTAACAAAAGAAACTAAGCAAAAATTAACAAAGGACTACTATCAGTTACTGACATGCAAGCTCAAGACCCCACTGATTGAAAGACTATGTCTTTGTCATAAGAAAATCAAGTACAATCCCTCCCGTTTCGGGGTTTAGAATCATATCATCATCATAAAATATATAAAATATATGAGAAGATTTAGGGGTTTAGAATCAGACCATCATAAAATATATAAAATATATGAGAAGAACATAACCCTTATCATGCGAACAACTGGTTTAAGAATAATAATGTGGAAGAGTGGTTTGTTTGATTTTGATTTTATTTATTTATTTTTCAGCATGGCAAGTTAAAGGACGTCAGATTAGTAACATACAGAAGTGGGGCTCCAAAAGGGTTAGCTTATGTAGAATATGAGAATGAGGTTTGTATATAGAACTTACTATTTTGGTTAATTCATGGTTGAATGTAAGGAAAGTATGCACATTAAAAAAACTGGCAAAAAGGCTAATTATTAACTCACTTAATTTATTTTCCACATAATTGGAATCTATTTGTGATTATTTCCCTCATAAATACATTCTTCCTAATAATAGAACTCACATTTTTGTCTATTCTTGAAAAATCACATAAATAAATGCACACAATAATTTCTAAATTAACTACTCTTTCTGTATTTGCACAGAATGAAGCCACACAAGCTGTGATGAAAACTGATGGCCTAGCGATCGGGGAACACACAATATCTGTGGCTATAAGCTGCCCACCAGATAGGAGACCACAAAAGGATCAGTTTGTACCAAGTCTAGGAAGTGGCAAGAAAGAAACTGAAGTGTAAGTCACCAAAACCTTTTTGTCATATGTATAATTTTATTATAACAGCACTCTAAATTTGACTGTGTATATTGCAATACATGTAGCTTTGTCCATCAGTCCATCCAGGAAATATTTTCGCTACCAATTTTCCCAGAAACTACTTATTTAAATTAACTTAAAATTTGGTCAAAAGCTCAATTGTGAAGCCCTGTAGGGTTTTTCAAAAGTTTTTAATCGTCAGCATTGATATATTGTTCTAAGTTGATGTTTCATACTTACAGGTATTGCTTTTGTACAGCATTTATTATTTTTGTTTGCAGCCATTATTATTTCTCTCTTTTATATTTTTCAGAAGAGGAAAAGCTAGAACACAGGTGTCATTGTTACCAAGGGCACTAAAGACAGGAGGAGCAGCTTCATCCAATGAAAAACCTTCATCCAAATCATCATCAGCAACAGCCAATGAAAAGCCAGGATCTAAAGAACAATCTGGCAAATCAAATGATGACTTTAGAAAAATGTTATTGGGGAATAAATAAATTTTAGTGGAAAAAAAATATTAAAAAAAATAATAAAAAATATTGAGTTGTATTCCTTATGTGATTTTATCCAATATTTTGTGAGGAAAAAAAAAATAGTTGTTAAGGCCACACCAATTTAATTTCTTGTTCTACGGATTTTTGGAATCCAAAAATTGGGGCGAGCGAGCGATTTGAAAATTTTAATAAAAAAATATTTAATTTGCAAACTTTTGAGGCGAAGCTTAAAAAGTAAAGGCGAGTGATTATAATTTTTTTTTGTAAACATAAAATAGTAGGTTTTGACTATATTAAAACTTGATTTATCACTTGTACCTTGACATTTCTTTAATTTATGAAGTATTTTATCCCTGTTCAACAAGAAATAATTGAATAATTAAATCTGGTATGTGTGACTGACAATGAGACAATTCTCCATCCAAGTAATAATCAGGTTCAGAACAACCCCTTTAATGTTATGAATATCTCTTTTATGGGGGGTCAATATAAGCAGACACATATATTACATATTGTATATATAAATATGTCTCTGATATAAGTTATAATATATATTTTTTGTAAAAACACTTTATATAAAGTACAAAAGGGCTTATATTTTCCCAAAGAACTATAATATTTGGTAATAAATGGTCAAATCATGTCCAAGAATTTTGAAATATTCCTGGACTGTAACCATGTTAACACATTTACTTTAACAAAATAAGTGGACAAATGGTGGACCCATCCCTCTTTTAGAAAAGTTGTTTAAAATATAATGTATTTCTCCTCTTTTTGAGTAAAAAATTCTAAGTTGCCAAAGGTTTTGTATAGTAGCACTATACAAATCCTAAGTATTTTTATTTTCTTTTCTACAACAGTAAACATGGTAAAATGACCCCTTCAAGGCCCTTGTCTGAGGGAGGATTGGTCCCTAGTGGTCCCAACCTGATAATAACAAACATAGGTCAAAGTACGGCCTTTTACACAGAGTTTTGATCAAGACCAACCAGCAAGCTATAAGGGACCACAACTTAGTATTGTACGCTATTCGTACAGGAAAACCAACGATCGTATATTTCAAAACGGGAAAATACCAATGAACCACATCAACAAACAATAACTGCTGAACGACAGGTCCCTGAATCAACCAGGACATGTGCACAAACCTGCAGCGGGTATGACCGTCACCATACATTATAATTGCGATTGAAGGCAAATCCTTCAGAAGTTCTTTGTACTTTATTTTAAAAACGAACATTTTTTTATAGGGAATATAAGTTAGGGGGAAAGAAACCAAGGTTTTGTTCTGTACTAATATTTCCGCGGTTATATATTTATATCGGAGCACTCCCGCTTGGAATAAATTGGTTTCATGCTGAAACAAATATTCTCGCAGATATTTACAGTGTTGTGGGGTGCTGATAGGTTTAAAATCGTTATATAAAAGCTAGACTGTGATTTTAAAAACAAATGTTGATATCTTTTTATAATATTTACAAAAAAAATGATGCGGGAAATGAACCTGATTTCATTTCTGGATGCGGGAAGCGGGAATATAATAAAAATAAAAAAATTCTGTTTTGAAAAAATAGGTGCGGGCGGGTCCGTCGAACAAGTAATCAAATTGGTGTGGCCTAAAGACACTTTTCCCTTGTGAAGTCTTTTGTCTATTTTTTTTGCATTTGATTTTTGGAAATTCAGCTAGAAGGTGGTAAATTTATAACTGAAGTACAGATACAGGTTTGACATTACTTCTGAGTCTGTTAGGACATTTGAACATGACTCCCAATCATCTATTCTTGATAAACTCTTGTATCTGTTTGACAGATTTAAAAAAAGTTGATAAAACACCGAATCAAACTCCAGAAAATGTTTCAGCACCACCTGAAGTACCTCCAATAATACAATAGACAAGTACAAATAGATATAAGAAGATTTGGTATGACTGCTAATGAGACAACTCTCCATCTAAGTCACAATTTGTAAAAGTAAACCATTATAGGTCAAAGAACGGTCTTCAACACATAGCCAAACTAGCAAAGACTCACATCGAACAGCAAGAACATCAAGTTCCTGACAAATGCAGCGGGTTTTAATGTTTGAATAGGTACCAACCTTCACCTTTACCTGAAACAATAGTGTAACATCACAACATAGAAAGACGCACTATGAAATATCAATTGAAATGGCTTAACTCAATCAAAACACATATTAACAAAAGTGAACATGAATGAACGAATAAACTTGATTCTGACACAATCTAAATATAAAATCAATAAAAAAAAGGGGGAAATAAATAGACGAACAGTAGTGTACTGCTGTAAAATATTAAAAAATTAAATAAAAGAAATATGTACACTAAAACCAGGGGCAAATCCAGCCATTTTCAAAAGTGGGGGTTCCCAAACCACAATAAATGGGTTCCATCTATATTACCCCATTCAAATGCATTGATCTTCCAAAAAATTGGACCCTGTAACCGCTACCCCTCAGCCCCTTGGTTCAGCCACTGAAGGCACAACAGGTAGAGCTAAAATAAATGGATAAAGGTGAAAAGGAGCTGTAACACTCACTGATGAGGATATTTAATTAAAATTTAAAACTGGGAATCAGGGCTTGTGCAATCTTACAACTCTTTTGCACACTCTCTGGTTTTAGTCTACCCCGCATAAAGCTTGACAAAGGGATAGTGATCCTGTTGCAGGGGTGTCAGCTACCTGTTCAATATTTCAGAAGATAGAAGTCCTGGATCTTTCATACTTTGTATATAGCTGCCTTATGTTAATAAGTTTCCGTCTGTCATATGTCCATTGTCCTTGACCTCATTTTCGTGGTTCAGTGACTACTTAAAAAAAGTTAAGATTATAAGTTTCCTTAATTTCCCTCTTATTATGAGTAATAGGATAACTATATTTGGTATGTGCCTACCTTGCAAGGTCCTCTTGCCCATCAGACAGTTTTCACTTGACCTCAACAACATTTCATGGGTCAGTGAGCATTATTAAGATTTCGTGGTCAAGTCCATCCATATCTCAGATACTATAAGTAATAGGTCCACTATATTTGGTGCTTGGAATGATTTTAATGTGAACATGTCCAACTGGTAGGTGTCATCTGACCTTGACCTCATTTTCATGCTTGAGTGGTTATAGTTAAGTTTTTGAGTTTTGGTCTGTTTTTAAAGTGTCAAAATTGATTCCTATGATTAGTCAAATGATCTGTATACATTTTGGTGAAAATAAGATTAAAACTTTTAAGTTATGGGACTTTGTAACTAAAATGGAAGGGGATCACATGTTGTGCTGTATCTCAAAAACGATTTATAATTATTGGTTAAAACTTTACACGCTTCTTCGTTATATCAATCTTAAGATATGTATACTTTTTGGTGATGATTCAAAATTTTATTTAAAGTTATTGAGTTTTTTGTAAAAGAAAAAAACAGGAGGGGGTTTTCACATGTTGTGCCTTGTCACAAACATTATTTATGATCATTGCTTAAAACTTTACACACTTCTTATTCATATTAATTTAAAGATCTGTATACTTTTTATGATTCAAATTTTAATTTAGAGTTTTTTTGTAAAAAAAAAGGGACGGGGGTTTTCACATGTTGTGCCGTATCGCAGAAGCTATTTATGATCATTGCATACAACTTCAAACACTTGTTAGTTATATTACCGTTATCTGAAGATTGGCATACTTTTTCGTGATGATTCTTTATTATATTTGTGAGTTATTGTATTTTAATTGATGTGCAATAGGTCAACTATATGTAAAGCATAGTTGGTGTATAGAAGGATTGTAGGGTGTACATCTATTTACAGTTTGTTTGGTCTGACCTTGACCTCGTTTTCTTGGATCATATTAAATTGATGTATTTGTTGCAGTCAAACATTATATTCAAGATTCAAAATAATATTAATGGTTAGTTAAAACAAGACATTTCAGTGTGAACATTCTTGTTTTTACAATATATTTTGCCGGGCCTACGTGCCGTAATTGAACATTATCATAAAAAAAGTCAGATGTACTTGCACATGAATGAGAGAATCACCAAACAAGGACAGGAACCAATCTAAAGAACACAAAAAAAATCCCTGGGCCGATGCAAAAATGGCACACCCCTACAAAAAAAATATCGAAGTTAACCCCCCCCCCCCATCCGGTGGTTGACAACGACGACGACAATGATGACGATGATGGCGACTATGTGGGGTTCAAGGTGCCAGTTTTTAGTGTTTTGTAATTTATATATTGTTGTCTCATCGTTTTCTTTTCTTTTTTTGGCCATTCCATTGTCAGAATATTTTCGACTTATGAGTTTGAATGTCCATTCGATATCATTAGTCTCTCATCTACAGGGGTTCAGCAAAATTCTCATAGAAGTCTTTTATTCGTGATAGAATGATGTACCAATTTGATTAATTTGAGGAACGAAATCATTGACCTAATAATTCGCCGGTTGTACATATAAAACGTATTTACAGTTACCATCTTTTTGTTTTTTGACCGTTATAAAAGTTATAGCAAGCTCCCTTGGGTTGTTTTCCACATAATATAAATAAAAATCAGGATTATCTTAAGCAAATATATCACCAAGATAACCCAAAATAGACTGTGATCCATAACAATGCAGGAACTAGTCTGCTATAAAAGGGGCGCAATTGTTGCCCATAAGAATGCATAAAACCTGTCAATGAACTTAACTGCCAAAACGTTCATAGATATTGTTAAGGTGAAAACTGACAGCAACGAATCATTTGAAAAAAAAAAGAAAAAAAAGAACTATCACAAACTGTACAATCTATTTATTTCAGAAGTTAAGGTTGACAATAGACAATATCTGAAAGTGTTCCAATAGGATTTGGTTCATGAATATTTGTCCAAATTTAATTATAAATATTTTTATGTAGATTTATCTAAAACACTTTATAAAATATAAGTACTAACACCATAGCATACAAGTTGAAAACAAGACTTCCAGCTCTATTTCCTGCAAAGAAAAATGTATTTGTGATAAACTCAAAGTGATAAATCTTAATACATCCGACATGTTATTTAAATGATATGTGGTGGCTTGTTGAATGACAACTGGTATTACTAAAAGGCGGTAGAAGATCATCATGATTAAACAAATGTGTTCGTATGAAAAAAATCTGATCCTTTAATGTTTCCTATAGAAATAAATTATAAACTGATAATTCAATACAATAGCACAATAGAGACTGAACGTATAATATATATTGGGTATTGACCTGATAGTATCAGTATTGCATGATATCATACAATGCAAGAAAAGTTGGATTACTTTTCTCAATCTGATTGTAAGTTTTGGAATTACATGAATACTCGTGTAAATGGTAGAAAAATCAAAGGTTTCGCCGATAACTCGCAAGAGGAAAAGAAAACAATAATTCTTTAACATATCGTTTAACTCTAGTGAATAGTTGTCTTTGGCAATTATTCCACATCATTAAACAAACTAATGCATGAAAAATTTTACACACTGATCATTGGTAGCCAGTAATATAAAAGATAGTAAAGGTTTGGTATACATACCGCTTCCACATTTATTATCAGAGAGGGCCAGTTTGCCAGGAGCAATTGTTTGTCTTACGATAGTAGGGTCTGTCATGTTGCAGTCAGTGACAACTTTGTTCAAACAATCCAGCAAGGTTTTCGCTGCACTGTGCTTCAAATAAAATCGTGTAATCAAAGTAAAAACACAAAAATACTGAAGTCCAAGGAAAGTCCAAAATCAAAAGTCCAAACACATCAAACGAATGGATATCAACTGTCATATTCCTGACTTGGTAAGGCATTTTTCTCATTTGTATGACAGTCGCATGAAATTCCATGACATTGTCAACGATGCGTGAACAAAACAAACATACTCATGAAGAAAAAATGTCAAAATAGGGGTACAACAGGCAACATTGTGTTATCATCTTAATCGCTAAGTCCATTCACTACATGTATTATCAATATGCACGAATATACTTTGTTTTATGAGTATTCTTGATATAGCATTGAGGTTTTTGTCGAGCCTTCGACATCTGTCACAGAAAGCTTGACATAGTGATAGTGGTCTGACAGGGACGATGTCAGCTAACTTCTTTAAAACTTTATATTTTACATTTCAACGTAATCTTAGCCAGCGCCTATTTCATTAGAGTGAAAGAGGAATACATCTGTTATCACTTTTTTTTTCATTTGGCTTCGGATTTTATGAGAAAAAAATATTTGGGTGTATGTTTTGTCGGATAACATATTTGATCATATAGTAATATATTCCTAAATCTATTTGGTTGGATGCATGTTAAATAGAGGAATGCACTTCTTAGCGTATTCAAAGCAATACTAAGTAATGATGCATAAAAAGGGCCATCAAATTGTTTCACTGCATTGTTAAATAAGTTAAACACAAATAAATTAAACAAAAAACAAAAAAAAATAGTACATAAAAATAGTCTGACCTGCATATTTTTTTCTTATCTTTTTTTGCAATTCCTTCCGAGTCGTCGTAACTCCTTTGGCATGAGTTTTCTTCTGGTGAAGCACAATCCTGGGGGCCAACTCCTAAATTAAGGAATTATTAGTACATGTTTAGATTTTTTTGTTAAGTATAAACGAGTTTAAGGTCCCAATTGTAACGCAAGTATATTTATGTCTGTTAAATGACCAATGAAAGGTGTTCTGTTAGAAAACATCTTCATTTAGGGCAATAAACGAAGAGAAACAATCATCCAACTAATCAATAGGTCATAGTTCTTAGTACTTTGGACTAGCTTTCAGTAACTACGAGTACTCTAGTGAATAGTTGTGTTTGCAATCATACTACATCTCCTTGACATAATATTGTATAAAATCGATTACTGTAAACCAACTTATTTCCGCGGATACTCTATTACGCGATTTACTCTTTCTAGTCCCTTTCGCGGCTATTTAATTTCGCGAATTCTAATCTATTTGATGTAGTGTTATATGGGTAGATCCAAGGTACATATTAGCGACGATTTATATTCGTGTTATTTTTCTACTCGCGAAAGTGGCGAAAATAAATCGCTCGCGAAAATAAATCGGTTTACAGTATAGACTGATCATTGGGTACCAGGCATATAAAGATAATTAAGGTTTGGTATACATACCGCTTCCACATTTATTATCAGAAAGTGCCTGTTTGCCAGGAGCAATTGTTTGGCTTACGACAGAAGGGTCAGTCATGTTGCAGTCAGTAACAACTTGTTTCAAACAACCAAGAAAGGAATTCGCTGCACTTAAAATAAAATCATGTAATCAAAAGTCCATTCACTACATGTATTATCAATATACACTTATATACTTTATTTTTAAGTATTCTGGATATAGCATTGAGGTTTTTGTCGAGCCTTCGACTTTTGTCGCAGAAAGCTCGACATAGTAATAGTGATCTGAAGGGGACGGTATCAGCTAACTTCTTTAAAGCTTTTTATTTAAGAAAGCGGAATACCTTGGTGCTTCATACTTTGTGTATAGATGCCATGTGTTATGAAGTTTTTGTCTGTCATATGTTCATTGACCTTGACCTCCTTTTCATGGTGCAGTTACTACTTGAAAGTTTATTTGTAATGTTAATTGCTTTGTATTGAGTAATAAGGTAACGGCCACTTTATTTAGTATGTGCGTACCTTGCAAAGCCCTCATATCAGTCAGACATTTTTCATTTGACCTCGACCTTATTTCAGGGATCATTGCTCAGTATCAAGTATTTTGTGTTTTGATCTGTTTCTTTATAATTCGATAAGCAATTCGTCACCATATGTAATACATATATTGATTCTAAGGTGTTCTATCTGACATGGTTAATCTGATCTTGGCCTCATTTCATGGGTCATTGGTTAATGTTTTGTTTTCTTGGTTAAGTCTGTTTTTTAGGGACTATAAGCAATAGGTCACTATATTTGGTGTACTGCATGCTTGTAAGGTATACATGTATTTATCATTTGGTTTGTCTGACCTTGACCTCATTTTCTTGGATCATGTTGAGTTTATGTGATATTTGAAGGAAAGCCTTATATTTAGGATAATCAACATACAATCAATGGTTAGTTAAAAAGGCGAAATATTTGGACTATTGTTATTATTTCCCATTAATTTTCTTTTACCAATAAGTCACTGGCTACGATTACGATAAAATGTAACAATAATAAAAAAAAAAGTTAATGTTACATTGTACACTATTTACCGGAATAGGAGGTTGTATTAGGAAATAAGCTCATCATAGATACCAGGACTAAATTTGTATATACTGTAGACGCGCGTTTCGTCTACAAAAACTCATCAGTGACGGTCGAATCCAAAGTAGTTAAAAAGGACACATTAATTACGAAAGTCACAATAATATTTGTGTCTCAGGTCATCTTTTTTAAATTTTGTTTTCTATTGTAGCTTCTGCATATCCAGCATGTACTTTTGAGTCTAACACATGTTTGATGAAACCACCCTAAACGAGTGATGCAGCAATGTGCAGTTCTGTTTTTTATTTTCGTTTGGTCTCGTGTGGATAGTTGCCTCATTTGCAAGCATACCGTACATAGACAAAGGAAGATGTGCTATGAATGCCAATGAGACAACTCTCCATCTAAATAAGAATTTAAAAAAGTAAACCATATATCTTCTTATTTTGATAAGCAGTTCCACTCTGCACTATATCTTTTTGAAGATATAGCAACTTTCAATGTGTGCCATGTTACTGGCGAAAAATATTTTTTTCATCCTAAAAATGTTTATACTTTCGTCAAAAATATTTGTTAAAAGCATAAGAGTCTGTATTTTTATACTATTTCATCTCTCTTACCATTGGAATCATTTATACAGTAATTCGCAGTATCTTAGTTCATTGCTGTCAAATTTTGCTATTTTATTATTGCGAAATTTAAAGCGTTTGTATTTACTATATAAAATTTGACTTTCAAATTTTTCACCCAAATCAAATCTGGAAATAATATACAATACAATACAATGCAATATTTTTATTTTCTAAATTAAAGGGCCCATAATGAGTATAACATTAATTACAACATGACATACACATTACAGAGTAATTAAGAAACATAAAATGATAATTCAAATGGATGAGGAAAGGATCAGTGGCCAAGGGGAGATAATTTTGATACCTATTAGATTATTTAAGTTAAAGAATTTTCTGATTTTCTAAGTTGCAGGCCTTTATCGAGGTTTCCACATAAAATAGATAAAAATCTGCTATCTTTTTTTATCATGATCAATGAAAAAAGATCTTTTCTGTTTAATTATCTAAACTAGGGTATTGTTTTATATAATCAGTCATATCTCTTCTGAGGTCATTGTAAAGATATGTAAAGAATATATATATATTATCGAAGAAGTTTAAATAAATCTAACGTAACAATAACGCAACATAACCGTGACACAAACCTTACCCAACAAGTCATCAAGCAATTATATATAGTGTCCAACAATATTTTGTTTTATTGATACATTTTTGATCACTTAATTCAACGTCATCTTAGCGAGCGCCTATTTCATTTGAGTGAAAGTGGAATACATCTATAATCACTTTATTTTCATTTTTTAGCTTGCTAAGCATCGGAATATATCTAATAAAAAATATTTGGGAGCATCATATCGACAATGTTGTTTCTTTGGCACATTCCCATTTCCATTCTCAATTTTATATCTGAATACGTATATCATTATATATTAAGATATTCCTAAATCTATTTAGTAGAATGCGATATGGAGGAATGCATTTATCGGCGTAAGGCAATACTTAATAATAATGCATAAAAATGGCCACGAAATTGTTTCAAAGCAATATAAATAGTTATCAAAGGTACCAGGATTATAAAATAAAATAAACACAAATGAATTAAAAAAAAAATAGTAAATAAAACCAGTCTGACCTGCATATTATCTTCTTGTCTCCTTCTGCTATTCCTACTGCACCGTCGTAACTCATTTGGCATCCAATTGTTTCTGTAGAAGCACAATTCTGGGCGTCAGCTCCTAAATAAGGAATTTTAAGTTCATGTATATGTTTTTATTTTAAGGAATTAATGATCCCTTAATGTTGACGCAATATATTCATGTCTGTTAAACTTATTTAGGAAGATAAATATGAAGAGAAAAAATCATCCAACCTAAAACTTATACATAGGTCATAGTTCTTTGAACTTTGAACAAGCTGTTAGTAACTTCGAGTACACTCAGATATCTACATAATGTCTTTTTGTTGCTTTTATGTACAAGTACCCGGGCACGTTCATTATGTGTTTTGTAAGATGTATTTCTATTTGTATCCATCTGATGAGTAAATCCTTTTCTAACTGATTTTTATAGTTCGTTCTTATGTTGTACTGCTATACCACTGTCCCAGGTAAGGGGAGAATTGAGATCCTGCTAACATGTTCAACTCCGCCACATTCTGTATTTATGTGTCTGTCTCATATGAGGAGCCTGTGAATTCAGTGGTAGTCGTTTGTTATGTTTCGTTCATTCTTTCGTTCATAAACTGAGCCGTTAATTTTCTCGTCTGAACTGTTTTACATTTGTCATTGCGGGGCGTGTTATAGCTGAATATGTGGTGTGGGCTTTGCTCATTGTTGTTGAAAGTCATACGATGCTCTTTTGTTAATTTCCGTGTCATTGTGAAAGGTTGGCAATCACATCACATCTTTTTTATATAATGGTGTAATTTGATTACTTAAAAGGCGCATACAAATGCAGCGGGTTTTAAAATTTTGAACGATTGCCAACCCTTCACCCGAATATGAGAAGTAATGTAATTTCAACATAAAAGAAACAATATAAAATATCAATTGAATGTGGGTTTGCTTTTATATAGACTAAACCGTTTGTTCTTCCGTTTGAATTGTTCTACACTATAGTCATTTTTTTGGCCCTTTAAAATTTGCTGTTCGGTGTGAGCCAAAGCTCCGTGTTGAATACCGTACTTTGACCTGTAATGGTTTATCTTTTACAATTGTGACTTGGATGGAGAAATGTCTCATTGGCATACATACCACATTTCCTTATATATCTACTTAACTCGATCAAAAAAACATTGAAACAAAAACAAGTGAACATACACTGAACGAACAAGTTTGATTTATGACACAAGTAAACATTTACAAAGTTAATGATTTTTTTGTTCAAAGAACAAGTACAAGTGAAAAGTAATCGTCATACTAAATACTTATCAAAGGCGGTACATATAAATAATAGTGAGACGAGATCTAACACAAAACAAGGAAACCTTGTGTCAACAGGTCACCCTAACACGAAAGTACGATTTGAGAATACTCGCAATTACAAAAGAACTAGTTAGAAGAAGCCAAAATTTTACAATTCACTTTAAAAAATAATACGCATCAGAGACTTAAATCAATTAAAACATATCCGATGGATTTAGTATTTTGGTGGACAGTCAACGAAAACATGACTAGTGTACTGACTTCAAATAAGATCATATCCTACCTTGCATGACTATACTAATAGATACAAAACAGGCAATCAAAGTTACGACAGACAGGCGCACCATTTTTATGTTTTCCTTCTATAAAATGAAAAGCACATTTACAAATAGTACAGTATAAATTAATTCAAGATTAAAATTATAATGATAATTAATTGAAAAAAAACATCAAATAATGTAGTAATTTCAATAAAATTGATAAAAACAACAATGGCATTATTATAGTTTACATACAAAAGGAAACCAATTCAAATTTCTTTGAAAGAAATAAACCAGAACCAGATGTATTGAGAAGTTAAACATAATAACTGTTACAAGTGTTAATTGGTTCTTGTTTTAATATCATTATTTTCAAAATAGTCATCCTATTCGAAAATAGAAGATTACTACATGTTTTCAAATTTATTCTATTCAAAAGAAAACTAGTCTTGATTAATCTCATCATATAAAATACACGTATAAATGAAAATATAAAAAAATGATTGACACCTATAGATAGGCTCATTTAGTTTCCAGTATGTATCGTAAAAAGAATTACCTGTTCCAGACGAAGAAGCTGATATTCTGATGATGATGTCGGTAACACTAAAATTTCGAGGAAGTTTCAATCTTTCGTATTTCCTTAATTATGTATGTGTTTAGTTCGTTATTAAGAAGTAACCTTTGTACAAATAAGCATTCATAACATGCTTATTGATAAATATTGATAACAGGGGTCGTTTCGTGGTCTTTTTTGTTTTATCGTTAATCATGTTAATATCTTGTTGACTTTATCATTATCAAACATTTATAAATGTGTACCAATATGACGTGCATTGTTATCAAACATAATACTAATATGATGTGCTTCGTTAGCTAAAACAACACTGTATTAGTTTACATGAATTCTCGATTCGATACATATGGACTTAATGCAGGCTCAGAGATGTATATAAATAATGACTGTTACACTATACCTCCAAAGTATATGCAATTTATGAGAAGTTACAAACACCATCACGACACATCATTGCATAACTCAGAGGCGATCATTTGGAAGGTTCACAAACCAGCCAGTAGAGGTGCATAACTAGTACCCATTGGAATACCGACTGTCTGTTAAAACAACAATCCTTCAAACGTGACAACTTTATAGTCGATTGAAACGTCCAGCATTTTGAAATATCATTCTGTTAGAATCAGTATATTGTTCTTCACAAAATACGAACTAAGAACCCAAAAACAAAAAAATTATATCTACGATGCCCAATTTTATAGAAAGTTCTGTTTAATGAGACGGTGAAGTCAATCTTACAATTGAGTATGGGGAATAGAAATGTGAAGCGTAGAAAAATCAAAAGTTTTAATGTGGCTGCAAAATTGCAGCGATTATGATCTAAAATTGAGCAGTATATCGTTAGAATTTTTATAAAGATAGCAAAGGTTCTGGTATGCATACCGCTTCCACAGTTAGTATCAAAAAGGGCCTGTTTGCCAGGAGCAAGTGTTTTGGCTTATAACAGAAGGGTCAGCCAAGTTGCAGTCAGTGACAACTTTATTCAAACAATCCAGAAAGGTTTTCGCTGCATTGTGTTTCTAATAAAACCATGTTATAAAAAACTCAATCACTACATGTATTATCAATATACACTTATTTTCATTGGTAGCTTGTTTAAAATCGGAATATAAATAAACAAAAATATTAGGTTGCATGCTATATCGGAATACATATATGATCATAAATTAAGATATTCCTAAATGTATTTGGTTGGATGCTATATGGAGGGATGCGTTTATTGGCGTTATGTAATACTTAATAAGGATGCATAAGAAGGGCAATCAAATTGTTTCTTAGCAATATAAAATACTTTAAACAGAAATGAATTTATCAAAAAGCAAAAAGCAAAAAATATTAAATAAAAAAGTGTGACCTGCATATTATCTTCTTGTCTCCTTCTGCAATTCCTACCGCGTCATCGTAACTCATTTGGAAATTCATTACTTCTGGAGATGCACAACTATCCTGAGCGTCATAAGAATAAGAAATCATTAGTACATGTTTAGGTTTTTATGTTAAGTATAAAGTAAGAAACACTAGAAGTGGGCGTAAGAAGACTGAGCATGTGAATACGTTTAAGACACGGTTCAACATCAGTCTCCGAATTAAAATCTTTTCTCAAAAATTGGCATTTGATGTAGAAAAAAAGATTTTTCAAAGACAAATTTGAAAGAACAAAACACCACATTCATACATCATATCACAAATATTTCCGACTTTAATTGGTTTCAGATGAGTTTCGGCTCAATGAAATAGATCTCTTCTTTTGTAGTATAGATACCAAAAGAATAATTGTTTGTATTGTAGGAAAATCTTTCACAGCTGACATACCATATTAAAATACATTCCATACAACAAAGGGACATAATCATTACATGACCCACAACCAATGTCTAAAAAAAATCTTTACCAACCTGTATTTCAAAATTAATTTAAATCAAAATAAAGAGACCTTGATTCAGGTTTATATGTATATTCAAATGTATATTTGTTATTAACTTTTATTGCTGTGTTGTCAACAATAAGTAAACAGGTCATGTTTTTAACTTTAAATTTTGTTTGCGCAAGTTTCCCACTTGAGCTATGACAGCTGAGAGGGGATCTTCATCTTTGATGGTTTCAGAGGTTGGCAGGTTTGCATTTATTTTTAATGGCTATTTTGTGGACTCAATTGCAACTAATGTGTACTTGAGTGTTGCAATGTTAGATAGACATCCTGAATTATACCTCACATCTTTGTTTATGTCCCATATTATGCCCCACCTACGATAGTAGAGGGGCATTATGGTTTCTGGTCTGTGCGTTCGTTCGTTCATTCGTTCATCTGTCCGTCTGTCCCGCTTCAGGTTAAAGTTTTTGTTCAAGGTAGTTGTTGGTTAAGCTAAATTCCAATCAACATGACTATTAGTACACATGTTCCTTATGATATGATCTTTCTAATTTCAAAGCCAAATTAGACTTTTGACCCAATTTCACCGTCCATTGAACATGGAAAATGATAGTGCAAGTGAGGCATCCATGTACTTTGGACACATTGATATAATGTTATTTATATAAAGGATACATTTTTCTTTTTTGTTTACAGTTTGCTACAGATTTGGAAAAGAAAAAAGCTATTTATAAAAGGTCTACCATATACCTGTACAAAGGATGTCCTGTCTAATATTTTCTCACAGGTAAGTAATTTACCTGTACAAAGGAAGCCCTGTCCAATATATTCTCACAGGTAAGTAATTAACCTGTACAAAGGAAGCTCTGTCTAATATGTTCTCCGAGGTAAGTTATTTACCTGTACAAAGTAAGCCCTTTCCAATATATTTTCACAGGTAATTAATTTACCTGTACAAAAGAAGCCATGTCTTATATGTTCTCCGAGGTAAATTATTTACCTGTACAAAGGAAGCCCTATCTAATATATTCTCACAGGTAAGTAATTTACCCGTACAAAGGAAGCCCTGTATAATATATTCTCACATGTTAGTTATTTGCCTGTACAAAAATGCCATGACTTATACATTCTCACAGGTAAGTGTTTTAACTTATATAAAGGAAGCCATTTACTTGCGTATAGGATGCCCCATCTATTTTACTTTATTAGATTAGTTAAGGGTCTGCGTTTACCATAACAAAGAGGCCATGTCTTATATATTCACTCATGTAAAAAGAAGATTTGTCTATTGATTTTTCTACACAAGAAAGAGCAAATGTAATTCCACTTTTTTTTTATTGGTTCTAACAAAATTGAACATTTTTATCATTGTTTCATATACAAAAAACTGCATTTATACTTCATATCACAAATACTTCCGACTTTGTATGGTTTCAGAAGTACCGACTCAATGAAATCGGTCTCCTCCTTTAGTAGTATAGATGTTAATTAACCACAGTTCAAATACTGTCAAAGTGTTGTTGATTATTTTGATTTTATTTATTTGTCTTTCAGCATGGAAAGTTAAAGAATATTACATTGATAACGTAGAGAAGTGGGGCTCCACAAGGGTTAGCTTATCTAGAATATGAGAATGAGGTTTCTATGTAGAGTAAAGTGCATCAACCTTTTTGAAAATTCATGGTTTAATGTAAAGAAGGAATTGCACGATACAAAATCTTGCAAGTAGGCTTTTAATGAACTCAATTTCACTCAAACTAACATTCTCATTAGTAATGCACTTTTCCAGAAGAATCGTTGGTATACTGGTCTGTCTGTCCCATGATGTTTCAATCAAAATTATATTAGGAATAACAATCCTGAAATTTGGTAACAAGCTTACTTTGATCATGATTTACATTGTTAAGGGTTTCCTCATCAACTTCAGGTTTAACTTATGCTAATTGCAATGTAAGTTTTCATGACCTTTAGCAAAAGCTATACTCCAAAAGTAAACTATAAAAGGTACTGAAAAACAAAATGTAAAACAAATAAAAAAAAGGTTTTGATTTCCTTTGGATTTTAACATGATGTGTTTGAATTTATTATTATTTAGGAATGGTGGATTCATTTATTTTCGTGGATACCAATTTTCGTGGATATGCGATTTCTGCCAAATTCTGGAAACAACTTTTAGAAATTTTTATTCCTTGAACATTTAAATCAGTGGTTCACCTGTACCCATGAAACCCACGAAAATTGGTATCTAACGAATAATAATAAATCCACACTGACTGAAATAGCTAGCTTTTATTTCTTTGTTCAGAATGAAGCCACACCAGCTGAGAATGACAACTGATCGCTACCATTTAATTTATGGATTGTTGTTTAAATGATGCTAGTTTTCAATAAAGAAATATTTGGGGTAGCTTATCACTACCATTTGAAGTTGTAAATTTTTCAACCTTTTTTGCCAGCTTAGTTACAAAGTTTCAGGCATTGTTATGTTGTGGTATAAATTGATATTTGAAATGCTTTGCAACTTTTGTACAGCATTCAGTTCAATATAAAGATGTAAATAATAAAAAAAAAAAAATGAATTGTATTCCTGTTGTGATTTTATCCAATATTTTGTGAAAAAAACCAATAGTTGTTAAAGACAACTTTGCCCTGGTGAAGTCTTTTGTCTACTAGTATTTTTTTATTTGATTATTGGAAATTCAGCTAGAAGGTGGTAAATTTATAACTGAAGTACAGATACAGGTTTGACATTACTTCTGAGCCTTTTAGGACAGTAACAAACACACATTAGAACATGAATCCCAATCATCTATTCTTGATAAACTCTTGTATATGTTTTACAGATTTCAATGAAGTTAATAAATCGCCACATCAAACTCCTGAAAATGTGTGTGGATCACCTCAAGTACCTCCTATAATACAATAGCCTAGTACAAATATATGTTAGAAGATTTTGTATGAGTGCCAATGAGACAACTCTCCATCTAAGTAACAATTTGTAAAAGTAAACCATTATAGTTCAAAGAACGGTCTTCAACATGGAGCCATGGCTCACATCGAACAGCAAGAACATCAGTTTCAGCGGGTTTAAATAGGTACCAACCTTCACCCTAACCTGAGATAATAGTGTAACATCACAACATAGAAAGACACACTATGAAATATAATTGAAATGGCTAAACTCAACAGGAACACCTATTAACACAAGTGAACATGCTCTGAATGAATGAACTTGATCTATGACACAATATAAATACAAAATCTATAATAAAAAAGGGGGGAAATAAATAAAGACAACAGTAGTATACTGCTGTGAAATATTAAATAATTTCAGGAAATCAACCATAAATACATATCTAAATAAAACAAATATGTACACCAAAACCAGCAATTTTTCAAAAGTGGGGGGTCCTAACCCACAATAAAGGGGTTTCATCTATATTACCACCTTCAAATGCATTGATTTAAAAAAAAATCAGGGGTTCCAACCCTGTAACTGTTACCCCTCAGCCCCTTGGTTCTGTCACTGAAGTCGTAGGTAGAGCTTAAACAAATGGATCAAAGTAAAAAGGAGCTTTAACACTCACTGATGAGGATATTTAATTAAAAATTAAAATTAAGTGGGAATCAGGGCTTGTGCAAACCTACAACTCTTTTGCACACTCTGGTTTGTTTCTAGCCTACAACTTCTGTCGCATTAAGGTCGACATAGGGATAGTGGTCCTGTGGCAGCGGAGTCGGCTAACCTGTTTAGTATTTCAGAAGGTAGAAGTCCTGGATCCTTTATAGTTTGTATATGTTAATAAGTTTCCATATGTCGTATGTCCATTGTCCTTGACCTCATTTTTGTGGGTCAGAGACTACCTAAAAAAAGTTGAGATTATAAGTTTCCTAAATTTCTTTCTTATTATGAGTAATAGGATAACTATGTTTGGTAGGTGCCTACCTTGCAAGGTCCTCTTGTACATCAAACAGTTTTCACTTGCCCTCAATCTCATTTCATGGGTCAGTGAGCAATGTTAAGTTTTCGTGGTTAAGTCTATGTATCTCAGATATTATACGAAATATATCTACTATATTTGGTGTATGAAATGATTGTAAGGTGTACATGTCCAACTGGTAGGTGTCATCTGACCTTGACCTCATGTTTATGCTTGAGAGGTTATAGTTACGTTTTTGAGTTTTTGTCTGTTTTTAAATCGTCAAAATTGTTTCCTATGATGTTCAAACGATCTGTATACTTTTTGATGAAAATAAGATTACAACTTTTTGAGTTATGGGACTTTGTAACTAAAATGGGGTAATAAAAAAAGGGGGGGAGGGTTACATGTCGCGCACAATCTCGGAAACTGTTTTTGGTTATTGCATAAAAATTCACACACTTGTTAGTTATATTAACCTGAAAAACTGTATACTTTTAAGTGATAATTCAAAATTTTATTTCAGAGTTATTTTTTTGTTGTAAAAAAAATTAGGGGGGGTCACATGTCGTGCTGTATCACAAAAACGATTTATGATGATAGCTTACAATTTTACAGACTTTTTATTCATATCTGTATAATTTTTGGTGACGATTGAAATTTTATTTTAGAGTTATTAATTTTTTTGTAAAAAAATGGGGGGGGGGGGGGGGAGTTTTCACATGTCGTGCCGTATCTCAGAAGCTATTTATGATTATTGTATAAAACTTCACACACTTGTTAGTTATATAAATCTGAAGATCTGTATATTTTTTCGTGATGATTCTTTATTTTATATGTGAGTTATTGAATTTTTTATTGAGCCTTTTTGCAAAAAAACATATAAAACGTGTTGTGAGCAATTTATATTATGTCTCTTATACTATAAACTTCCTATTAAGCGGGAATTAGGAATGAGTTCGGATTTTTCATTATTGCTAAAAACTTTACACACTTCTTAGTTATATTTATCTCAAGATCTGTATACATTTTGGGGAGGATTAAAAATTTCATTTTTGAGTTATTGAGTATTTTGTAAAAAAAAAAGGGGGAGGGGGTTTTACATGTCATGCCGTATCTCAAAAACGAATTATGACTATTACTTAAAATTTTACACTCTTCTTTATTATATTAATTTAAAGATCGGTATACTTTTTGATGATGACTTAAAATTGTTTTCTGAGTTATTGATTATTTTGTAAAAAAGGGGAGATGTTTTTTACATGTCGCGCCGTATCCATGGTATCGCAAAAACAGTTTATGATTATTGCTTAAAATTTTTACACTTCTTTGTTATATTAATCTATAAAGATCTGTATACTTTTTGGTTTTGATTCAATGTATTATTTAAGTGATATTTAGTTTTTTGTAAAAAAAATAAAAGAAGAAAAGGGGGGGTATTCACATGTCCCGCGGTATCTCAAAAACAACATATGGCTATTGTTTAAAACTTTCTCCAACTATTAATGATTATTGCATAAAACTTTCACAAAAGACGGCGGGCTTTTCATGCGCTCATGGAGCAGCTGTTTGTTGTATTGTGTTCTGTCTTTCTAATACTATAAGCGATTGGTGAACTATATTGGGTATATGGAATCTGTATATATCTGTCTGGAAATTGTCATCTGACCATGACCTATTTTTTATGGTTCATTAATAAACGTTAATCTTTCCTGATATAGTTTGTTTCTTTGATGTGCAATAGGTCGACTATATCTAAAGCATATTTGGTGTATGGAAGCTTTGTAGGGTGGACACCTATTTACAGTTTGGTTCATCTTACCTTGACCTCATTTTCTTGGATCATGTTAAGTTGATGTAATTGTTGCAGTCAAGTTTTATATTTAAGATTCAGCATAATATTAATGGTTAGTAAAAGCAAGACATTTCAGAGTGAGCAATATATTTTGCCCTACCTGGTGTAACTGAATATTATCAGATGGCATGGAGGGATGTTTAACTATGTAAAGACTCAAAAAGTCAGCTGTACTTGCACATGAATGCGAGAATCACCAAAACAAGGACAGGAACCAATCTAAAGAACACAAAAAAAACCGCTGGGCAAAGGCAACTGGTCAATCAAAATGTGCTGATGTTGACGACGACTATGGCAACATTTGAAACCGGATTTCAGTTCAGTGGTATAAGAAACCTTTCTAAAGTTACCCGTTTATAAATTTTTAATTTACAAAGAAACTAAGGTTTTAACTCCTTCAGACAAAATCAGAGAAATATTTTTTTTTCATGATAGAATTTAGTACCAATTTGATTAATTTGAAAAAACGAAATCATTGACCTAATAATTCGCCGATTGTACATAAAAAGGTATTTACAGAGACGTGAATAGCCGAACACGTTCTGAAATATATGCACTGTAAGAAAGGAATATCACCGACCATAAAAGAGAACGAAAAAATCCTCTTCTAATGTGAAGCTAAAAAATCCAAATATAGAAAAGGACAAGTAATGCTGATCGTAATAAACTTTATAGCAATATCCCTTGGGTTAATTTCCACATTTCCATGTACATAAAAAAAAATCGGGATTATCTAAAGCAAACATATCATCAAGGTGACGCAAAATAGACTGTGATCCATAACAATGCAGGAACAATTCTACTATAAAAGGGGCGCAATTGTTGCCCATAAGAATGCATTTAAACATGTTAATATTATAAACTGATTACTTCTGAAACGTGCATAGATATTTTCAAGGAGAAAATTGACAGCAACGAATCATTAAAAAAAAAAGAAAACTATCAAAAACTGTACCATCTATTTATTTCATTTGTTAATGTTGACAATAAACAATATCTGCAAGTGTTCAAAATATATAGGATTATGTACCTAAATTTGAATTTTAATTCATCAATATTTTTACATGTAGATTTGTTGATACAAATAAATTGAAGTGTTTCACTCTAAAACAGCTTATAAAATAGAAGTCCTGAAACCATTGCAAACAAGTTAAAAACAAGATTTCCGGCACCATTTCCTGCAAAGAAAAATATTTTCGCTATAAACTCAACGTGATAAATCTTAAAACATCCGACAAGTTATTCGAAATGGTATTTCATGGCTTGTTGAATGACAACTAGTAAAAAAGTGGAAGAAGATGCTTTAAAAAAGTGTTAAAATGAAACATATTCTATCCTTTAATGTTTTGCATCATGATCCTGGGAACAGTATGTCTAACAATATGTAGGTTCTTGCTTGATATAAGAAATAAATTATAAAAAGAGGGACGAAAGATACCAAAGGGACAGTCCAACTGATAAATCGAAAATAAACTGACAACGCCTATACCTGATATTCAAAATCCAAATTCATTATATAGCACTTGATACTGGAAGTATGATATCGGGTATTGACAGTGAAAGAAAATTGCGCTGCGCACGTGGTACCAAGACGGTGGTTGTAGTGTTGCGTGGTATTATGTTAAGTTGGATCACTTTTCTCAATATGATTTAAAGTTTTTGAATAATATCGACCCTTGTGTAAATGGTAGATAAATCAAAGATAATTTGATTTGATTTGATTTTTGGTGTTTTAGCGCCACTTTTAAGCACCACATTAAGGCTATTTCAGGGTTTATATTGGTGGAGGAAGCCGGAGTGCTCGTAGAAAACCACCGACCTTCGATAGGAAAACTGACAATCCTAGTCAATTAAGATTGGTGACGAGTGCACCTGCACGAGCGGAGTTCGAAATCACAACCTCAGTGTTGACTTGCTAGCGATAACAGTAGTAACTACTTAGACCACTCGGCCACCGAAGCCCCTTGATAATTTGCAAGATGGAAAAAATCAATCTTTTGCATATCGTTTTGACTAAAGTGAATAGTTGTCCTTGACAATCATACCACATCTCCTTAAACATAATATTGTATAAAATCGATTACTGCACACCAACTTATTTTGGCCATATGGCAGATACTTTATTACGCGATTTACCCTTTCTAGTCCATTTTGCGGCTATTTAATTTCGCTATTTTCTAATTTACTTGATATATTATCGGGTTGTTGTCTCTATTTCGATTTTCAATTTAATATCACATGGAAAGATCCAAATTGTACATATTAGCGACGATTTATATTCGCGTTATTTTTCTACTAGCGAAAATACTAAAGTAAGTCGGGTTACAGTATAGAGTGTTCATTGAGTACCAGTGATATAAAGTTTCATAAGGTTTAGCATACATACCACTTGCACATTTATTATCAGAAAGTGCCTGTTTGCCTGGTGCAATTGTTTTGCTTACAGCAGAAGGGTTCAATTTGCAGTCAGTAACAACTTGGTTCAAACAATCCAGAAAGGTTTTTGCTGCACTGTGCTTCAAATAAAATCATATTATAAAAAACCCAATCACTACATGTATCATCAATATACACTTATTTTGATAGCTAGCTTAACATAAGAATATATCTAAAAAATAATATCTGCATGCTATATCGGAATACATATATGATCATATATTAAGATATTCCTAAATCTATTTGGTTGGATGCTTTATAGAGCAATGACTTTATTAGTGGCGCCAGGCAACACTTAATAAGGATACATAAAAAGGGCCAGCAAATTATTTCATAGCATATCAAAATCAGTTAAACATAAATGAATTAAACAAAAAACAAGAAATATTTCATAAAAACTAGTCTGACCTGCATATTATCTTCTTGTCTCCTTCTGCTATTCCTACTGCACCGTCGTAACTCATTTGGCATGCCATTGTTTCTGTATCAGCACAATGCTTATCATCCTGGGCGTGAACTCCTAAATTAAGGAATTATTAGTTATTTTTTAGGTTTTTATGATGAGTATAAACGAGTTGACGCAATATATTCATGTCTGTTAAATGACCAATGAGAGGTAAGACAACACCTCCATTAAATTTTTTAGGAAAACAAACGAATAGGAACAATCATCCAACGTAAAATTAATCAATCGGACATAGTTCTTAGTACTTTGAACTAGCCTGTCACTAACTTCGAGTTCTTGATCAGATCTGTACTTAGTGTCTTTTCGTTATTGTGGTATACAAGTACCCGGTCACGCCCATTCTGTGTTTTGTTATATGAATTTCTATTTGTATTCATCTGATGAGATAAGCTTTTTTCAAAAGATGTGTATTGTTCGTTCGTATGTTGTTGTACTGTTACACCACTGTTTCCAGCAGGTTAGGGGGGGGGGGTCCTGCTGACATGTTTAACCCCGTTACATTCTGTTTCTATGTTCCTATCCCAAGGTAGGAGCCAGTAATTCAATGATTGTCTGTTGTGTCACATACATATATTTGTTTTTCGTTTATTCCATCGTTCATAAACTAGGCCGTTAATTTTCTCGTATGAACTGTTTTTCATTAATCATTTCGGGGTCTTTTATATCTGACTATGCGGTATAGGCTTTGTCTTTTGTTGAAGGTCGTACGGTGACCTATACAATGCTATATAGTTGTTAATTTCTGTGTCATTGTGAATAGTTGTCTCATTGGCAATTACATCGCATCTTTTTTATATAATGATATAAATTGATTACTTAAAATGCTCATAATTTTATAATTTTTATTGCATGTTCTTAGAAGAATGGGGAAATTATCGAAAATAAGTATTTATTTTCTTGCATTTTCTTTCAATTTCAATTTTCAATCGCAGACCTGATTTGTGATCATTTTATTTTTAACTAAGAACAATATGTGTGTTGCTAACCGTTTTTAAGCAGCTTCAATTAAGTCCCCCTGTTACTTGATCCGGCATTCAGCTTTATTCAACAAAGTTGTTTTGAAGATGTAACCCCAGAAAGTTCTCCCAACAATAGATTCGTTCACAGCTACAGACTCCTGCTTAGTACAGGTGCATACAAATGCAGCAGGTTTTAAAGTGTTAACGGTTGCCAACCTTCACCCTAACATGAGAAATAGTGTAACACTACACTATAAAAATACATTACTCGATCAAAAGACAAAAAAGTAAACATACACTATACGAACTATGACGTAAGTATAAACATTCACAAAATCAAAGTTTTTGTTGTTCAGAGAACGAGTAGATGTGAAAATGTATCGTCATACTAAATACTTATAAAAGTTTTTTTTTTTTTTTATAAGAATAAATTTGTTTAAACCAATGCTTATACAAAAAGAAATGAAGGATTAGGGGGTCAACTGTAAGATATAAGCAAATATAATAACAATTTGAAAACATGGGTTATTATAGATGTTCGACTTAGAGAAGACAAAATATTAAAGTTTAGAATTAAAACAATTCTTTCCGAGCTGCTACCGAAAGAAATAAAAAAAAAACCAACATAAATGTGGTTTCTTGTAATCTTGATATATGATTTGGTTTCAACGTTGTTTTTTATTATTTTAAAACGTATAAATTGCTCCTGTGCTCTGGAAAGGTAATCAGCTTCTGCGCCTATATTGATGTTTTTTCGTGCTCTGGTAAACAACCGGTGATAAGTCACAGTGGCGGATCCAGAACTTTTTGTAAGTGGGGAAATAGGGGGGGGGGCCTCCAGTCACGCTATATATAAGTCAACCAAATTTTTCCGAAGAAAGGGGGACCCAGGGCCCAAGCCCCCCTTCCTGGATCCGCCTATGAATCATAATTAGTGATTTAAAACGAATGGATTTGCAATAAAGTGAGGATGGAAAAAATAAGGAAAATAGGGCAAAGAAAAATATTTTCCTACCTTGCATGACGATACTTATAGATGCAAAACAGGCAATCAAAGTAACGGCAGACAGACGGTTCATCTTTATGTTTTCCTTCTATAAAATGAAAAGTACATTTATAAATCAATTCAATATTAAAATAATAATAATAGAAAAACAAAATAATAATCGGGGGATTCACTGTGGCTTTCCAGATATAAGAAACTGTTATATATTTGTTTTTCGTTCATTTTTTTACATAAATAAGGCCGTACGGTGACCTATAGTTGTTAATGTTTGTGTCATTTTGGTCTTTTGTGGGTAGTTGTCTCATTGCCAATCATACCACATCTTCTTTTTTATATCGTATATTATAATTTTCAATTCTTATTTAACAAGACAAGACAAGACAAGACAATATTTTATTTGAGTCTCACCTCTTCTAAAACATTTACATAATATTACAATTTAAATATTACAATATAAAACAAGAGCCACTCTAAAAAGAGTTATGAGAGACTACAAAAAAAGGTATATACATTTACATATATATATAACAAGTCAAAAAGGGTACAACATCACCATAAAATAACTATAAAATATACAAATATTAGATATTTCGGATAACAGATATCCTTCTTCAATAATAGCACGATGTCAAATGAATCATGTCAATTCAAATTGAGACTCTATCAAAATCTTGATTTATACAATTTAAGCGAACGCTGGAACAATTTTAAAATTTCCAAACACACCGCAAAGACTACAGAAATATGCCAAAAATAAAAATAGTTATTTACGATGTGAAATGGCACAACTTTAGATTTCCAAAGGATGTGACAGTTGAGATGTAATAACTGCATTGAGGGCAGTCCTCAAACAAAAAAATCAAAATAATCAAAAATGTCCTTACCGATCCAGGATGGTATAAATTAGACAACGGTATGGCAATTACAACGGAAACTACATATTAAAGCCTTCCAAACGAATAGCAGTCTAATAGTGATTGAAAAAAAAGTTTTGTATATTGAGCTTAAATAATTGAACGTGGCAACGTACTTATACATCATCCCGAATCAATGAAAACCTGTAATTTAAACGGTAATTTTAAAAATAATTTCGAACTGTAAAGCCAGTACTAAATCCGGCGTTGTTTAAAACAGGTGGTCACAGGAAAATGAGGGACTCGTTCTATGTTTTTTCATTTATGCCCTCTGGGGAGACTGTCCGTAACTTTCTTATCCAAAATCTTTCCCGAGCGACTCTGTCGACCTTCGACCAACACTCGTTGTGGTCTATGATCGTGATGGTAAGGTTTTTGAGATCAGCTTGTGTGTGTCCAGGTGATCTCAAATGACGACTTACGGGTAGGTCGGGCTTGCAAGTGTAGTCACTGTGATGACCATTCATGCGTTTGTTAAATGGCTGCTCTGTCTCGCCAACATACTGCATGCCACATCGACACTGAAGGAGGTATACAACATTCTGGGTTTTGCAAGTTACATTGCAATATATAGTGTACACAGACCCAGTCGAGTGGCAAGTGAATGTTTGAGTATTCAGTATTTGTTGGCAAGTCAGGCAACGTCTGTTACCACATGACTTGCACCATCCTGCAGTTGAACAGCTTTTATTTGAGGAAACGTCAGCTCTAACAAATAAGTCTTTCAGACTTGCTGGTCTCCGAAAAGCTAAGACAGGAGGATTGGGAAAGATCTTGGATAATTTAGGGTGTTTGGCAATAGTTTGCCAATTGGCACGGATCAAACGTGAAAGGTTATTAAAGGCTGGATTGTATGTAAGAACAAACGGGACTATTTTGCTGCGCCTCTTCCGTTTGTACTGTAAGAGGTCATTGCGGCAGTTATTGTTAGCGCGCGCAAACCCCTTATCTATGTCCAATTTCTTATAACCTCGTTTTGTCAAAAATCCGCGAAGTTCCTGTAACCGTTTCGTGACAGCCTCCTCAGAGGAGCAAATCCGCTTGACTCGGAGAGCTTGACTGTACGGGATACTTTTTGTACAGTGTTTTGGGTGACAGCTTTGGGGAGAAAGGTATTGATGTTTATCTGTGGGTTTACAGTAGAGGTCTGTTGATATGACACCGTCCTTTATAGATGTGGTTGTGTCTAAGAAAGATATCTTAGAGTCGGAAATTTCATACGTAAATTTAATTGAATGGTGGGCGTTGTTTGCATGTCTGATGAAATCATCCAGTTTTTGTTGAGATTCAATCCATTTCATGTCAACATCATCAATGAAACGGAACCAAGACAAAGGTTTGGATAAAGATGTTGCAATAATTTGTTTTTCTAATTTGCCCATGAAAATATTGGCGTAAGACGGTGCCATTTTCGTCCCCATCGCTGTCCCGTTAATTTGAAGGTAATGCTCACCATTAAAGGTGAAATTGTTGCATTTCAGGACCAGAGTAAGCAGCTGGACTAAACATTCAGTAGGTGGTTCTAAAATGTTGCGCGAGTCCCATATTTCCCTACAAGATTGTATGCCGTCATCATGAGGTATGTTGGTATACAATGAGGTGACATCTAAAGTGACAAGGAGGGTTTCCGGAGGAAGAGGGTTCATGGATTCCATTTTACGAAGATAGTCTGTAGTGTCTTGAATGTGGGAAGGAAGATTTTCTACATGAGATCTTAAATGAAAATCGACGAATTCCGAGATTTTCTCAGTCGGATGGCCGTTTGCGGATACAATGGGTCTACCAGGGTTGTTAACCTTGTGTATTTTGGGAAGAAGATACAATCGACCAGGCTTGGCATTCTCTGGCTTTAAATAACCAATTGTATCCTCATCTATGTGACCGTCATTGTACATGGTTTGTAACGCAGTGATAATTTTGGAGCTAAACTCGGAAGTAGGGTCATAGTCTAGCTTCTTATAAAATCTCTCATCAGAGAGCTGACGCACTGCTTCCGCGATGTAGTTAGCTTTGTCCATTATCACAACGGCACTGCCCTTGTCTGCTGGTTTTATCACAATATCATCTCGGTTTCTCAGCGATTGTATGGCTTTTTTTCTCGTCAGGAGAGGTGTTGTAAAATGACGAGTACTTGTTGCTAGCTAGATGAACAACATCCGATTTGATTTTGTCGATAACATCTTCCAGTGTAGCAGATTTACTAGGTTTTGGAATCCATGAACTCTTCTTTTTAAAATGCGGAATTATGATTTCTTCCTCCGAGTCATAATTCCGCATTTTAAAAAGAAGAGTTCTTTCATTTCATCAGACATGCAAACAACGCCCACCATTCAATTAAATTTACGTATGAAATTTCCGACTCTAAGATATCTTTCTTAGACACAACCACATCTATAAAGGACGGTGTCATATCAACAGACCTCTACTGTAAACCCACAGATAAACATCAATACCTTTCTCCCCAAAGCTGTCACCCAAAACACTGTACAAAAAGTATCCCGTACAGTCAAGCTCTCCGAGTCAAGCGGATTTGCTCCTCTGAGGAGGCTGTCACGAAACGGTTACAGGAACTTCGCGGATTTTTGACAAAACGAGGTTATAAGAAATTGGACATAGATAAGGGGTTTGCGCGCGCTAACAATAACTGCCGCAATGACCTCTTACAGTACAAACGGAAGAGGCGCAGCAAAATAGTCCCGTTTGTTCTTACATACAATCCAGCCTTTAATAACCTTTCACGTTTGATCCGTGCCAATTGGCAAACTATTGCCAAACACCCTAAATTATCCAAGATCTTTCCCAATCCTCCTGTCTTAGCTTTTCGGAGACCAGCAAGTCTGAAAGACTTATTTGTTAGAGCTGACGTTTCCTCAAATAAAAGCTGTTCAACTGCAGGATGGTGCAAGTCATGTGGTAACAGACGTTGCCTGACTTGCCAACAAATACTGAATACTCAAACATTCACTTGCCACTCGACTGGGTCTGTGTACACTATATATTGCAATGTAACTTGCAAAACCCAGAATGTTGTATACCTCCTTCAGTGTCGATGTGGCATGCAGTATGTTGGCGAGACAGAGCAGCCATTTAACAAACGCATGAATGGTCATCACAGTGACTACACTTGCAAGCCCGACCTACCCGTAAGTCGTCATTTGAGATCACCTGGACACACACAAGCTGATCTCAAAAACCTTACCATCACGATCATAGACCACAACGAGTGTTGGTCGAAGGTCGACAGAGTCGCTCGGGAAAGATTTTGGATAAGAAAGTTACGGACAGTCTCCCCAGAGGGCATAAATGAAAAAACATAGAACGAGTCCCTCATTTTCCTGTGACCACCTGTTTTAAACAACGCCGGATTTAGTACTGGCTTTACAGTTCGAAATTATTTTTAAAATTACCGTTTAAATTACAGGTTTTCATTGATTCGGGATGATGTATAAGTACGTTGCCACGTTCAATTATTTAAGCTCAATATACAAAACTTTTTTTTCAATCACTATTAGACTGCTATTCGTTTGGAAGGCTTTAATATGTAGTTTCCGTTGTAATTGCCCTACCGTTGTCTAATTTATACCATCCTGGATCGGTAAGGACATTTTTGATTATTTTGATTTTTTTGTTTGAGGACTGCCCTCAATGCAGTTATTACATCTCAACTGTCACATCCTTTGGAAATCTAAAGTTGTGCCATTTCACATCGTAAATAACTATTTTTATTTTTGGCATATTTCTGTAGTCTTTGCGGTGTGTTTGGAAATTTTAAAATTGTTCCAGCGTTCGCTTAAATTGTATAAATCAAGATTTTGATAGAGTCTCAATTTGAATTGACATGATTCATTTGACATCGTGCTATTATTGAAGAAGGATATCTGTTATCCGAAATATCTAATATTTGTATATTTTATAGTTATTTTATGGTGATGTTGTACCCTTTTTGACTTGTTATATATTATATTTTGTAGTGTACAGAATCATATTACATGATCCATCGCCCTGTAAGATTGATCGTTGACTATTTATTCAGTCATTTAATACATTTACATATATATATTTACATACATAAAACATGAAACATAAAACAAATTAAAAGTATACAAATGTTAAGAATAACATAAAACAGTTTAAAAGTAAACAAACTTTAAGAATATAATAAACATTTTCTTTTCAGTAAAATATCATAGCAGATTTTGGCAGTGTAAAAATAAACATTTTCATCACTAAATAAAAATACAAATTTATCATCATCTGACATACTATTAAAATCATGACAAAAAGAATTAGCATGACTAAACAACACAGCACGAAAATCTACATATAGTGGACATTTCAAAATTACATGTTTCTCATCTTCTATGGTTTCATTACAACTAAAACATATTCGTTCATTAATAGGTAAGTTCTGATACCGGCCCGTTTCAATTTTTAGGGGCGCAACACCACAACGAAATTTTGCAAAAGCACTTCTTTATTTCCCTGCAATAGTTTTACAAATGTAATGTTCTGCCTTAAATTCTGTTTTAAATAATTTATAAGTACGAAGTTTGGCATATTCATTCGAAACCAACTTATTATGCCATTCAGTTTTATATAAATCAATAGCTAAGCATTCTATATCCTTAATTACATTTTTAGTTAACAATATATCACAGTTACAATATGGTTCAAGATTATACTCTTTAAACTTTGTCATCACTCTGAAGCACCAGTTTTTAATTGGCTTATTTCCATACTTATATGACCACATAAATATTCTTTTGTTCAATCTATCATTGTCCATTTTACAAAATCTGGACCATGATCTAAAAACAGCTGTCCATTGCTTTACATTGCATGGAATCCAGCCCATATCACCATACAGAGATACTAATATCATTAACATGTTTATTCTGTGGTTTGCCCGTTACTCAGAGGTCAGCTCGATCGCAAAAATGTGATCAACTATTTTTTCATAATTATAGTCCATGTAGCTGAGAAATATGTGAATGTTTCGAAAATCAGGTAACACAAAAAAGAGTTTCAACATCTTAATCGACATCGACATAAAAAAAAAATTGGTATTGACCAAATCTCCCTGTTTCTAAAATAAATCTTTGTACAACTTTAAAAATATTTTCATTTTCCTCATCAATGGTAAGTTCACTACCTGATAATAATGTTTGTATATTATACATTGGTAGTGTAGAAATGGTTTGTATCCTGATGAGTCTATAGATAATTATGACATTTTAGCAACTAGAGTTTGCTGCTCTCAACTAAGACTTTCTTAGTATCTCGATTTACATAATTTTTAAGTGTAAATTTTGAATGATTTTATCTAACATCTTGTGGAAACCTGTTCCATTCACGAATAATAGATGGTAGGAAAGAATTTTGATAAAAGGTAGTTCTACAGTTCATATTTTGAACATTAAATGCACTTCTAGTATTATAGTTATAGACCTGATATAGTTGTTGAGGTACGAGACTACAAAGATAATTAGGAGCTTGATCATGAAACATTTCATGAAATTTGATAATTTTATGTCTGGATCTTCTTTCACTCAGATATACCCAACCAGTATCATTATAAAAATTAGATTTAGAGCAAAGCTTAGTGGCACCTGTGACTATACGAGCCGCTTCTATTTGAATGCTCGCTAGTTTGTCCTTTAAAAAAATTGGTATGTTATCCCACACAGTATCCGCATATTCGAGAATATAGATATAGGAAGATGTGGTGTGAGTGCCAATGAGACAACTCTCCATCCAAACAACAATTCAAAAATTAAACCATTATAGGTTAAAGTACGGCCTTCAACACGGAGCCTTGGCTCACACCGAACAACAAGCTATAAAGGGCCCCAAAATAACTAGTGTAAAACCATTCAAACGGGAAAACCAACGGTCTAATCTATATAAACAAAACGAGAAACGAGAAACACGTTTATATTACATAAACAAACGACAACTACTGTACATCAGATTCCTGACTTAGGACAGGTGCAAACATTTGCAGCGGGATTAAACGTTTTAATGGGCCCAAACCTTCTCCCTTTTTCTGAAACAATATGCCTGTTGAAGCTGAAATATATAACTTGTAGATTATTACGCGATAGCTTAAATTTTTTTTTGTAAAATGATTAATCGGACTAGACTTCGTGAACTTTGCCATTTCCCGTGCATTTACAATTCTTTACTTATTAAGATATTTTTCGCTGGTATTTACTGATTGTCAAAGTCATGTGATTTGCTATGGTGGAGTTGACCAGTGCGTTAAAAAAAAGCAAATCATTAATTTTGAAATTAAAATTACAGTAACACATTGCTTAGGCTTATAGGATGTCACGACAATCATGAAACCTTCAAAGCGACACAGGATTGAGCAAGCAGATATTGACTTCTATTTCCCTATTCACCAAACAGAAAGTAATAGTAAATACTCTAGACTTTTACACTCTCATGGAAAAAAAAGTTCCACAATATTTACCTACGAAAACATTTTTAAATAATGCTATACAGAGGTCTTTAACGTCCTTCTATGACATCTCTCTGTCTTCTCTCGTATAAATAACTTTTAAAACATTTCCCCCTCTTAATCCATATTTTTCTAGTTTATGAAGGAGGCCTTCATTCCAGACCCGGTCAAAAGCTTTATTGATATCACAAAATACAACTCTTATTTCCTTTCTAAAATCAAGGGCTTTAGCAATATCGTTTGTAATATGAATAAGTTGATTAACAGTACTATCTCCTGTCCAGGCATAAAACCTGATTACAAGTTTGTAATTATTCCATAACAAGAAATAAAATTATTGATTTGATTTGATTTGATTTTGCATTAACAAAAAAAAATCATTATTGATAAAAAACAAAACAAAAAAAAACCCATTTATCTTCCAGTATATTGTAATTATAATTACCTGTTGTAGAGGAAGAAGTTTTAAAAATATAATACGGTTTATCGCTTTTATAAGATAAACCAATTTAATTAAAGAGAAATGATTATTGCCTCATTCGGATCCGGTTCTTGTTTCCCACCAATCAACGTCACATGACTCGTCAGCATTACATTGCACCAGCCAATCTTGTAGATATGTAAAAGTTTCAAAAAATGCAATCGTAAAAAATCTTTGACATCCGCATATCATGTTCTAATATTTTGAAATGAAACTATCGTAGAGACCAGACAATTCTCCAAGAAGGATTTTCATTTGCAAGGGTCAGCAAACGACGATATTGAAAGGTAAACCGAACTTTCACCACACATCCGATGCCACCAACCGAGCCATCAACACGAGGAACACATCCAGCTTCTTTCGACATGTTAATGTTTGTGAGATTATTAGAACATTTTAATAATGTATCTTCGCCATAAAAGTTATACAATGCTCGAATGACAGGGACAGCTTCCAATTTGTCAGTGGCTCATTGACCGGTGATCAATTTAATGGCAGAACAAAATCTTCACACCAGGAGCCCCCGTTTAGAATATCACACAGCACAAGATGCACTTGTAAGGTAAACACGATTTAAAAGAAGGAAAACCACTGATCCAAAGAATTCACTACCTGCATGTTCCAGCGGTTTGCAGATTTCGTCAAGCTTTAACCTCGGTATGTTGAATTTATATATAAAAAAAAAAAAAAAAAAAAAAAGTTGATGTTTTGTGGTGTATAATTATTCTAAATTAATTGATATTTATCTCATTAGGAATGAGATAATCTGATGGTGATAAGATAAGATTACAGAAAGAATTATTTATTATTATAATTTGATGTCATATATTTAATTCGTGGCCTTTTTTACATGTCTGCTTTAATGTACATAAATTATATAACCATGCCGTCGTTTTGAAGACGCACCTAGCGCTATTACACAAAAGATACACACACGAGGGCAATAAGTGCAAATTCCTCATCTTTATTTACTTTATAGATTCTACCACTATTATACACAATTTTACACTATGTGTTAGATGGCTAAGCTGACGTGTAATAGATGAAATACACTATTTGAGAGTTAGAAGACAAATTTTGTGGCGGATGACGCGATAGCTTTAGATTAAATCCATCAGAGTCGATGGCTTAGATTAAAATATTTACAAGTGGAAATCCTTTGAACATGTACAGTCTTAAATATTTCCTAAACTGTTTGATACACTTAAATCGGCATTACTATATAAAAAAAAAAAAATGTACATACATTATGCCTACTGTTTTCTCGTTTGACTTGTTTAACATTCTTTCTTTTTGGTTTTTATTACTCTTTAATGCAGTATCATGGGCTCTGCTCATTGTTGAATGCAGGACAATGACTTCGTTTAATGCAGTATGGACACTGCTCATTGTTGTAGGCAGAAAAGTGACTTAATGTTATTAATGCGACTTGGGCTCTGCTCATTGTTGACGGCAGTACACTGACTTATTGATATTAATGCAGTATGGGCCCTGTTCATAAATGAAGGCAGAAAAGTGACTAATTATAGTTAATGTGGCATGGGCTCTGCTCAAAAATGAAGGCAGAAAAGTGACTACTAATAATTATAGTTAATGTGGCATGGGCTCTGCTCAGTGTTGAAGGCAGTAAAATGACTTTTTGTTATTATTTTATTTGCCGTTTGTTCTACTGTGAAGAGTTGTCTAATTGAATCATACCACTTCTATTTACACGAGTGAGCTTGTTATGTATATATTTATACTTTTCAATTTGCGTTATTTTCTGGTTAGCTTGCTTGTTTTAATTTTTGCATGTTTGCCTAGCTATTTTCCTTATGCATGTGTTCCTGTTCTAAATATGCTTATATTAAATTTGATATATGATTTTGATTTGAAATATCACGTCAGTTGAACTTGTGAGAGATTTGCAGAGCTCATGTTTACGTTGTTGAATCCTACATACCAAGCCCGACCCTAAATTTTCTGACTTGCGTAAATATAATTCATATAGTGATACAAGCAAATATAGTTATACAAGCAATAGTCTGTACAGGTTTCAAATAGCTTACTTATGCTCATGGACAGGACAATTAGTTTACCAACAAGTCAACTTAGAGCAAATAAGAGAATTATGTGCACTATTCACACAATTATCAAATTACTTTATAACTCACGAAGCAGTAGACAGAGCATGGTACACAACATCCTCTATACTTTGAAGTGCGATAATGTTATTGTATATATACCACATGATACATGTACATGTATTGTTTAGATTATTTTTGATTGTCTTATCTAACTCAGATATGTGAACATTGATGTTTTAATACGTTTGTATTTTACTATCATATTTATTTTACATGTCGGCACGAACTATGGGCTTCCCCACATCTATTTTTAGAAACAAAACAAATATGCGGTATATAAGTTACTGTTAAGGACTTTTACAAACGAACACGCATATTATCCAGATGGGAAACTCGATGAAGTTTTAAATTTATTTCAAATACTCTTGATCTATTTCCTTCTATCAAAAGGAACAGTTAGCATTCTTATCTAGAAGCTGATGGACACAATCTTTTTAATTCTAGTCGGAATAAATCAACTATCCATTACTTAAAGTAATACCATGGAATTTTACTTTAACACCTCGTTCTTTTAGGTCACAAAAAATATTCGACGCAAAACTATTCAAGATAGAACTTTCCGAAAACATGTATTCGAATTTTTAAGTACTACTAGGAATGCATGGAGTAGCCAATTTAGTATAGGAAACGCCTAGTTCTTTTAGGTCACAAAATATATTCGACGTAAAACTATTCAAGTTTGAACTTTCCAAAAAAGCGGCACATACTGCTTAGTTGTATCCGAATTTTAATTACTACTAGGAATGCATGTGATTGCCAATTTAGTCATGTTAGTACAGGATATGTGGTACTTTCTATGTATTGATTGATATGAATTTTTTTTTTTTGTGTACGTTCTACTCCCTTGGTTTCTAAAATATTGGTCACGTTACTTGTTTAAATTAATATATAAATTAGTCTATACAAATGTACACGACTTTGAAGGAGTGCCTAGGATATAGCACTTATTATATATACAGGTAATGTATTTTCGTAAACTTTGTAGAGGACAATAAAATTGAAAATGGAAAACTAAATTATTAGTGCATATTACAGATTAACAAAGCAATTGAGTAGATTCATGGCATACCACCATCTTGCATTGTACTTTTGCAGTGACCAATCAGTCTAGTTATTACCCAAATCTCCGAATGTGTACACACTAACACAGATGTTCAGTTTTATTGATTATACTGTTTATTTTTATGAAGAAACTTCCTGATTTATCGCATTATATCTCTTAGAAATATTTTACAAGTTCCAAACATATATGTGCTTTAGAATACATTTTGTTCAACTAAGCCGGTTAAGGCGAGATAACTCTTTTAGTAAACCCATTTGTTATTCATGATCGGTTTATCAGTGGATGTATTACTGATAAAATAATGCGTTTTATGATGATAAATATATATATATATATATAACATGGATAATACAACGAAAGAAGTGATATCTTCAAAAACAGCACCTTTATAACAAAGCTATTACAAAAGGAAAAATCTGATTGTCTAAGATTCAAACATATAAACAAAGAATAATGCCTTCTTAGCTAGTTCACCTAAATGGACCTTTAGGTTGTAGGAAAATGGGGGGGGGGGGGGGGGGATTCTTGTGAGTGTGTATAGACACACTCAAGTGGCAAGATTAAGGGGTTATGATCGTTTCCCGTAATTGTACGTCGGATCATATTAGGTTTTTACTTTCCTGCGGTACCGCATGAAGTTCTGTTGAGACCATCTCATGTCTACCCTGAGTGGCCGGTTCTGAATTGGTACCAGTTCGAGCTTGACTGTTAATGATACATAGTATGGCCTATGTATTCAGTGTTTTATAATATAAAAAATGTTAATCTTTACTCCCCTGAAACCAGGGGGTGATGCGAATAAGACCCGACGTATTTGGGGATCATAACCCTCGTTCTCTTTAGAATTTAACCTGGAGGAACTTGAGCATCCATTGCTACCAATGGTGCACAGATTTGTCAGTTAAAACTAGCATGTCGGCATTCTGTAATCATGTCAGACCTCGTCATTCTAAGTGAACTGTGGCCGTTATTTCCACAACAGTTATTTGTTTGTTATGTTTTTGCCTAAAAATGGATTCTGTGATTAATACGGTTTATCGCTTTTATAAGATAAACCAATTTAATTAAAGAGAAATGATTATTGCCTCATTCGGATCCGGTTCTTGTTTCCCACCAATCAACGTCACATGACTCGTCAGCATTACATTGCACTAGCCAATCTTGTAGATATGTAAAAGTTTCAAAAACCCACCCACCTCCCCTTGCAATCTGCCATCTTATAACAATTCTTGTGTCTGCTGCTGTTTTATTTATCTTTTCAGAATGACCAGAACATGCCGGATCCATAACTTTTTGGACAAAAAAGAGGAGACAATCAAGCCGATGGATTTGCTAGCCGAATCATACGCTCGAGAACTATAATTATTATGTCAATGCTAATTTTCATGAATGGCTACCACCTTTATCTAAACATTTAGACACATTCAGTGCGAAAATGGAATTACCAATACCTGGTATTAGTTCTTCGCCTAGATGCATTTAACTTTTGACTTTATTTGGATAAAAATCATGCAGCATTTATTTTAATTACTCGATTCTATTTGTTCATTGTTTTGTAATAAAATCATTCGTCACAGTCAAAAAGGATGTCGGGATCTGGCAAGATTAAGGGGTTATGATCGTTTCCCGTAATTGTACGTCGGATCATATTAGGTTTTTACTTTCCTGCGGTACCGCAGGAAGTTCTGTTGAGACCATCTCATGTCTACCCTGAGTGGCCGGTTCTGAATTGGTACCAGTTCGAGCTTGACTGTTAATGATACATAGTATGGCCTATGTATTCAGTGTTTTATAATATAAAAAATGTTAATCTTTACTCCCCTGAAACCAGGGGGTGATGCGAATAAGACCCGACGTATTTGGGGATCATAACCCTCGTTCTCTTTAGAATTTAACCTGGAGGAACTTGAGCATCCATTGCTACCAATGGTGCACAGATTTGTCAGTTAAAACTAGCATGTCGGCATTCTGTAATCATGTCAGACCTCGTCATTCTAAGTGAACTGTGGCAGTTATTTCCACAACAGTTATTTGTTTGTTATGTTTTTGCCTAAAAATGGATTCTGTGATTAATGCTGATGATAATGTCGCTAACACTAAAATTTGAGGAAGTTTCAATCTTTCATATTTCCTTATTTATGTATAATATGTATATTTATCAAGTAACCTTTGTACAAATAAGCCTTCCGAATATTCGTATTGATAAATATGGATGATAGGGGTCATTTCGTGGTCTTTTTTTTATCTTTAAAATATTGTTGACTTGATCATTATCAAACATTTATAAATGTGTACTAATAAATGTGCATCGTTATCAAACATTATAGTATGATGTACTTCGTTCTCTTTGTATCGGTTTACATGAATTCTTGATTTGATACATGTGTACTTAGCGCAGACTCAGAGATGTGCATAAATAATGACTGTTACAATATACATCCAAAGTCAAACCCATAAGTATATGTAATTTATGAGAAGTTTCAAACGTCATCACGACACATCATTGCAAAACTCAGTGGCGAACATTTGGAAGGTTCACAAACCAGCCAGTAGGGTGCACAATTAGTACCCATTGGAATACCGACGGTCTGTTAAAACACCAATCCTTCAAACTTGACAACGTTATTGTCGATAAAAGTCCAGCATTTTGAAAATATCCTTCTGTTAGAATCAGTATTGTTCTTCAAAAAGTAAGAACTATCATAACCATAACCCATTTTTGTCGAGCCTTCGACTTTAGTCGAAAAAGCGAGACTAAGCGATCCTACTTTCCGTCGGCGTCGGCGTCGTCGTCGGCGGCGTCCACAAATATTCACTCTGTGGTTAAAGTTTTTGAAAATTTAATAACTTTCTTAAACTAAACTGGATTTCTACCAAACTTGGACAGAAGCTTGTTTATGATCATAAGATAGTATCCAGAAGTAGATTTTGTAAAATTAAAATTCCATTTTTTCCGTATTTTACTTATAAATGGACTTAGTTTTTTTCTGCGGGGTGACATTACATTCACTCTGTGGTTAAAGTTTTTAGAATTTTTATAACTTTCTTAAACTATCCTTGGTTTGTACCAAACTTTGACAAAAGCTTGTTTATGATCATAAGATAGTATCCAGAAGTAAATTTTATAAAAATAAAATTCCATTTTTTCTATATTTTACTTATAAATAGACTTAGTTTTTCTGCTGGGAAACATTACATTCACCCTGTGGTTAAAGTTTTTTAAAATTTTAATAACTTTCCTAAACTATCCTGGGTTTAAACCAAACTTGGGCAGAGGCTTGTTTATGATCATAAGATAGTATCCAGAAGTCGGTTTTGAAAAAATAAAAATTGTTTTTCTGCGGGGAAACATTACATTCACTCTGTGGTTAAAGTTTTTAAAATTTTAATAACTTTCTTTTACTTTCCTGGGTTTGTACCAAACTTGGACAGAAGCTCATTTATGATCATAAGATAGTTTCCAGAAGTAAATTTTGTAAAAAGATAACTCCATTATATCTGTATTTTACTTTTAAATGGACTTAGATTTTCTTCCAGTTAACATTACATACAGTCTGCAGTTAAAGTTTTCAAAACATTTATTAGATTCAATAACTATCCTAGATTTTTACCAAACTTGGACAGAAGCTTCTTACAATCAAAAGATAGTATCAAGAGGAATATTTTTATTGATTTTTTTCCTCATTTTTGTTGAGCCTGCAATTCACAGCAATAGAAGGCGAGACACTGGGTTCCGCGGAACCCTTACAAATTTTTATAGAAAAGGCTCTGTTTAATGAGATGGTGAAGTCGATCTTACAATTGAATATGGGGAATAGATGTGGGAAGCGTAGAAAAATCAAAAGTTTTAATGTTGCTGCAAAATTGCAGAGATTATGATCTAAAATTTAGAAGTATATCTTTAGAATTTTTAAGAATCCAAATCTGATTGACGACACTGGTGGAAAATATATCATCACAATATTGTTAAAGGCTATATATTGCACTGTAGGACAAAATCGGTGAATTGTTGACTATCTAAAAGACTAAAGACAGCGAAAAGTTTTAAAAAGGACCCGACATGCAAAAACTATACCTTATCAAACGAGCCGGAAAACCAACAGCCGATTTATAAAAAAAAAGACAGTCAACAAAAATTAGATATGATAGCAAGCAACAAACCACAACAAATTCATAGAAGGATGCAGGCTCAAAAATATCTCTAGGTGCTGAACCCTTCCTTAACCTTGCACAGTTGATAAAGTGCATTTTACTTGCACTTTTCTCTATCGTTGCTGCCAGTCCGATTTGCTTTTGGTCCGAATCTTTTGCTTATTGTTCATTACCTTTTTGTCCAATTTCCTTTTTGTTTTAAAGTTTTTCTTTTTGCTTAATTGTTTTAAGCTACTGCATTTACAGCACCTCATAAGGAACATTCATGTCTTGTTTGGTTCATTTCATTTGGTTCTTAAAAAGAAGTATGTGAAAAGTAAAATCACAAAAATACTGAACTCAGAGGAAAATCAATTTGGAAAGTCCATAATCACATGGCAAAATCAAAAAACAAAACGCATCAAAAACGAATGGACAAGAACTGTCATATTCCTGACTTGGTACAGGCATTTTCAAATGTAGAAAATGGTGGATTAAACCTGGTTCTATAGCGCTAACCCTCTCACTTTAATAACAGTCTCATCAAATTCCGTTACATTTACATGATGCGTTAAATAAACAGTCACAATCAATAAAATAGTCAAAATATGGGAACATCAGTCATCATCGTATAACAATTTAACAGGACACAACAACATCTACTATCTACGAACACATGGATTGATTTGAGTGTCTGACGTCAGAAAAATTATATACGTCACATAAATTTGTCGTTCAATGTGCATACAATAGTTATCAAAAGTACCTGGATTATAAACAATTTTAAATTTTACATAGGCAATGAGCGCAGACAGGGTTAAAAAATCAAATGTATGTAAGAATAAATTACAGAAATCAAACTAGTCCAAAAGTTATACATAGAATTTATGAGAATCCAAATTTTAAAAGGAACAATTTAACAGGACACAAAAACCTATCCACGAACACATGGATCTACTTGAGTGTCCGACGTCAGAAAAATTATATACGTCACATACATTTGTCGTTCAATGTGCATACAAACAATTTTAAAATTTACATAGGCAATGTACGCATACAGGGTTAAAAAATCAAAAGTATGTAAGAATAAATTACAGAAATAGACCGAGATTCAAACTAGTCCAAAAATTATACATAGAATATATGAGAATCCAAAACTTTTTAAAGGGAACAATTTAACAGGACACAATAACATCTACTGTCTAAGAACACATGGATTGATTTGAGTGTCTGACGTTAGAAAAATTATATACGTCACATAAATTTGTTGTTCAATGTGCATACAAACAATTTTAAAATGTTTTCATAGGCAATGTACGCATACAGAGTTAAAAAATCAAAAGTATGTAAGAATAAATTACAGAAATAGACCGAGATTCAAACTAGTTCAAAAGTTATACATAGAATTTATGAGAATCCAAAAATTGTCAATTCCACTACGCCATTGATTGATTTTGACGTTTGTGGTTCAACGTATACAAGTAATTCATAATAGAAATATATCATAATGACATATTATAGACAAATATCATACTGACGGGATCTTTTAAAGTATAGAGTCACGTTATAAGCACAAAAGAAATACAAAGAGTCACATATACAAAACAAATCACCAAAAAATGAAAGCCAATACAAACACATTGACGAGATGTATAAGTACCGAGCCACGTCAAACGGATATCACATAAAACCATTCAACAGTAAAAGTAATCTTAATAATAGAACAAAAACAAATAAAAGAACAATAAAACATGTTGTTAAGATGATACACAACATCAGTACGCAGAATCTATACATCAAGACCATCGTGTATTATTTGAGAAGTTGATACGGAATATTTATCAACAAGGTCTTGGTACCTTCCGATGAACTTTTTTAGAAAAAGGACGAGACGTTCTTTGACATACCCCTGGTTCATCAACTTTCTACTCAGACACTGATGACGTTTTACAAAGTCTGAGTAGGAGCTGCAAGCTCTTGAATATCGAATAAGTTGGGAAATATATATCCCATATGCAGGTGAAGTTGGTATATTGCTACTAAGGTGGGGGAAATTTATAATTTCGAAATTAAAATCGTCTCGTTTGTCATAGATTCTGGTACTGAGATGACTGTGTAAGTCAAATTCGAGATATAAGTCTAAAAATGAGGCGGAGGAAGCCGTGTCTGTTGTTTCTTTAATCTCGAGTTCTGGGGGATATATTAATGGAACCCAATCAGAAAAGTTCGGATTGTTTAAGGAAAGAACATCATCAATATATCTGAAAGTGAAATTAAATAATCTGGCTTCTTTGATCCTCTTGTTTTTGACAAGTGTCTGGAGGAACTCCGATTCATATGAAAATAAGAAGAGGTCGGCAAGAAGAGGCGCACAGTTTGTTCCCATAGGAATGCCGACAACTTGTTGGAAAAGTCTACCTCCAAACTCAACAAATATGTTGTCGATAAGAAACTCCAGCATACTGACTACTTGTTCTTCTGTGTAGCATGATTTACCTTTTTGTTTGTCACTATTAACGATTCACTTGGATCATTTGTTAAACTTAGTCCCCCGCTGGCAGCCACCTTGGATGATTGATAGGCTACAAAGTAACAACACTTGGTCAGCACCTCGTTGGGAACATGTTTGCCATGTTTGGTTTCTTCTATTCAGTGGTTCTCAAAAAGAAGAAACCTGTATAAATTGTCCTTAGGGTCAAATGTTTATCCAAGTCCCTCACTGACGACCATCTTGGATGGTGGATCGGATTCAAAAGAAAAACGCCTATTTTAGAGGCGGTGTGAATCAGATGTGTATAATAAAAAATTCCAAGGATGTTTTAGAGTACATACAATCTAATATATAGGAAGATATGGTATGAGTGTCAATGAGACAACTCTCCATCCAAGTAACTTCAGTTTATAAAAGTAAACCATTATAGGTCAAGGTACAGCCTTTAACAAGGAGCCTTGGCTCACACAGAAAGTCAAGCTATAAAGGTCCCAACATGACTAGTTTAAAACCAGGGGCGGATCCAGCCATTTTAAAAAGAGGGGGGGTCCACTATGCTCCCATTCAAATGCATTGAACGAGAAACGCTTATAAACCACATAAACAAACGACAACCACTGAACATCAGATTCCTGATTAAGGACAGGTGCACACATTTGCAGCGGGATATAAGACTCTTTAATCCTGCAATACAATTAAAACATTTTACTTTTCTGCAATTTAAACAAGTATTCCCCATTCCAAACTAAAAGACAAATTGAAAGAGTTGGTCTCGCTTTTTTTTCTTTCCTAAAACGAATGGTCAAGGTAGATACAAATATCTTGTCTTAGGGAGGGATAAATACTACATCGTAAAGAATCACTCTGATTCAAACAAAAAATTCTCTGAAACTGACATTATCAATATGCTTGATTTCTTGATTGGCAACATTTTTGCTTAGTTTGGAGGACGTGTTTTTTAACAGACTGTCAGCATTCCAATGGAAACCAATTGTACCCTCTTCTTGCCGACTTCAAAATTTGGTGATTATGTTGAACACATCAATCCTATCGAACTAAGAGACGAAGAATACAACAGATACAGCGAAATTGGCTCCATAGCTTGACTTATAACTAGAAATTGACAATGAGGGTAGGTTGAAAACAAAACTTTATGAGCGGCAAAAGATGATTTCAGCTTCCCAATTGTGAACTTTCCATTTCTATGTAGCAACATTCCAGCAGCGTCTGCATATGAGTATATATCTCCAAATTGATACGATATTCCTGGGCTTGTATGTTCTATCATAATTTTCTTGATAGAGGGTTGCTGCTTACATGGAAGCTATTACGCCATCGTGACTTGATAGACCGTTATTGAATAATAGTTTCACAGATGATATTGGATATGTTCCTTATGTCCTAATTACAATCTCCTTTCTTTTTCACAAATATGACCTATCGAATTCTACTATTTACCAAGTGTGTAATAACAGGAGCAACATGATGGGTGTCACATGTGGAGAAGACCTGTGAACCCTTCTGGAGCACCTGAGATCACCATAGTTGTTTTTTTTTGGGGGGGGGGGGGCGTAGAATTAGTTTTGTATGTTGTGTATTGTGTTCTATTATTTGTCTCTGTCTTTTTCTTTTTAAGCCATTGTATTGTCAGTTTATTTTTTGATATATGAGTTTGACTGTCCTTCTGGTATCTTTCAACCCTATTTTACATGTTCATGGATATTTAATTTCGTGGTTTAGCCAAAAGTCTGCATACAACCCTATATAAATGAGTTTTTCACTGTACATTTAATTTCATGGTTAAACTATACCAACAAAATCGATGAAAATTGGTATCCAACGAATAATAATGAATCAACAGTATTCAAACATTGGTAAGCTGCTGTTGTCACACATTTCGGTTCACCACATGTTGTGTATGTTCAAAGCTTATATATATGGACCATGTGTTTTTGTTATTTTCATTACTGTTTGTTCTTGTTTGTATGTAGGCTTCAGGAGTAGTTTGTTGTTGTTGTTATAGTGATATAAGGTGAGTTACGCTGTTCACTATTGTGGGTTATCAACTTTGGCACAACTTTTTGGAATTTTGGGTCCTCAATGCTCTTCAACTATGTACTTGTTTGGCTTTATAACTTTTTTGTTCTGAGCATCACTGATGAGGTTTATGTAGACGAAACGTGCGTCCAGCGTATTAAATTATATTCCAGGTACCTTTGATAACTATTATCTAATTTTCTTTGTTATGCATTATCATTTTCTATATAAATATCAGTGCAGTAAAATTTCAACATCAAGAAATATATAATTTATTTTTTTGATCACAATTAAATTGTATATAACAATATATATCAGAGTACAAGGATTATACAGACCTTTCTCTTTGTAATGAACAAATAATATGCATGTAAACTTAGAAAGAAAAGGACAGAGGTGTTATTAACCCTGATATCAAAGGGAGATAAATATGTTTAATGATTTGCTGACAAAAACTATAAAATGATAATGAAAGTATATATTTCACTTCTAAGCAAAGGGGTAAAACATAAAATCACTGATGTGTTTGTATAAACCATTTACTAAAAAATAATATGAGCTTCTAAGTAACTTATATAATTGTTTCATAAGAATGAGAGTAGTTAGGAATGGAAAATCCACTACTAATAATTTTAAGTTATTCCCCTTTTAGCTTTTACAAAACAATTGGCCCCACAACACACTTTTGTGTGAAAAGTATCTAAATAAAGCATGGTGGTCAAGAGGAGATAACAAAGATTGATACCATAGAAAAGAATAAAGTGGCTTTCATGGCATACCATGTCCTTTTTATGTCTCAAAGCAAGGTTTATAAGACATCTGAAGTCGGTTTCTCAAAAATACTTAGGGCTAAGATTTATCATAAATTTACTGATTTGTTCATGAGTTACGATCAATCTTAATCATAAAATTTTTCTTGTGAATCAGACTCCTGCTATTTTCAGTAGATATATATAAAGATTTAAGATATCAATTTTAAAAATCTAAGATATCAATTTAAAAAATCTAAGATATCAATTTAAAAAATCTAAGATATCAATTTAAAAAATCTAAGATATCAATTTTAAAAATCTAAGACATCATGTAAAGGAAAGGAAATTTCTTTTAAAGTTAAATAAGTACAAATACAGCATGCTATAGGTTTTATCTTTTATAAAATATGATATCAGCAAGATAATCAATACAAATATTGATAAAATAGTATAATATTTCTAATTTAGAATTTTTATCATATAGGGAGACAGACTGTTTCCACTCCATGCAAACCTTACTTATTCCCATATATCCGTCAGATACGTCGTTTCCATTTTCAAAATATTCTCATACCTGCCAACTTTTCAAAATGTCCATGGGGGTTTTATATGCAAGATGGCTCTTGTAATTCTCAAAAAGCTTCAAGGGGGTCTTCAAATGAATTTGTATGTTGTTTTTTGGGCTTCTTCATACTTTTATAAGCCTTTAGGCATTGTAAAATTAATTGTTTTGTTTAAAATTGTGGACAAAATTGCTCTTTCAAAATTTCCATTTAGGAGCCTCCATGGGGAAATTCCCAGCAAATGGTGACAGTTGGCAGGTATGTATTCTCGGTTATATTCAGAATTTTCTGAGTGCATCCACACACATATCGTAACACAGGTGTTTACAACTATTTAACGATTAACATGCATTCACATGTGTTCATAAATTTCTCAATATACAATAAAACATATAAACAAATATCAATAATTTTATTCCATATAGATTTCATGTCATGAAAAAAATTAGTTTGATACCAGCTGACTAAAATTCTTAAGAGACATAAAGCTTGTACAAAATACTAAACTAAAAACTGTTCCTAGGTACAGTGCAACCTGTGTTATCCCACACACTTGGTTCAGGGAGATAACTCTTTAAATCATTAATGTGTTTGTAAATGTCAAGTTTCATCAACGTATTTTAAGCATTTATCTGAAACAGATTGAAAATAATCTATGTAAAATAGAAGCTTAGAATATATTTATGATGATGGTTGACACAAACGTACTGATGATTTTAAGAGTTATTTCCTTTAACCTAGGTCTACCTCCTTTAATCAGGATGTTGGAATACACAGGTGTTGGATGAGGCCGGTTACACTGTACAATGTGTACCAGTTTATTACAAAACATCTTATGTCATGTAAAGCTTATGAGTACAATTTAGATAATAATTTTAAGGACTACCCTTAATCTCATAAGCATTACAACATTGTTGGACTACCATTTTGATCCTTAATCTAAAAACTCAAATGAACACAATACTGTTATAACAAAGTAAATAGAGCATGACTGAAGTTATGGGGATGATTTTAATCTCATGATCAGCATGTATTTCAATAGGCAGATCCAGGGGGTGGGGGCCTGGGCCTCCTTTTGTTGGAAAAATTTGGTTGATTATATAGGGAATCACTGAAGCATGACTGGAGCGGGCCCCCCTTAGGTCAGTCACTGGGCCCCCCTTATGAAAAGTTCTTGATCCGCCACTTATTTCATAGCATACTAAATATCGAGTGAAGAGTTGCCTAATTGACAATCACATCACATCTTATCACTGTAAATTGAGAAATTATTGCATGCACTTATAATGGTGATTTTGTCATTTTAAGGTGGTACCCAACACTTTAACTAAAATGAATTTGGCTTGTTCAAGTTTTATAAAATTTTAATAAAGTATTTACTTTGAACCTTTGACAAAAATATAAAACTTTGAAAAAATTTGAACCAACCATTTTATCAGAAAAATTACACTTTGACAAACACCTATTTTGATCATTGAGAAGCTTTATATTCCCTTAACATCACACGTTAAAAAACGTTTAGCTGATTTTACAGAGTTATCTCCCTGTAGTGTAAGATACCACCTTAAACAAGAATGCGATTTTAATCTTTGCAAATTGAGAAAAATCCTGTTTGATTCATATAAATAATTTCAAATTGCAAGTTTAAATTATTGCAATTGTAACCCTGTCACATTTTTCACAAAATTAAAAACTCCACAATAATTTCTGAATTTACAGTAACTATCTTTGGATGACAAAAGTTTAAATATTTCTACATCGCCATCACTGAAAACAGTCAAGACTGTCATCAGAGTACCTTTAAACTATCTCTTTATTTAACTTTGAAACCACACGAGACAAAATTTCTGACTAGATCTCTTTTTGGCACAAAGCTTGAAATATTTTAAAGCAATTTCTTAACTACTCTGGATTCATAATAAGTATTTTTACTATCTATATTCATGCGTAGTAATTTTCATGGATATAGTGGGTTATATACCACTAACTTTGGCATTCCATGAAATAAAATTTTTCTAAAGAGTACATATAATTTTGTCAAAAACATTGTATCTACCATAATAGAATTCTAACTCAATCCATTGGTTAGTACTTATCAAAATACATGAATACACAGTATACTTTCATTCTATTACACTACAAATTATACAAAAATAAGAAAATTTGTCTTGAGCAAACCTAAGCTGTCATCCATTTCTCATCAAGTTTAACACAACCATGATTAAATCAGATCTTATTTTGTAAAAAAAATAAAAAGATGAATGAATAAAATGATCACATGTCATCCATTTCTCGTAAAGTGGCATACAACCATTACTTTACCAGGTCTTGTCTCATAGAAAATGAAATAATGAATCTATGAAATTTGACATTTGATGTTATAAAAGAATATTATCCACATTGAATTGCAAAACAAACTTATGTTATCATATTTGTATATTCAAAAAAATGTTTTGGTCTAAATAAAAAATAACCTGAGAGGAGAAATATTTCCCAAATACACATCTGTGTTTGTTGAATGCAATTGGATAATAATTCAATGGAGGGGATATAATTTATGCATGAAAATTAGACAACAAATGAAATGACCGTAGCTACCAATTAAGAGATAACTGTATTGTCTTTGAAGCTTTAAGGACGTCCATCGGTAGTTTTACTGTCGCAAATTTAGTTTACCTGGCGACGCAGAGCGGAGACAGGTAAACGGGTATTTGCGACAGTAAAACTACCGATGGACGTCCGAAAAGCTTCAAATACAATACAGTTATCTCTATTCTAATGCAAAACAAGTTTATAATTAAATTTCAATTATTATTTCAGTGTAAAATCTTCATAAAAGAAAATTCCGCGAAAAAATGTTATCTTCTTTGGTCCCTACACTAGGTGACGTCATAGGTATGCTTCCGGCGTCAAACATTAACACCGGGTGTTTTCTGGCTTCTGTGCCGCTTCAGAATGTAATAAAATTTGATAAAAAGAAGATTTTTAGGCGCAACAAGTGAGTTTTTTGTTTATTATTGTAGAAATAACATGTCAATATATTCCGAAATTCAAATGTCGGCTTCCTTAGTTACAGACAAGGAGATAGAGAATTTTACGCTTGCTGTCATCCAATCAGAACAATTGTTACAAAATAATTGCATTAGAATCATACATGAAAACAATGACACAACTTGATCTAAAGACAGATGATGAAAAATGATGATGATCAAGACGAATAACATCTCATTTCTACAATTTGTAAACATGCTGACCTCACCCATGACACACTCGTTCAACTTTATCTTGGTACATGCATCTTGTCAGGGCTTTGGCCTTATCCATGTCTTATAGAAATTATTGATGAATCACAGACATTTGAGAAGTTTTGGTGAACAATTTAAAAAAGAATGTGTCCATAGTACAGGGATGCCCAACCTGCACAGTTTAGTGGACTGTGAAATTAGGGTCATGACTCTAATTTGGGATTAAAATTAGAAAATTAGAAAGATCATATCATAGAAAACATGTGTAGTAAGTTTCAAATTGATTGGACTTCAACTCCCTCAAAAACTACCTTGACCAAAAACTTGAACCTGTAACTGAACGGGACAGTTGGACAAACAAACAGTCCAATAGACCCAAAAACATAATGCCCCTAAATGGGACTGAAAAGAATGATAAGTAAGAATTGCAGTAAGTATAGTAAGGTAAGTAATAGTATACACAAACAGTAACAATGGCAGGACTGAGTACAACAAAACAATAGATAATTTCAATACCACTGAATATTGTTATATAACAAAACCATGAACATTAAAATAACGAACGCTTCACATATAAGCACTATCGGATAGAAATTAACCTTATATAAGTGCTTATGTTAACATGTTTAAGACTTTGATTAATTTTTGTCCTTTTTTATAGAGTTCTTATACTAAGAACTCCATTTTCAAACAGTTAGACTTTCAGTAGTGATTTTAAACCTAAAATAGGTTAACAGATGTTTTGATATTGATTAGCATAAGGTCAATTTCTATCCAAATGCAGCTTATATAAAGATAATTGTCATTGACCACATGTCCAAGAGTTTAATGATGATCTAATGATTAAAGTAAATAATTGAAAATGATCAAGTATTCATCAATTTTAACAACCTCACAACATGTATTATGTGACCCCCAGGGCCTTATTGCACCTTGGTAGCATGCTGATATTTTTAAACTGTGATGATATTTAAATAGATTTTATATCAAAATTATTATAAATGTGGTCATATAGCTTCATGGAAATAAATCCCATTATTGAATTTATTTATTCCAACATTTAAAAAAAAAATCTTGTTTCAGTTAAATTTTTAGATAACAGAGTTCTTGCAATATGTTCTTCCTCAAAGTGAGTTTTATATTCATAAAATATTTACTAATATTGTTGAATTTTCCACAATTAATACAGCTGAACAACAACAACATTCATGCATTTTAAAATCTACTACAATTCAAATAAAAGCATTTATTTTATTTTTTCTTCTTCTAATTAAATTATATTTGGACCTTTAGGTCACATCATAACTCATAAAATTTGTTCGCAAAAAAATCTAAAAATAAAAATATCCCATTATAAACTGTTGCTGTTTGATAAAAAATTTTGGGATGAAAAACAGATTAGAACCAAATTTGTATTAAATATTTGAAACTATATGATAAGGGACAAAACAGATAACCCCACATGTTGTTAAATTCAAAGGACAATAATTGATCATAATTGGTAGATATCAATCAAAATTCAGCTCAATAACATGAGAAATAAAAATTCTGGCAGCTGTTGGATTTAGGAATACAGGACTGACTGATTGGCAGACTTTAAAACACCCACTAGATTTAAATAAGTTGAAGATATTAAGCGAATAAGCCACATGTAAATTACCCTCACATATTATAATATAAGTTAATAAGTTTTACAAATACAAACAATATTTTTTTATCAGTGAAACAAAACACAAAAAAAAATATATATTTTGGTTCTTTAGCTCAACCTTCATAGAAAAAGTCAAATATCTATTCATCACTGATACAATAAGTTTGTTCTTGAGCTCAACCTTAGAAAGAGTCTTGTTTTTTTTAAATATTTATGGACAATCTCATTGAGTGTGTAGGTAAAAGTTATATCTTTGGTTAGCTTGTTTTCTAGGTGAACCATGAAGTAATTATTAGGTTAAGTAAACTATCCTCCTTAGAGTAGACTAGCCCTATAGCTAACCAATCTATCTGTCTGTAGGACTAGTTTACTTCGAAAGGAGAGTAGTATACCTAACCTTATAACGACCTCACAGTTCAGCTAGCAAACAATCTAACCAAAGATATAACCTTTACCTACACACTCAATGCGATTGGCTGTAGATCTTATAACAAAATAAGTAATCTCTTATAATACCAGGTTCCAGGTATATGTTTAATTTGTACAGGTACATGAGTACTTTAAATGTGTAATTCAGACAACGACATGTACATGCATTTTCAAGGTCATGAAGGTTAACAAATGGCTACCTTGAGGAGAAACTGTGTTAGTTATTCTGGTAAGGTCCCTTTTTGATTAAATTGCTCCTCATAAGTTCATGAAGTTTATAGATCTTAGGTGATAAGTATTCCTTTTGAAGTGTGAACCAGATTCCAAAAGGGACATTTCATGATTCCTAAGTAGAAGTTATTTGTAAATTATACCTATGGGTAAGCCTTGTATTACACTTGTTTTGACATAAACTATACATCTCAGATACACTTTCATTTGCGGATTTTTTGGCATATCTCATTTGATTGTAAAAAATATTATCTTTTTGGTGACACTATGTACACAATTTAAACAAGAGATTTACCCTAAAAGACCCCAAACCCTTCATGTTACCAAAACCGCAATACCACAGCTTTTTTCTCACAAAATCACAAATACAATATAGGTTTAACATAAATGACAACTGGAACCACATTTGTACAATTTTCATCAACTTTTTTCTGTATGTCTTTTTCTTTGTTTTTGTTCAGATTTTAATAATTCTTCTTCTTTTTTCCTCCAGAAACCCTCATTTTGATGCATGTGCATTGTATTGTCTGCCACATGAGGGTCTGGGGCTCCATAGTTTGGTGGATTGGACTCCGGATCATAGCCAAGAATTCTCAACATTGGAGCAATGGTAGCCATGTCCTTGATAACGTCTGCTGGTAAATGTCCTACCCACTTGGCCATCGCATCAATATTTACTGGACGTATTACCTGGTCAGATGACTTTTCTGTCCTGAAATTAAAATAATTTTGCAATTAATTCTTCCATTAATAAAGCTGCGATTAATAAAAGAACAGAGTTCTAATATCACCTGAGTCGCATATATTTTATCTATACAATAGGAAATTATATCTTTTTTAGGTACAGCTATTTACAAAAATAAATTGAAGAAATACAAGCTTCAAATATAGGGTCGGGTTGTTGTCTCTTTAAAACATTCCCCAATTTCCATTTTCAATTTTATTCAGAGCACAACATGTATAAATATTTACATGGGGCATAACTCTTAATTGTACAAAATTCTATGAACAGTTTTATTGACCAAGATTGGAAATTTTTTAAATTATAAATGGCTGTCTTGTTGAAGTCTGTCCTTTGATAAAGTTTATTCATATCTCTTACCAAAAAGTACTAAAAGTATGTGTACCGTGGTACAATCAAAGTACTTGTACAAGCACTGAAGGTTAAAGATTGCTTTAATTTGTCAGGTGGAAGTATATCCAAAAATTGGTTGTGGTTGATTCATCTACAATTCCTGACAAAGGGATGACTGCCTTTGTCGAATAACAAAAAAATAAAAAATCAACCAAAATAAAATTTGAACTTCATTTGAAACTTGCCATGATATAACAAATAACAAACCATTATCTTAATGCCTGAAGAAAAGAGTTTAAATCTGATTTGCATGACTGGCAGATGGACAGACAGACAGACGGAAATGAGTGCAAACCTGAAGTACTATTTTCCATTACAACTATACATACTTAGATAGTGAGATCTCTTTTCCAATATAATCTTCATGATGAAGAACTGTATCATTCCATGGAATTTCTAAAAATCTTAGAATTCTTTTCATCCACAATTCAGGGTGCAATGTCAACTGTTCATAATACACAGGTAAACAGTGTCTAGCCCCTACATGTAAACATTGAGCATACATTGACTCCATGGCGCGGTTCCACTTCGACAGACAATTTCTATAACTTGTTAAATCAAACCCTGTAATGGTTATCCTACGTGAGATGATAGAATGTACTGTTGCCCGTCCATCACGTATCATAAACAAGAACTTTGAATTTGGGAATATTTTTTTTAAGTAGACACTGGATTTCAGAGTAAATGGATCTTTATTACACAATCTTGGAGCTGCTTCACCATGCTTTGCTATCACTTCTAACACAAAAGCTGAAATAGCAGAATCAATTACAAAATCTGAAATTCCTGCTTCTTGTAACCGTCTTTTTTCAGTTTCTGATTTATACCATTGAGCTCGCATTCCAAGTATTCTTGGAACAATGCGTGTTTCTTCTCCACAGCGTACATCTGGATGGGCATCTATCATAGCCCTCATTAGAGTTGTACCACTTCTCGGCATCCCACCAATAAAGATTAAAGGACTTTCCCTGCCATATTCGATTGCCTTTCCTTGTTGGGTATAGACATATTTCTCATGTTCTGACGGGACCATGATCATATTTGGCTTTTTATCACATTGTAGAAAATTATAACAAATTAGAAGAACACTGATAAAACAAACAACAACATAACACATGGATTTCTTCAACTTCATCCCCATCATACAGTCACAACATGTTTGTTCATCTCTGTCTATATTGTACCTACAAAATAAGTGTGGAAACATAAAAATACCATCTTACTTGATCATTAAAATAACAACCAAATTAAACTCATAATAAATTCTTACAAACAGGATTCAAGATGAACATAATTTCAATTTTCAAAATACTTTTTTTTTAATTATTATAATTCATGAAATTGGTTGTTTAAATCTACACTTTTAAAACTATGTAGTAGATAAAGGGATTCATTTTATTCACAACCGTAGATGGTTTTCAATTTTTATGTTTTTTCTTTATTTACTAGTATGCACATTGTAAGATTTGAAATATTCAAATTTTAAATATAAGTTTATTATTTATTAAATGTTTAACTAACATATTCATTTATTCTTGTAAGAATAAGAAACACAGTTTTTACTATTTATTTATGAAAGCGCTAATGTAACGTTGCGCTCTTTTGAACAACACATTTTCCCGTTTCTGTTTTATGACGTTACGCCTTTGACGTGCGCTTCGTCGTCTAGACTTTATTTTGATAACATACGGATGCACATTATTTTATTAGACAGATCAAAGTTGGTAAGAAACTTTTTATGTATACTATCTTTTTATTATATTAAAACTTATTTAAAGAGAGAAAACATTGTATACTATTTATTAGAAATATGCGTAACTTTTAATTATTATTTTAAACGTAATTTAGCTTACGAGAGAAATTATGATACATGAATGAAATGGTTTTTATTGTTTGTTTAGTTTAATATGAATACTTAAACTTTAACATGTACATCTTATTATAATTTATGTATTTTTACTTATGTGAAACTATTCTTTATTTGTAGAGAATCGATTGTTAGCGACCAAATGATTTTTATAAAAGAATAAAAGATAGATACATGGTTAACTCGCATACTCATCTCTTCGCCCTAAGTTAAACTTTATGTGATTCGTACACACATTCCTTACATCATGTATGCCATGTATGTTTTTCTTTTTATTTCATTCATTTATTTCAAATTCTTTAATTACCGGTACTTTTTTCTGTGAGGTTGGACAAGCTTTGACAAATGTTTATGAATTTAAATAGATTATTTAGGGGTCAGCTGAAGGACGCTTCCGGGTGCGGGAATTTCTCGCTACATTGAAGACCTGTTGGTGACCTTCTGCTGTTGTTTTTTTATTTGGTCGGGTTTTTGTCTCTTTGACACATTCCCCATTTTCATTCTCAATTTTACTATTGTTGAAGATCGTACTGTGACCTATACATTTGCTATAATGGTTTTCTTTTACAAATTGTTACTTGAATGGGGAGTTGTCTCACTGACACTCATACCACATCTTCTTATTCGTGCATCTATGATTAAAATAAAAAAACATTTAAAACTAGAGGCTCCAAAGAGCCTGTGTCGCTCACCTTGGTCTATGTGAATATTAAACAAAGGACGCATTTGAATTCATGACAAAATTGTGTTTTGGTGATGGTGATGTGTTTGTATATCTTACTTTACTGAACATTATTGCTGCTTACAATCATTCTATCTATATTGAACTTGGCCTAAGAGCTTCAGTGGGAAATGTTAGTTTAAATTTACAAATTTTATGAAAATTGTTAAAAATTGACTATAAAGGGCAATAACTCCTTATGGGGTCAATTGACCATTTAGGTCATGTTGACTTATTTTTAGGTCTTACTTTGCTGTACATTGTTTCCCTTTACAATTTATCTCTATCTATAATAATATTCAAGATAATAACAAACCAGATGCTCCGCAGGGCGTAGCTTTATACGACCGCAGAGGTTGAACCCTGAACGGTTGGGGCAAGTATGGACACAACATTCAAGCTGGATTCAGCTCTAAATTTGGATTGTGATTAAATAGTTGACACAGCATAGGTTTCTGACACAGAATGAATGTGTTCTAATGAACTTAAAATTTTGGTTTTCTCTTAGAGCAATTCACTATGCTGTTGAATATTAATCCTCTCAAAAAAATGTTTGAAGAAATTTTCATTTTATTTATGAAATTTCATTTCAAATGAGAAAATTGAACCCATTTTTTTTTTATTACATCCCCCTTTCCCTTATTCCAAATTAATCTCAATTAAATTTCTAATGGAGTTTGCAACAATAACTACTCATTTAAATACATCATAAAATATTAAGATGAAAAAAAACTGCTTGTTATCACTGAATGGTAAAGATTATTTTAATTTATCAGTTGGTAGTAAAAAGTGAATATACATTGTATATAACAAAGATTTGAGTTGATTCTGGACAAAGAAAGATAACTCCAATTAAAAAAATATATTGATATTTCACAATATTGTGCAATTAGATATTTCTTGCTTACTATTCTGGACAAAGAAAGATAACTCTTATTAAAAAAAATATTGCTATTTCACAATATTGTGCAATTAGATATGTCTTGCCATTGTGCAATACTGTGCAATTGAAAAGACTTGCTATTGCACAATACTTAATATAATATTTTAGATCCTGATTTGGACCAACTTGAAAACTGGGCCCATAATCAAAAATCTAAGTACATGTTTGGATTCAGCATATCAAAGAACCCCAAGATTTCAATTTTTGTTAAAATCAAACTAAGTTTAATTTTGGACCCTTTGGACTTTAATGTAGACCAATTTGAAAACAGGACCAAAAATGAAGAATCTACATACACAGTTAGATTTGGCATATCAAAGAACCCCATTTATTCAATTTTTAATGAAATCAAACAAAGTTTAATTTTGGACCCTGATTTGGACCAACTTGAAAACTGGGCCAATAATCAGGAATCTAAATACATTTTTAGATTCAGCATATCAAAGAACCCAACCGATTAATTTTTTGTCAAAATCAAACTAAGTTTAATTTTGGACCCTTTGGACCTTAATGTAGACCAATTCGAAAATGGACCAAAAATTAAGAATCTACATACACAGTTAGATTCCACATATCAAAGAACCCCAATTATTCAATTCTTGATGAAATCAAACAAAGTTTAATTTTGGACCCTTTGGGCCCCTTTTTCCTAAACTGTTAGGACCAAAACTCCCAAAATCATTACCAACCTTCCTTTTATGGTCATAAAACTTGTGTTTAAATTTCATAGATTTCTATTTACTTGTACTAAAGTTATGGTGGGAAAACCAAGAAAAATGCTTATTTGGGTCCCTTTTTGGCCCCTAATTCCTAAACTGTTGGGACCTAAACTCCCAAAATCAATATCAACCTTCCTTTTGTGGTCATTAACATTGTGTATAAATTTCATTGATTTCTATAAACTTAAACTAAAGTTATAGTCCAGTCAATCTAGCATAAATTTGACCCTAACCCGAAAGTAATTGCAACAGAAGATTTTAAAGTTTTAATGTTTAGCATTATACCTCAAATTTACACAGAAAAAAAGTCCCATAAAATCTAACTTGAGGAAGACTAAAAAAATCACCATTTAAAATTCCTATGGAGATTTGCATTGAAAAGGGAGATAACTCTTGCAAAAAAGACAGAAATATCAATAAAAATTGATACAAAATTATATCTTTACCGTTTCTTTTCATCAGAATGTATTTATTCTTGATTTTTAAGCGATCTTTAAAGTATAACAAACAACTCTTTAGGTGTTTTCAAATCTTTTATCAAGCTATAATCTAAATTTCGTACTTCAATAGTTCACCATTTATTGAGTTTTTCAACATGTCAAGGTAAAGAACCGCAAATTTAATCAAAATAATTAAGCATGTATTCTTGTTTTTGTGGTTTAAAGTTTCTTTAGATAGGTAAGTTGCTGAAACAATATAATATGCAGATATAAACAATACCAAATTTTCACATTATTTTTTCAAAATGGTCACAAAGCTTTAAATTTGCAATTTCTTAAATGGAAAATGCATGAAAAAAATTAAACTACCCATAACTCTTCAGTTTTGTACATTTAATGAGTAGAAGATTATATCATTTAGTCAAATACAAACTTACAACCCCCTTCAAAGTATCTTACTATATATAAATTTTATGAAAAACAACCAAAATCTGACAAAAAAAGACTCATTTTTGTAAGAGTTATCTCCCCTTCCAATGTTAATTTCCATAGGAAATTAAAAATGTTGATTTTGAGTTTTCCACAAGTTAGATTTTATGGGACTTTTTTCTGTGTATATAAAGGGCATAATGCTATAGACTAGAACTAAAACATTTTCTGTTGCAATTAGTTTGAGGTTAAATCTTAGATTGACTGGACTATTATTGTGCGAAAACCAAGAACAATGCTTATTTGGGCCCTTTTTTGGCCCCTAATTCCTAAACTGTTGAAACCAAAACTCCCAAAATCAATCCCAACCTTTCTTTTGTGGTCATAAACCTTTTGTCAACATTTCATAGATTTCTATAAACTTAAACTAAAGTTATAGCGCGAAAACCAATAAAATGCTTATTTGGGCCCTTTTTGGCCCCTAATTCCTAAAATGTTTGGACCAAAACTCCCAAAATCAATACCAACCTTCCTTTTGTGGTCATAAACCTTGTGTTAAAATTTCATAGATTTCTATTCACTTTTACTAAAGTTAGAGTGCAAAAACTAAAAGTATTCGGACGACGACGACGACGACGACGACGACAACGTGATAGCAATATACGACGAAAATTTTTTCAAAATTTGCGGTCGTATAAAATGGCAAAATTTCCTTAAAATGACTAATTCAGGGGCAGCAACCTAACAGCAATTTGTCCAATCCATCTGAAAATTTCATGGCAAATAGATCTTGACCTGATTAACAATTTTACTCCCTGTTAGATTTGCTCTAAATGCTTTGGTTTTTGAGTTATAAGCAAAAAACTGCATTTTACCCCTATGTTCTATTTTTAGCCATGGCGGCCATCTTTGTTGGTTGTCCGGGTCACGCCACACAATTTTTAAACTAGATACCCCCATGATGATTGCGGCCAAGTTTGTTTAAATTTGGCCTGGTAGTTTCAGAGGAGAAGATTTTTGTAAAAGATTACCAAGATTTACGAAAAATGGTTAAAAATTGACTATAAAGGACAATAACTCCTAAAGTGGTCAACTGACCATTTTGGTTATGTTGACTTATTTGTAGATCTTACTTTGCTGAACATTATTGCTGTTTACAGTTTATCTCTATCTATAATAATATTCAAGATAATAACAAAAAACAGCAAAATTTCCCTAAAACTACCAATTCAGGGGCAGCAACCCAACAACAGGTTGTCCGATTCATCTGAAAATTTCAGGGCAGTTAGATCTTGACCTGATGAACATTTTTACCCACGTCAGATTTGCTCTAAATGCTTTGGTTTTTGAGTTATAAGCCAAAAACTGCATTTTACCCCTATGTTCTATTTTTAGCAGTGGCGGCCATCTTGGTTGGTTGGCGGGGTCACGCCACACAATTTTTTAACTAGATACCCCAATGATGATTATGGCCAAGTTTGGATTAATTTGGCCCAGCAGTTTCAGAGGAGAAGATTTTTGTAAAAGTTAACGACGACGGACGCAGGACGACGGACGCCGACGGACGACGACGGACGCAGGACGCCAAGTGATGAGAAAAGCTCACTTGGCCCTTCGGGCCAGGTGAGCTAAAAAATATTTGATTGAGAGAACAATCTTATGTATTAGCATGATTAGTTTAACTTACAACAGACTTAAATAAAAATTAACATGATTAATTTATACATTATAATATTGAGAATGGAAATGGGGAATGTGTCAAAGAGACAACCCCACAATATAGCTGACAACAGCAGAAGGTCACCAACAAGTCTTCAATGCAGCGAAAAATTCCTGCACTCAGTAGTTCAGTGATAATGAACGCCATACTTTTAATTGTATACAAGAAACTAAAAGTTAAAACAATACAAGACAAACAAAGCCCAGAGGCTCCTGACTTGGGACAGGCAAACAAATGTGGCGAGGTTAAACATGTTTATGAGATAACAACCCTCCCTCTATACCTCTAGCCAATGCTCAAAAGTAAACGCATAACAATACATACATTAAAATTCAGTTCAAAAGAAGTCTGAGTCTAATGTCAGTCTAATTGTTTATTAGTTCCCAATTTAAGGCTTTCTACAGTCAAATCTTTACCTATCATGATTTTCAAGAAAAAAAAGATATCCCTGCATTTTACCCTTTACTTTATCCAAACTTTTTTCTTTTTATAATCATCGTAATGTAAACTTACATGACACAAGGCAGGGGTGGATCCAGCCATTTCAAAAAGGGGGGGGGGGGGGGGGGGGGGGGGGGAGAGGGGGGTGTTCCATCTACATGCTCCCATTCAAAATCAAAGCGCTGTAAGCACTGTAGGCAGTTAACCAAAAAACCAAGGCAAACATAATTATGAAAACTGTGGCAATGTTGCTTCAACTTTTTTTAAAGATTTAAAAGAACAAACATTAAACATTCTAATGCAACAACGTTTGTAACGTTCATTTTGATTGGATAACGTCACCTTTTTACATGGCATCAATTGACAATTGATGCTATGGACCATATGCGCAAGTGCAGACGGCATATGACAGATTTTAATAACATGTTTAAACGTTGTTTTCTATCAGTTTCATTAAAATGGAGATAACAATATTGTATTTTAAGCTCCAACGGCATCAATTCGGGATTTGATGGTCGCAAATACCACCTATATTTCATATGATTTGTTATATTGTCCCATACATGAATATATATGGTTAAGGGGTGGGGATCTTGATCATTACCAAGTTCTCAAACTTGAGGGTGTACAGTGACCCTAGGGACCCCCTTATAATTCTTTTGATTTGTAATACTAGTATTGTCCCATACATGTTCATTGTGTCTTTTTGTGACGGGATGTATAAGTACCCGGCCATGTCCACTTGTATATTTTGTCTATCTGATGAGTTGAGCCTTTTTCAACTGATTTTTATAGTTCGTTCTTATGTTGTACTATTATACCAATGTCCAAGGTTAGAGGGAGGGTTGGGATTCCGCTAACATGTTTAACATTATTAATGTATGTGCCTGTCCCAAGTCAGGAGCCTGTTATTCAGTGGTTGTCGTTTGTTTATGTGTTACATATTTATTTTTCTTTAATTTTTTTTACATAAATAAGGCCGTTAGTTTTCTCGTTTGAATTGTTTTACATTGTCTTATCGGGGCCTTTTACAGCTGATCTATGCAGTATGGGCTTTGCTCATTGTTGAAGGCCGTATGGACTGGTGACCTATAGTTGTAAAGGTTTGTGTCATTTTGGTCTTTTGTGGGTAGTTGTCTCCTTGGCAATCATACCACATCTTCTTTTTTTATATGAATATATATGGTTTAAGATTGGGGATCTCGAACGTTTTCAAATTCTCAAACAGTAGGGGAAGCGTGACCCCACAAACTTCACCTATATTTCATATGATTTGTTATATTGTCCTTTATATGAATATATATGATTTAGGGTGGGGATCTCGATCCATTTTCAAGTTTTCAAATAGGAGGGGTGGGGTGACCCCCAGGGACTCCCCCTACATATTTCATTTGATTTGTTATATTGTCCAAAACATGAAGTTTTATGGTTTAGGGGTAGGGATTTCAACCTTCACCAAGTTCTCAAACAGGAGGGGTGGGGTGACCCCCAGGGACTCCCCCATGTTTCATTTTATTATATATATTGTTCCATACATGAATAAATATGGTTAAGGGGTTGGGATCTCGACTGTTTCTAAGTTCCTAAACATGAGGGGTGGGGTGACCCGAGGGACTTCCCCTATATTTCATTTGATTAGTTATTTAGTCTCATACATGAATTTATATGGTCGAGGGGTGGGGATCTCATAAGTTTCAAAGTTATCAAACAGAAGGGGTAGAGTGGCCCAATGGACTCCACCTATATATCATATGATTTGCTTACATTGAGGTGTCATATAATATAGTTGCACTAGTTGTGCCTGTCCCAATTCTGAAGCCTGTAATTCAGTGGTTGTTGTTTGTTTATGTGTTACATATTTGTTTTTAGATAATTTTTTTATATAAATAAGGCCGTAAGTTTTCTTGTTTGAATTGTTTTACATTGTATTATCGGGGCCTTTTATGGCTGACTATGCGGTAAAAAGCTTTGCTCATTATTGAAGGCAGAACGATGACCTGTGGTTGTTAATGTCTGTGTCATTTTGGTCTCTTGAGGACAGTTGTCTCAATGGCAATCATACAAACATCTTCTTTTTTATATAAGAAACTTCCAGCTATTTTAACTGACCCATCAAAATTGAGAAGAAAAAAATACCTCTTGAAATTGCAGTAATATGTTTAACTTTAAAAGCATCTAACATGCATTACTAACATTTATCACTGATAAAGAAAATTTAAACTGTCACCAGGAACATGTATATTGTTAGGTATACTGTTCCCAGCTGTCACATTGTATTGGATTTTGACATTAAAATTTGTCAAAAAGTATCATTTTGATTGTCTGTATGAAATATTTTCTGCTGTTTCTTTCTTTAACATTTTTCTTTTGCATTTCAATTCTAGTGTTTATATTCAGTTACTATGCATAGATGTATTTTGTCACATGTCTGTTTTTTTTGTAGTTGACAGCCAAACCCGGAATTTCCCTTATCCGCTTCCGGAATCAGATCCGATATTTGTCTTCACGGCAGCCATTTTTTTGTGTTCACAATGTTGTTTTTGTCAATCAGATACGATTTTAGTCGAATTTACACATTATTTGTCGGCGATTTTCTGTCTAAAGCTAGCGGTTGAACAAAATGAACATCTCTGTCATGAAAAATAATGATGAAAATAAGTTGAGATCGATCTATTAGGAGACTTTGGTAAAAATATTTGCAGTTATTTTTTTATTTTCTTTCAAGGTCCGTCGGGCGTAGTTAGTAACCAAGTAGAAAGTCCGACTGCAAAAGTGGGAGGTCGCAGATCTCGGACAACCGCTTATCTGAAACCCTGCGTCCAAATTGAAAAGATACGAAAATTTCATCTTCGAATTCAAAATGGCCGCCAACAGCGTGAATAGTTGAACTTATTTTCAGACTACTGACATAGTTGACTACGTATTGATGACAAACAATATTCCTACAACTTCTGCCATTTGGGAAATCTAACTACTTGTCTTTAGAGATTTTCGGCGATTAAATATCAAATACATTTGTTCTTTGACATATTAGCCAAAAGCTCAGGGGATAATAAACTACATAAGGATTCTTAATGTGCTCTACTTCCTATGTGCAACTTCAAAACTTTTGGGAAAATCGACGATCATTTAAGGTTTTTCTGGTAATATTTTTTATAAACCAGAACTAAAAGTATGAATAAACTGTCCAATAAGTGATAAATAACATAATATCCAGCTAGATAATAACAATGGCACATATTTCAGCATTTTTAGGGAAGAACACAAAGCCAGGGTGCTCGCATAAGGCAGCTTAACTGCCTAAAAATGCATTAATCCGACCCCCCCCCTCAATCTGTCAATGCACATGATGCAAGGTTCCAATGTATAAAATGGGTGTTATTGTATTTATGAAGTATTTTATTATTTCCTAGTGCTACTTTTAGAATATATGCATATTTTTTTACAAATATTAATTACATGAACTATGTCACAACAAATGTTACAATGTGTACTGCCCTGTCATTAATGTCTACATAAACAAATTATACAATTAATAATGTGATTTATTTACTTTACTTTACATTTTCTATTGGGTGTTTTTTTACTTTAATAAGGTGATGAATATCAACCTTTAAGTATTAAAAAAAAAGTTTTATTAGTTAGGTATATAAATAACAATGAGGTTTCAAAGGGCAGGATGAATATTTGACTTTAATAGGTTAACATGTTTGAAATCCATTTACATTCTAACATATAAAAGTTAATATGTAACCAGAATTGTACCTGTTTTCATACAAAAAATATTTTGTTAACTGAGCAAAAAAATAAAGCAACAAATGTAATTAAGTTGAAATTTAAAAAAATGCTTCGCTAGCACAGCCTGATACGACCACAGAGGTTGAACCCTGAACAGTTGGGTCAAATATGGACACAATATTAAAGCTTGATACTGTCTGAATTTGGATTGTGATCTAATTTTTGACATTATATAGGTTTCTGACACATAAAAAATGTCAAGATCTTCCAAATCTATTGTGCAATACTGTGCAATTAAAGATTTCTTTTCGATAATTTTCAAAAATTAAAAATTAAAAAAAAATTGGAACCCAAAAACTTTGTGAATCCCACCCTTGGAGCAATCACCCCAACACTCCATCCCTGTCTTTCCTTTGTATTATGGAACCTTGTAGTACAGTTTCAGAGAGATCCACACACTTAAACACAAGTTATTGTCGGAAACTAGAACCAGATGCTCTGCAGGGCGCAGCTTTAAAGGACTGCAGATTTCTAACCCTGAACAGTTGGGGCAAGTATGGACACAACATGCAAGCTTGATACAGCTCTGAATTGGAATTGTGATTAAAAAGTTGACACAACATAGGTTTCTGACACAGAATGAATGTGGTCTAAGAACTTATACTTAAAAACTTAAAATTTTTAAATTGAATATTTACCTATTCTGGTCCAATATCCAAAATCTAAATACATGGTTAGATTCAGCATATCAAAGAACCCAAAGAATTCAATTTTTGATGAAATCAAACAAAAGTTAAATTTTGGACCCTTTAGACCTCAATGTGAACCAATTTGATAACCAGGCCCACATATCAAAAATCTATAAAAAAATGTTTAGATTCAGCATATCAAAGATCCCCAAGGATTCAATTTTTGTTCATATCCAACAAAGTTTAATTTTGGACCACAATTTGGACCAACTTGAAAACTGGCCCCATAATGCAAAAATCTTAAAACATGTTTAGATTCAGCAAATCAAAGAATCCCAAGAATTAAATTTTTGTTAAAATCAAATCAAGTTTAATTTTGGACCTTAATGTAGACCAATTTGAAACAAGACTAAAAATTAATAATCTACATACAAAGTTAGATTTGGCATATCAAAGAACCTCAATTATTCAATTTTTTTATGAAATCATACAAAGTTTAACTTTGGACCCTTCGGCCCCTAATTCCTAAACTGTTGGGAACAAAACTCCCAAAATCAATCCCAACCTTCCTTTTATAGTCATAAACCTTGTGTTTAAATTTCATAGATTTTTATTTACTTATACTAAAGTTATTGTGCAAAAACCAAGAAAAATGCTTATTTGGGCCTTTTTTTTACCTCTAATTCTTAAACTGTTGGGACCAAAACTCCCAAAATCAATCCCAACTTTTCTTTTGTTGTCATAAACCTTGTGTTTAAATTTCATAGATTAATATTTACTTATACTTAAGTTATAGTGCAAAAACCAATGTGTTTTCAAGTCAATGTATCCAGAAGTTTTAAATGTGTCCAACAATATACAAGGATGCAGTTTTCCATGTGTTCTAAGATATATCCGAATGATAATAACCTGAATATCTGAATTTGATACAAATTAGTTTTCTATGTTCCAATCATAGTCTGTGTCCATCTAATTTAAAATAACTACTGTTTCTTACCTGAATTTGTATCGATGGAGTGTGCCATCAGTTCCCCACTGTTTTCCACTTTTGGTTTTCATTCAATTCTAAAATGAATTAAACATTGTTAAAATGGTCATTTATTTTGTGTAGTTGAAGCATGTATGATAAATAGGATGTATTTACCTTTATGACAAGAGGTGTTCCTGTGTCATACTGATCATTAATTTCAGATGTGCTTATATACTTGATTACATGTTTTAATTAAACTTTTTGTTTTTACCTAAGGGTAAAATTAACCTGTATTTTACATATGTCATATGTAAATTTATTCATGGTTCTCAAATATCTGGAGCAAAAAAATTGGCAATTACATTTTTTTCATCCGATCTATATCATGCATGTTAATTGTCCAAATCTTTTATGTAATTGTATATATACTGAAGATCTTCAGGTAGACACATCTTTATTTGTATTGTCATAATAGCATCGATGATATGTAAAAATTTCCTTTTGAAAAATATACCGTGGATTTATTATCATATTGTGAAGTTTTATGGGTACAGGTGAACAGCAAATTTTAAATTTTCATAGAAATGAAAAAGAATATCTACGTTTGTAATCAGACTTTTGTAAAACCATGAAATTAAATATCTATGAATTTTTTTTTGGGTAAATTTAACCTTTCTGATCCTATGAAAATAAATGAATCCTCTGTAAGCATGATAGGAAAAACATTGGCAGCCAGGTTTGCTAATAATACGACTAAAAAAACAAAACACAAAACAGATTTGAAAAAAAACATTTGTTTGGCCTAAGAATTTTCCATGTGTGTAATATAATTATCCTTATTCCAGGTTGGCATTCTGATTTTTGTTTGGCCTAAGAGTTTTCTACGTATGTAACATAACCATATGCATTCTAGGTTGACATTCTGATTTATAATTACTATCATGACTATAAGAACCTTTAAACTCATATTCCTAAGACGTGTTAAAAATATGATATATACTACATGATCTTGTTTATACATTGATATCTGTAATTGTTTAGTAGTGTTCATTTATAACTACATGTATATAATGTCACAAATAATCAAACTTAATATATATAATAGTAGATGTGGGGTAAATGACAGCCACCAAACAGCAAAAATACATATAAAGGTTAATGTCTTTAGGTCTCTATGTTTTACAATATGTCAAAATTAAGATCTCAAAAGTGTAGAACATTTGATAACTAGTCAGCTACCCAAACAGGCGGCATAACTCTTGAACAGAAACTGTAAAACAAATCAAGACTATTACTATTATCCAGAAACCAACAAAAACAATAAACAACAATTATTCTTTTAAAGATATTTTAGGGGCATAACCATGATAATACTGAATCAGGAATTAACAAATCAGATAAAATCTGAACTCCCTTTTAGATCATGTAATTTAGGCACTGGGGGGGGGGGGGGGGGGGCTATGGATTTTTTTTCTGTACAACCTTTTTTTTTCGCCTGTGGCGAAAAACAATCTATTTTTTCCGCGACAAGTGAAAAACAATTTTTTTCTTTCAATTTGTGCATTACATATAGTGGCAGCTGAGGGTGTAACAAACAATTCAAATTGTTTTTCTCCAAAAACTAGAAACAAACTTTTTCTTATCATTTTTAAAATATCAACATGCAAGTGACAAAACTCTTGAAAGGTACAGAAAAAAGAAATCAGAAAAACAGCAGGCAATTAATGAGCATAAAATATACTTACAAGAAAAATAAACAAATAATTATCCATTTTTGTTTAAACAGAAGTTTATCCCATCAGTAACCATTCTATCATTACCACAGAGTATTACATTGTGTATCATCTGCAGCAACAGCCAATCAATATAACTGTTTCACACAGAGTTGTATCAAATTTGACACTGTTAAACAAATCAATATCTATAAACACAATGTCACAATTGTTACTTCATAGTCCAGGTGCTGTCTTTACTGTACTTTTTACCTGAAAGTTCATATAATCGTTTATAAATGACTTCCTTAATCATGTTAATGGCACATTTAGAGATCAACTATTTATCATTTACACTAAATTTTGAGAAAAAAAAAAATCCGCTTTTGTAAGCTTCATTAGGAATGTTTGATATTGGTTTAGTTTATCAACACTATTCTCTGATCATTTATACTTATGTTCCCACTATTCTCTATTCTTTAAATTTAGGTACCACTAAATTCATTTTTTGGCCTATTATTCTCTAATATTTTTTTTAATTTTGTTTTTTAATTTATTAAGTTAAAATACAGAATAGGAAAGTGGTGTTAATAAAAAGCTATAAAAAAATCCAAATGACTATTCAAACTGAATCATTTTCTATCTTTACAAAATTTTGTATAAACATAAAACATCAACCATTCTATTCTTTTTGACCTTCATCGTGCTCATATATTACATGTACTTTAAAGTATGTAAACTTGTATCAATGGCAATAAGTCATGTTATCCTGTAATTAATATTACCTGAAGTTAAGAACCTTTTTACATGTATGAACTGCTATTGAATTATTCAATAGGGAAAGAGACAATCTTAATTTCAGGCCACATTAATTAGACGCAGATTAATTGCCATTTATTATAATATGTTTTACATATAATATTTTATGTACATGTAATATACATAATATATAGGGGTCAGATTTGTTTTGGAATACAGAATAGATGTTAGAATGAAAGTACAATGACTTTAATGACAGTGCCTCAAAATAGTCGTCAAAAGGCTCTGTGTTGAAGGCCATAGTTTGACCTATAATGGTTTACAAATTGTGACTTGGATGAAGAGTTGTCTCATTGCAGTGGCGGATCCAAGGGGAGGGTTCCAGGGTTTGGAACCCCCCTTTTTTTGGACGTTCAACGCATTTGAATAGGGACATATAGTTGGAACCCCACCCTTGTTGTGGGTTGGGAACCCCCCTTTCAAAATGGCTGGATCCGCCCCTGCATTGGCACTTAGACAAACCACATCTTCTTATATCTATCTATCTATGTACTGATAGCTATGAACCTATATAGAAAATACCATTGATCTTTCACAAGAAGTTTTTATCAAACTAAAACTTACATTCAAAATTGCTAATTACCTCTCAGTTGCTGAACCATGACCTCAGGGCAGAACTGAACCTCCAACTAGGCATACTTTTAATATGATCAAGATTCTATGAAAATGAAGAACTGTGGATTCATTATTTATGAAGATACCAATTTCGTTGATTATAGAAGTCATCTATGTTCATGGAGCTTTAATTTCATGGTTTTGCAGAAGTCTGAATACATTCCTCTGGAAAATGTGTTATTCGTCAAACATTTAATTTAGTGGTTCACCTCACACCTGTACCCACGAAAATAAGTATCAGACGAATATAATGAATCCACAGTAACTCACATCTTCCTATTTTTATAAACAACAGATGAACCAAAGAGAGACATGTACACCTTGACCAATGAACCATGAAAATTAGGTCAAGGTCATAGGAACCCTGCCAGACTGGAATACCTTACAGTAATTTCATACACGAAATAAAAGAGGTCCTATCACTTATAGTATCTGAGGAAAAGATAAAACCACAAAATAACTCTATTATAATTTTGGTCCAATTACTAACTTATAGATCTTATTCTACTGAGCTCTTTTGTTATTTACTGTTTCCATCTCAATTTATTATTAAGTACTTTATAACACATATGGGTGTAATTATCTTTCAAGGGAATTAACACCTGCTAAGACAAATAACAATTTGAATATACATATGTTGCAAAATTGAAGAAATTAAATTGCTGAACCTTTTTGCTATATATTTTTGTTCTTTATCTACTTCAGTTTCTAAAAAAACACATTAAATAGTTATGCATGTTCAATAACTCCAATAAGGAATCAGTTGACAATTATTGCAATGTTGACCTATTTGTATTTATTATTGTGCTGAATACCTTTGTTATCTAAAAGTTCTCTCTATTCATTATGGATATTAAAAACAAATCTTTCAAGGGCAATAACTCCTATAAGGCGTAAAAGGAAAATTTCAGCAAAGCTGACTTATTTGAAGATTCTCTCAAAAGATTGTCTGTTGTGCCGAACATTTTTTATATTTACAATTTCTCTCCATTATGGGTTTTGCAAAAATGGGTAAAAATCATCTTGAAGGGCAATAACTCCTACTAAAGTACAGGTTTCATTCCATATTTCAAACATGTTTTATCTATGAATATGGTTAAATATTTAATCAATCCATTGCATAAAATTCACTTAAAATTTCAGGATTTCTAAAATCAAATCTCCAAGATGTCACTGAATAACACATAGAAATTGTATTTTTTCATCTTTTGATTTAACAAAGTATGTTTTCACAGCTGGACCAAATTGTTATTTTCCAATAGTTCAAAAAGAAAGCTTTCACTGTTTAGTAATCATTAAAATTTACATGTATGCCGTCTTTTGAAATCTGAATCTTTAACATGTTTAATATTTGCTTTTAAAATGGAAAAATCAATTATTTGCTAATATGTCAAGAAAATAGAATGTTAATGAAATATAATTTTCTAAAATGACAATTAAAATGTTATTCATAATTAAGGGTTTCCTCCTTGAAAAGGAAGATTTTTTGGTTGCTTTTTTTTCCAACGTTTATTCTGTGAGGAGACCTGCAATTTTGTCCAAATTCAATATGAATAGGGCAAATAAAAGTAAAAGGTAGACATAGTGAGGTGTTCTTGTGGTATGGGTAGGCAAGTGCTAAAAATCAAAGTGATAATAAACAGCTGCGCCATGAGCGCATGATACGCCCCACGTCTTGTGTGGAAGTTTTATGCAATAATCATAAATAGTTTCTGAAAATCACTCTTGAAAAGAATGGAATAGTAGTTTCAATAATTCCATATTTAAGGTATGGTGTGGACAAAAATGAACATTAGTATAGCAGACAATAACAAATACTACAGGTCTTTAGTAGGAATTTGAAAAGCACTTTATCAGTCGAGTTAAATATGAATTAATGAGAGTGGGTCAACAATTTGCTTAAATTGCAATTAAATCTGAACTAAATACATGATATAATGTTCCCTGTTACATGCTTCACCTTTCACATAATTATAATTAGAAACAAAAGTCACCAAACAAAGATTCTTCAAATAAAAATATCATTTCTCCTTGTAGGACATAGGACCAACAGAAACTAAGATCTTTATTGTCTCCAAAAAATATTTTTCAAAGGTTGTATTGGGGACATAATAAATTTGTAAGTTGATACATTCTAAAAGGGTTGTTTTGGGACATATTATAAATTGAAACATAGGGATACTAATTTCTTCTCCTTTAGTTTAAGAATTGCTTTAAAATGGTAAAATACCTAAATCCATTTATCAGTAAAATACGAAAAACCTACTTTTTTTAAAATAAAAAAAAATATTTTAAAAATTTTGCCCTTGATATTGTCTTTTGGTCATAAACAATCTTCTGTCCAACTTTCCTACAATTCCACGAAGGTTTGAGAAAGTTATTGATGTCTAAAAAAAAATTTAACATATTGACATCATGTGGACATAGAAAATAATAAAATAGCTCACATATATTTTCACTAGCAACAGTTTGAATGGAACTTTTTGTCTGATTTCTTTTCTTAAAGGATTATCATGAGAGGAATGGTAAGAAACTGACTGATGATCTTATATGTTAAATCATTCTAATGAAATTGGAAATGGGGAATATGTCAAAGAGATAACAACCCAAACCAAAGAGCAGACAACAGCCGAAGACCATTCTTAAAATATTTATAAAATGTTTTATTTCTGAATATGGTTGACAAATAAATCAGCTGTCAACAAACATGACAAACCTCCCAACACACCAAGACAAGGGGAGACTCCGCCCAACACATCAAGACAAGGGGGAGACTCTGCCCAACACACCAAGACAAGGGGGAGACTCCGCCCAACACACCAAGACAAGGGGGAGACTCCGCCCAACACACCAAGACAAGGGGAGACTCCGCCCAACACACCAAGACAAGAGGGAGACTCCACCCAACACACCAAGACAGGGGGAGACTCCGCCCAACACCAAGACAAGGGGGAGACTCCACCCAACACACCAAGATAAGGGGGAGACTCCCTCTTTTTTATTTAAAGAAGAATGTGTCCCCAGTCCACAGATGCCCCATCCACACTATTATTTTCTATGTTCAGTGGACCGTGGAAATGGGGAAAAATCTCTAATTTGGCATTAAAATTAGAAAGATCATATCATAGGGAACATGTGTACTAAGTTTCAAGTTGATAGCACTTCAACTTATTAAAAACTACCTCAACCAAAAACTTAAACCTGAAGCGGGATGAACAAACAGACGGACGGACCAACAGACCAGAAAAAATAATGCCTATAAATGGGGCATAAAATTTAATCGCCCCTTAGAAGTTATTACCAGTCATGCCTGTGGTGGATCCTATGTGAAAAGGGAAATGAAAACAAATCCCCAATGTTAACTCAATTTCTGATTTCGATTTACACTGTCATGTATCATGTGTATTGCAAAAAAAAAATCTTATAAATTGAATAGATCAAGGGATTTGTATAGTAAAATCATTGAACAGATTAAAAACATCCAAGTTCAACAAGAAAATTAACACAGTTGTACACAAGAAATGAGGTGTAAACTTGACAGTCAACCATGAAAGATGAAAATCCTTGATATTGAACTTGACCTTGATTTTGCCATCCGTAACAATATATTCAAAAATTCATGATAGTATAATTTGAAAAGTATTAGTTCAATTGTTCAAAGCTTATTGTATGAAAATGACATAAAGTGTTTATTTTCTAGCTATATATTGCATACATGTATTTAGAACAATAACTGCCCTGATCTTTTCATCAAACATAACAAATCAAAATTTGAAAAGCATTGGTTTATAAGTTCTTACACTTTTTAGCTCCAAAATGTTGGAAGGTAGGTAAGAATTTCATATGGGACCCAACCACATTTAAAGAAGACAATAATGTATTACATAGATATAGGAAGATGTGGTGTGAGTGCCAATGAGACAACTCTCCATCCAAATAACAATTTAAAAATTAAACCATTATAGGTTAAAGTACAGCCTTCAACACAGTTTATTTTGTGGGGTTGCCATATGGAATGCTATATGAAAAATATGCATCTGTTTCAAGAATATCATTATGTACATGATGTATTGCATCATTTTACAAAATCAAGATCTGAAACATGTAAATTTATGTTTAACATGTTTAACACAAAAAAAAAATGCAATTTATTTATCTTTTGATTTAATCAGAAATATATTTTCACAGCTGCAACATATTTTTGTTTTTAGATTTTTAAGATATCTTTCCACATTTAAACATTCTACATGTATCATTTGTCTTTGAAATGTAAGTCTTTGATGTTTGCTTTCAAACAAGAAAAATCAATTGTTTGCCTATAAAAGGGAAAGGCAATGTTGTTTCAAAACTAAATGTAGTTTTTCTAATAGGAACAATGATATGACCAATGAAATTAAGTATATATGTATTAAAACTGTTTAATGTGTCCTCATTAAGAAAAATCAATTGTTTGCCTATACATGTTATAAAAGGAAAAGCCAATGTTGTTATGAAATTAAATGTTGCTTTTTCTAATAGGACCAATGAAAACAAGTTTATTAGGTATTAAAACTGTTAGACATGTTAGATAGCTGTCATGAAGTTCTTTTTATTTTGCTCATGTTTTCTCATGATTATATGTGAAGACCTGCTAACCCTTATTGAATATGTCAATCTGAATCAAAACATCAGGAGGTCATTAAGAAGTAAAAAATATAGAAGGTACTAGGTATTTTCAAAGTTTGTACTACCAGTATCTATTATGGGCGTGGCCACTATAACTTATATTCTCCCCACCTTTACCACTATTAAAATATTGGCATCTTATTAAAGTTGATTGATTCAATGGTGTATGCTTATTTTCCAGTGGCAAATGTTTCATTGATATCAGGAAGGCAAGGAAACTACAACTTACCACTATTAGTCTATTTCTATAAATACAAAAGCCAATATAGGAAAGTTTTTACATCTGTCAGGACAATGCAACATGAAACTCTGGAAACTGTATGTTGTTCCTTTAATTTCCACAACACCTTGCAGGTTAACATTGCTTCAAGGAATAACAGACTTACTGAAACATCCTGTAACCAGATGCTCCGCAGGGCGCAGCTTTATACAACCACAGAGGTCAAACACTGAACAGTTGGGCAAGTATGGACACAACATTCAAGCTTGATACTGTCTGAATTTGAAATGTGATCAAATTTTTGACATAACATAGGTTTCTGACACAAATTAAATGTGGTCAAAGATCTTACAAATCTATTTCTCATTTTACTGTCAGTTTGCAAATGAAGATTTCATCTTGAAAATTTTTGAAAAAATAAATATTAATCCCGTTAAAAAATTGTAAACAAAAAATCCCCCCCCCCCCCCCCCCCTTGGAGCAATAACTCAAAAACTCAATTCCAGCCTTTTCTTTGAAGTACAATTTAAGAGAGATCCATACACTAAAACACAAGTTTTTGTCTGGAACTAGGAAAATGCTTCTGTTGGCCCTTTTTTATAGCCCCTAATTCCTACATGTTTGGGGCATTGAGCACAAAACTCAATTCCATCCTTCCTTTTGTTATATGGAACATTGTGGTACAATTTTAGACAGATTTATACACTTACAGACAACATGGACAAGTTGGAAACTAAAAAAATGCTGGTTTTGGGCCCCTTTTTGGTCCTTAATTCCTAAACTGTTGGTCCCATAACCCCTGAAATAAATCACAACCTTCTACTTGTGGTATTTAACAGTGTGGTACAATTTCAGATTAATTGAAATGTTCATACACAAGTTATTATCCTCAAACTAGAAAAAAAATGCTTGTTTTGGACACTTTTGGGCCCCTAATTCCTAAACGTTAGGGACCATCATCCCCAAATTAATCCCAGCCTTCCTTTTGTGAGATTGAACATTCTTAAAAAAAATTCATAAAGATCCATTTACTTAAACTAAAATTATTGTCTGGAAACCAATGTGTCTTCGGAAGCCGAGGACGACGCAGACGACAACATGATACCATTATACCATCCCAAAATATTTTTTTGCTGTCGTTTAAAAAGTACAGACTTAATTACTGACAGATCCACTAAAATTCAGACTTACTGACACATCCACCCTAAATCAGAATTTCTAACAGATTCACTCAAAAATATAGATTTACTGACAGATCCAATAAAAACCAGACTTACTGACATATTCCCTCAAAAACAGACTTTCAAACAGATTCACTCAATAAGGATCTTTCTGACAGATTAACTCAAAAACAGTATACTGAATAATACACTCAAATACAGACTAACTGACACATATACTCAAAACAGAAGAATTACTGAAACATCAACTCGAAAACAGACTAAGGAACACAGCAATTCAAAACAGACATGTTCACTCAAAAACAGACATACTGACTACTGAGACATTCATTCCAAAACAGAGTTACTGACAGATACACTTAGACATTCACTCAAAAACAAACTTACTAAAGGGGACAAAAAAACCAGAGAGACAGATACTCTGAGACATTCACTCAAAACCAGACTTACTGACAGATACACTTAGAATTTCACTCAAAACCAGACTTACTGATGTACACACTAAGACATTCACTCAAAAACAGACTGCCACATACAATCAAATCAAAGACAGATTTACTGACGTGACACATTCAATCAAAGACAGGTTTACTGACACATTCAATCAAAGACAGGTTTACTGACACATTCAATCAAATCAAAGACAGATTTACTGATGTGACACATTCAATTAAAGACAGGTTTTCTGATATATTCAATCAAAGACAGGTTTACTGACATATTCAATCAAAGACAGGTTTACTGACACATTCAATCAAAGACAGGTTTACTGACACATTCAATCAAAGACAGGTTTACTGACATATTCAATCAAAGACAGGTTTACTGACATATATTCAATCAAAGACAGGTTTACTGACACACGTAATCAAGGACAGATTTACTAACAAAGACAAAATCAAACAAAGACAGATTTACTGACACATTAAGTCAAATACAGGTTTGCTGACAAATTCAATCAAAAATCAAAGACAGATTTACTAACTTAGACACATTCAATCTAAGGCAGATTTACTGACACATTAAGTCAAATACTGGTTTACTGACACATTCAATTGTAGACAGATTAACTAACAAAGACCCAATCAATCTAAGACAGATTTACTGACACATTAAGTCAAATACAGGTTTACTGACACATTCAATCGTAGACAGATTAACTAACAAAGACACATTCAATTAAACATGTTAAAGACAGATTTACTGACATATATTCAATCAGACAGGTTTACTGACACATGTATTCAATCAAGGACAGATTCACTAACTTTCAATAAAGGACAGGATTACTGACACATTCAATCGAGGACAGACTTCTGACATGTGCAATCAAGGACAGACTTAATGACAAATTCAAGCAAAGACAGGTTTACTGATAGTCCAAATAAGTATGACATCTTGAAAGGCTATTATATTTTTTTCCTTTGACATTGCTGGAAGGCGTCAAAGCAAAATTTTAAAATAGTCTTTCAAGACATCATAATTATTTGGACTCTTTTACTGACACCATTGATAAAGGACAGACTTGCTGACACATTCAATCAAGGACAGACTTACAAAATGACTTACTGACACATTTAATCAAAGACAGACTTACTGACACATTCAATCAAAGACAAATTTATTGACATGTTTATTTAAAAAGACTTACTGAAACAAAATTTCAACATTCACATCCAATATTGGACAAGCACTAGTTGTTTGATTTGTTTCCCATAATCATACCCATGATTCAACAACGTTTTGCCTTCATTCATTCTATTACTATGAAAAACGGTTTGCCTTTTACTTGTCCCGATTCTAAGCATATCCCCAGACATGATAGAACCACAGAAATAATTATTGGTAAGAATATGTATGCCCTGACATGACATGAGCCTGACAAGTGACTTGTCACTTGAAGTGTATTTTGTCATCATGTTTTAACCCCACTCACATTCTTTACCTGTTCAATATGCCCTAGACTATGTTACTGTATGACCACCACATGTAAACCATTTTCCATAATGACATGTCTTGGAATGTGTGTGAGCTCTGATTTCAACATATGATTAATTAATTCCTTTTGTGGCCAATTACATACAAAGGTACACAACTCTTTACTAAAAATTTTAAAGTCTAAAATAGGTAAAGTATGACCCGAACTTATGTTTTTTTTCTTTCTGAAATACAGTTTGTGCTTTATCTTTCAACCCCAAAAAATAATAAGTTTTAAGTCAATGGCTTACCATCTTTATTTCATGTAAAAAATGCTTATATACTTTTTAAAATTAAAAGGAATGAACTTTTCCCATTTGGAACATCTCAAGCTTTTTCTTTACCTTTATGTAAAAACACGTGACCGACGCAGTATTTACGAAATCCGCCATTTGCCGAACACAGCACGTTGAGGTACTTTTCATTACAAGCTTCAAGTTTAGATGTGTGCATTTAGTGTTAAAAATCTCTTTGTACTCTTATTAAGTACTTTTATCAGGTTGTCTGCATCAGTGTTTTAAGAACGAAATGAAGTTCAATTCAATATTTCCAAGCTTTATTTTTAAAAGTCGGCATGTCCCAGAACAATAACACAAGCTCATTGAGCTTTTATAACCAACAAATACATGCATAATTTTACACAATACTAATATTAAAACATACAGGACATATTCATATACTTCATACACATGTTGATTTATAGAACTTTGATACAGATTTTTGATTTATCCTACCGTGGTCTAAAATCGGTCATCTTGCTGGTTCGTTAGGTAATTGTGTTTGAACTTAACACTCAGGGAAACTATGCATTGACGTCACTACGCTACTTCTGGAGTACTTAAAAAAACAGTGCAGAATACATTTAATGTTTAATATTTGATTGTGTTTGTTAGTTTGTACTAACATGACTAACCAGATTGATTACACTGACAGTTTAAAAGAAAATGTTGTATCCTAAAGGGTTTTTATTTTAAGATATGGGACATGGAAGTGAATATGAACAGACAAAATGAATTGCGTTTTTAAATCCATTAAAAAAATAAAATATTCAGGTATTACATGCGCCCCCAGCACTCAGTTCTGGATCATTTAAGAATTCGGTAACTCCTCTGTATATTTGGTTTTGGCATTTAATCTTATAAATAAAAAATGGCATGCTAGTAACAATTTCTAACAATAAGCATTTTACTTTAAAAAATAAATATGTTTGTCTGTATGCATTTTCTCTTTTACTGTAAAATGATAGATAGAATGCCTTTATTATTTTACACTAGAATGGAGATATATGTATTGACGTTTAAGCCTGTCACAACTGAGAATACCTAGAGAAGGCTTCAGTATTCAGTTTTTTCCCCCACATGTGCCATATCTACAATCCCAACTTCCTAAGTGTTATAATATTATAATGTTACATTTATTACAATCCCACTTGTCATTCAATTAACAAGTAATATTTATTACAACCCCACATTTTATCCCAATAAAATATTACATTTATTTTAATCCCACAAATTATCCCATTAATATTTTATATTTATAACAAACGAAGTGTTTTGATAATAAAATGTTAGTATTTATTACAATCCCACTTGTTATCACATTGTTTTGATTAAAATGTTATGTTTACAATCCTGTATCATATGTTACACCATCAAAATGTTTAATTGTTATATTAATAACAATCCCACCCGTTTTACTCATGATACTATTGAAATTATATTAACCATCCCACATGTTATACCATTAAAAAGTTATATTCATTACAATTATTTCAGGTGCTGTAAATAAACGTTTGGCAAGATGGCTTTCCCCTACATGATAGGGCCTGGTGGGCAGCCATTTATAATACAACAAGTTCCGTTGATGCCCCAACCATTGATACAGCAAGTCCCCATACAACAGCAGCAGCAGCAACAACAGCCGCCAGTGCCACAACCTCAGAAGTTACCTGATTATATGTCTGAAGAAAGATTACAGGATAAAGGTAACTAAATGTAAACCTACATACACATAAGACAAATCTCTCTGACATGCTGTGTATATAACAGCCTCCAGTGCCACAACCTCAGAAGTTACCTAATTATATGTCTGAAGAAAGATTACAGGATAAAGGTAACTAAATGTAAACCTACATACACATAGTCACATACATTCAAACTCTCTGACATGCTGTGTATATAACAGCCGCCAGTGCCACAACCTCAGAAGTTACCTGATTATATGTCTGAAGAAAGATTAGTACACTAAAAAATAAAAAAGCAAGTGGTTTTGACTCAATTTTAAATGAAATGTTAAAGTCCAGTCAAATATATTTAGTTTCTTGTTTTCAAAAATTGTTTAATAGTATCTTAAACTCCGGAAATTTTCCAAAAATTTGGGCAAAAGGATATATAGTTCCTTTATTTAAAAGTGGTTCAAAAGATGATCCTTCAAATTATAGAGGAATTACCATTGGAAGTTGTTTAGGCAAGTTATTTGTGAAAATTTTAAACATTCGTTTAGAGAAATTTTTGGCAAGTAGAAATATTATTAAACCAGAACAAATTGGTTTCTGTAAAGGCAAGTGCACCAGTGATCATCATTTAGTTTTGAGAACTCTTATAGAAAAGTATACTCAACAAGGCATTGAATAAAAAATTCTTTACATGCTTTGTTGACCTACGAAGAGCCTTTGATACTGTTAATCATGATGGACTTTTTTATAAACTGAGAAATATTGGAGTCAGTGATTTATTTTATAACACTCTAAAAGATATGTATAATAATACTGAACTTTGTGTAAAGGTAAACAAATATTCTATGACCGAAAACTTTACATCTAACATAGGAGTCAAACAAGGGGATAATTTAAGCCCCACTTTATTTAAAATTTTTATAAATGATATTCTTGACTCTTTTGATGAGACATGTAATAAAATTGAGAATGGAAATGGGGAATGTGTCAAAGAGACAACAACCCGACCAAAATAAAAAAACACAACAGCAGAAGGTCACCAACAGGTCTTCAATGTAGCGAGAAATTCCCGCACCCGGAGGCGTCCTTCAGCTGGCCCCTAAACAAATATATACTAGTTCAGTGATAATGAACGCCATACTAATTTCCAAATTGTACACAAGAAACTAAAATTTAAATAATACAAGACTAACAAAGGCCAGAGGCTCCTGACTTGGGACAGGCGCAAAAATGCGGCGGGGTTAAACCTGCTATTTTAAATTCCTTACACCTTAATTGCTTATTGTATGCAGATGACTTAGTATTGATGTCAGAAACAGCTGATGGTCTACAGCAGTCTGCACGGTTAGCCACTAGTCCGATGCCCCAGACTAGTAAAATTTCATTCGGACTAGTAATTTTTTGCCAAATTTTGTATGGCCCAATAAGAAAAATGTCAGAATATTGGTCTTTGGACTAGTAGTTGAAAAAGTTTTTGGTGCAGACTGCTACAGAGGTGTATTGATAAATATATAATTACTGTGATAAATGGGGGCTCCAAATAAATATAAAGAAAACTAAATCAGTAGTATTTAATAAAACAGGAAAACTAGATGAAAAAATATTTAATATTAATAATATACCTATTGAAAGAGCTAGGGGCTATAAATATTTAGGAATTTATGTAAGCGCAAGTGGAAGCTTTACAGAGGCTAAAGATGATTTATATAAAAGGGGACTGAAAGCTTTATTTAAATATAAAAAAAGTTTTAACTTATATAAACCTAAAATTAACACACTTTCACATATATTTGATCATACTGTGAAACCTGTGTTGTTATATGGGAGTGAAATATGGGGATCTTCAGTAATAAATAAACTAAATAAAAATGAACATAATCTTTTTAAACTATGCAAGGACATGAAACAAGAAAGTGTTCATGTCAAATTCTGTAAATTTTCTTTGGGTTTAGGTAAAAAATCTACAAATATAGCTGTATTGGGTGAAATGGGAAGATTTCCCTTATTTCTTGAGGTAATTTTAGATATGTTTAGATATTATAAATATATATTAAAGTCTGATGATATCCTTCTCTCTGAAGCCCTGAATGTCTCTAGATCACTAAATAGTTTAAACAAAAATAGTTGGTATAGTTGTATTGCTATTCTTATGAAATATCTTGATATAGATCTTAAACTTATTAAAAATTCAAAGATGGATTTAAAATCACTAATTTACCGGAAATTAAAACAGAAATATTCTTGTATTTGGAAATCTGAACTTTATAATGATAGACAAAATAAACAGCATGGAAATAAACTAAGAACTTACAGATTATTTAAAGAAAATATTTATATGGAAAAATACTTATTAATTTTAAATGATGATGAAAGGCGACTGCTCACTAAGTTTAGAGTCAGTGCACATAAACTAGAAATTGAAAGAGGCAGATATGTGGGGCTTCGAGTGGAGGATAGAATATGTAAATTATGTAACACTGAAGTTGAAGATGAAATTCATTTTCTTCTTCAGTGTCCTGTTTTAGACAATAAAAGATCTGAATATATAGATTACTTAAATAAGGTTAACAAAAACTTTAAAAGCCTCCCAAATAAATCAAAATTAATATGGTTAATGTCATCTGAGGATAATGTTATAATTAAAAAAGTAAGTTTATTATTGTGTACTCTATTCAAAGAGAGAAAATCAATTCTAGATACAGTTTAGTCACTGGTAGTTTGTCCATCTATATTATATTGTAAAACTATATATATATATATATATATTCATATTCATCTATTTTGCAGATATTATTTGGGTGAAAAAGACTTGACTTTGTTTAATTGTTAAATAATCAATGTAATCAATATGTAATCACTTGTATGAAATTGAACTTAATTGTACTGCTCAAATTATTGGGTGTCATAATTGACAATAAAAAACTTTGTATTTGTATTTGTATTATTTGGATAAGGGTAACTATATATAAACCTACATACGCATACATACAAATCTCTCTGAAATGCTTACTAACTATATTAAACACTGTTAATGCTACATCATGACCTTATAAGTAAAACAGTTGCAGGAAAAAGTAAATACACATAAAAATGAACATGGGTATGCTACTTGCTTTTATTTACACATGTGGGAGAGAAATCATTTTTTTTGACAATTACATTCTTTATTTTATACATATATTTTTTGTATGGGAATTCTTCCTTCGTGTCTAGAGAGTGGAGGAAGCATGGCAGTAGATTTTGTCTAATTTATACATCTCTTTGTATTTATTTAGCAAGAAAATGGCAACAATTACAGTCAAAAAGATATAGCGAGAAGAGAAAGTTTGGATTCATTGATGCACAGAAAGAAGAAACACCCGCAAGTCATGTACGGAAAATTGTGCGTGACCATGGAGACATGACAAACAGAAAGTTTAGACATGACAAAAGAGTTTATCTTGGGTAGGTTTACAGAAAAAGAAGTATAAAAGACAGAATATTTAATAAAACAAGTATATTCTTCTGAAATAGTTATTTCAATCATCTGCTCAGATACACAATTTGTGTAGTGACTTGAATCTGAAATCATATACTTCAATTTTGTGCACTGGAACTTGGACCCGGGTTCCGCCATAAGTTTTAGAAACATGATTTTGAGATCATCTTATTGATTTTGGGAAATGTTTCCAAAATCTTATCTACAACAAAGGATTTTAACTTCTTATCTACCACAGGCGATCATAGAGTTCACTACTACACACATCTTATTAGTGAATAGTATTATGAAATTTATGGCATATCCGTCAACGCAACTGCGCATGCATTGTTTACAGCGGATAGATCAGTCACTGCGAATACACAGGTGACCCGGCAAGCGGATTTATCAGTCACTACGAACTAAACGGTGTTAATTACCGCTTATATATCCGTCAGTGGTAGATAAAGAGTTAAAGTAATTAGAAAAACATTCTATTTAAAAGAAAAAAAATAGGATTCATGTTAGGTTTTGATACGACCGCAAAATTTGAAAAAATTTACGTCGTATATTGCTATCACATTGGCGGCGTCGTCGTCCGAATACTTTTAGTTTTTGCACTCTAACTTTAGTAAAAGTGAATAGAAATCTTTGAAATTTTAACACAAGGTTTATGACCACAAAATGAAGGTTGGTATTGGTTTTGGGAGTTTTGGTCCCAACATTTTAGGAATAAGGGGCCATAAAGGGTCCAAATAAGCATTTTCTTGGTTTTTCGCACTATAACTTTAGTTAAAAATAATAGAAATCTATGAAATTTTGACACAAGGTTTATGACCACAAAAGAAAGGTTGGGATTGATTTTGGGAGTTTTGGTTTCATCAGTTTAGGAATTAGGGGCCAGAAAAAAGGGCCCAAATAAGCATTATTCTTGGTTTTTGCACAATAACTTTAGTTTAAGTAAATAGAAATCAATGAAATTTAAACACAATGTTTATGACCACAAAAGGAAGGTTGGTATAGATTTTGGGAGTTTAGGTCCCAACAGTTTAGGAATAAGGGGCCAAAAAGGGACCCAAATAAGCATTTTTCTTGGTTTTCGCACCATAACGTTAGTATAAGTTAATAGAAATCTATGAAATTTAAACACAAGGTTTATGACCATAAAAGGAAGGTTGGTATTGATTTTGGGAGTTTTGGTCCCAACAGAATAAGGGGCCTAAAGGGTCCAAAATTAAACTTTGTTTGATTTCATCAAAATTGAATAATTGGGGTTCTTTGATATGCCGAATCTAACTGTGTATGTAGATTCTTAACTTTTGGTCCCGTTTTCCAATTGGTCTACATTAAGGTCCAAAGGGTCCATAATTAAACTTAGTTTGAATTTGAAAAAAAAATGAATGGGTTGGGTTCTTTGATATGCTGAATCTAAAAATGTACTTAGATTCTTGATTATTGGCCCAGTTTTCAAGTTGGTCCAAATCGGGGTCCAAAATTAAACTTTGTTTGATTTCATCAAAAATTGAATAAATGGGGTTCTTTGATATGCCAAATCTAACTGTGTATGTAGATTCTTCATTTTTGGTCCTGTTTTCAAATTGGTTAACATTAAAGTCCAAAGGGTCCAAAATTAAACTTAGTTTGATTTTAACAAAAATTGAAATCTTGGGGTTCTTTGATATGCTGAATCCAAACATGTAGTTAGATTTTTTATTATGGGCCCAGTATTCAAATTGGTCCAAATCAGGATCTAAAATTATTATATTAAGTATTGTGCAATAGCAAGTCTTTTCAATTGCACAGTATTGCACAATGTCAAGAAATATCTAATTGCACAATATTGTGAAATAGCAAATTTTTTTTTAATTAGAGTTATCTTTCTTTGTCCAGAATAGTAAGCAAGAAATATCTAATTGCACAATATTGTGCAATAGCAAGATTTTTTTTTAATTGGAGTTCTCTTTCTTTGTCCAGAATCAACTTAAATCTTTGTTATATACAATATACAATGTATATTCACTTTTTACTTCCAACTGATAAATTTAAATAATCTTTACCATTCACTGATAACAAGCAGTTTTTTTTACATCTTAATATTTTATGATGTATTTAAATGAGTAGTTATTGTTGCAAATTCCATTAGAAATTTTAATTGAGATTAGTTTTGGAATAAGGGAAAGGGGGATGTGATTAAAAAAATTGGGTTCAATTTTTCTCATTTGAAATTTCATAAATAAAAAGAAAATTTCTTCAAACATTTTTTTGAGAGGATTAATATTCAACAGCATAGTGAATTGCTCTAAGAGAAAATAAAAAATTTAAGTTCATTAGAACACATTCATTCTGAAAAGTCACAAGTCTTGCTTAGAAAAAGTAAAAATTGTTAAATGTCAGAAATTTGTGGTTAACTATTGTAGCATGATTTATTGCCTTACAGAATCCTAAACTGCCATAAGAATAATAACATGTTTTATTTTTCAGAGCGTTGAAGTACATGCCTCATGCTGTTCTTAAACTACTGGAGAACATGCCTATGCCATGGGAGCAGATCCGTGATGTTAAAGTCCTGTATCACATCACAGGAGCCATTACATTCATCAATGAAATACCATGGGTTGTAGAACCCATATATGTAGCACAATGGGGGTATGTAGTTTATCAATCCCTTTCACTTTGTTTCAATTTTGAAATTTTACTTCACTAAATTATCATTCAGCTTTTTCTTTTGTTTTCTTGTTACATTTATAAATATACAAAATATGTCTCAAATAGAATATAAAACGAGTAGAAGTGTAAGGTTTTGATCAAAAAAAAGATTATCAATATCATTTTTGATATGTTCCCTTTCAATTTTTAAGAACCATGTGGATCATGATGAGAAGAGAAAAGAGAGATCGACGTCATTTCAAAAGAATGAGATTCCCTCCCTTTGATGATGAAGAGCCTCCACTTGATTATGCTGACAACATCCTAGATGTTGAACCCCTTGAGCCCATACAGATGGAAGTTGACATGGAAGAAGACAAAGCTGTTTATGGATGGCTGTATGATCATAAACCACTGGCTGACACAAAGTAAGTAGAAAAGGGGAGGAGCCAATGAAAAATTAAAACACAAAGTAAGTAGAAAAGGGGGAGGAGCCAATGATAAATTAACACTGGTTGACACAAAATATGTTGAAAGGGGAGGAGCCAATGATAAATTAGCACTTGTCGACACAAAGTAAATAGAAAAGGGAGGAGTCAATGAAAAATTAACATTGGCTGACACTAAGTTAGTGGAAAAGGGGAAAGCCAATGATAATTTCACACTTTCTGCCACAAATATAGTAAAAAATGGAAAGAGCCAATGATATATGAACACTTGCTGACACAAAGTAAGTAGAAAAGGGGAGGAGCAAATGATAATTTACACTTTCAGACAAAGTTATTAGAAAAGGGGAGGAGTCAATGATAATTTACACTTGAAGACAAATTTATTAGAAAAGGGGAGGAGCCAATGATTAATTAACACTTGCTGACACAAAGTAAGTAGAAAAGGGGAGGAGCCAATGATAAATTAACACTTTCTGACACATAGTTTGTAGCAAAGGGGAGGAACCAATGATTAATTTTAAACACTTGCTGACACAAAGTAAGTAGAAAAGGGGAGGAGCCAATGAGAAATTTACACTAGCTGACACTTAGTATATAGAGAAAAAGATTGATGCTCACAAGCTACTGATTGACAGGAATAAGATTTTGAAAAAAGGAACTTAATTAAAGATAGGAAAAATGTAATATACTGATGTGATTACAAATTACCTTTCAGGGATTTAAGAATAAAATGTAACTTTGCCAATTGTATCTCTTATTTTAAATGCATAGATAATATAAAGATGTTTTATTATTGCAGATATGTTAATGGTCAAACCTACAGAAAGTGGAACCTTTCCCTGCCGATGATGTCAGTCCTGTACAGAATGGCTAATCAGCTGATTACAGATTTAGTAGATGAGAACTATTTTTATCTGTTTGATTTGAAGTCCTTCTTCACAGCCAAAGCTCTGAACATGGCAATACCAGGAGGACCAAAGTTTGAACCACTGGTCAAAGACAAAGAATTACAGTAGGAATTAAATTATTGCATACTGGGTGTTTATTTATTGTTGTGGGTACCAATTTTCGTGGATGAAAGAAAACTTGCATGTTCATGGCTATTTAATTTTGTGGTTTTTCTGAATTATGCAATCAAGCCTATTAAAAAGTTTATTATTTGATTTCATTGTTCATCTGTACTCTCGAAATCCATGAAAATTGGTATTCAACAAAAACATAATGAATCCACAGTATATCACAGAAAAAATGATTTTATGGGGTATTAATCTTTGCATTAAAAAAATATATATGTATTTTTACCTCATGAATAGTATTTTATTACAATACACACGTAACAATTTACTTTTGTCCTAGATTTCTAAGAATTGATTGTTGAAAGTTTCTCAGTTAGTTGCCATAGGACTAATTATAGAACAGTTAAAATGTTAATGACTGGATTAAAAATAGATCAACTCTGTTTATATGAGGGATATCTGGTCAACCTGTCAATAATTAATGTGTGATGCTTTTTTCTCAGAATTGAGAATGAAATCTGGGAATAAGACCTAGAGACAGCAACCCTAGCAAAGAGCAGAAAACAGGCCAAGACTGTTATACAAAGTTGCAAAACATAAGCAAATAACATTGACCTGAAAAATTTCCATTCTTTACACAACCAATAAGTATTGTAGGATTTTTTTGGTGACTTTTGTATAATGCATAAAAACCAAATGAACTATAAACACTTTTTGTAGTTCTTATTCACTTTTATTCTTTAAATTTTCATTCAATAGCTAAAAAAAATCAATCTTGAAATCAAAATCCTTGCTAACAATTCAGGTTTTATAAGTATGTAACCTTGAAATTAAAATTCTTGCTAACAATTCAGGTTTTATAAGTATGTAACAGATGCCATTTCTATTTGCCAGGGATGAAGACTGGAACGAGTTTAATGACATCAATAAGATCATTATACGTCAGCCAATCAGAACAGAGTATAGGATTGCCTTCCCGTACTTGTATAACAGTATGCCTTTTAAAGTGCAGTTATCATGGTATGTATAGTTTCTGTTAGTCTTCTGACACTAAACACTTACATGATATTTTTCTGTTGCCGTGCAGTGGCATGCTCAACCTGAGTGTACGATCTGAAACTTGGTCAAGATGCATAATTCATTTCCCATAGGCGGAAATGGTAACATTTTCCTCTCTCTGCTGTATAAATGTTTTAATGACAATCATACTGTATCTTATATTTATATATTTTTTTTAACTTCTAGGTATCACACACCAAATGTAGTTTACATTAAGACAGAAGATCCTGATCTACCGGCCTTCTACTTTGATCCTTTGATTAATCCAATCTCACACAGACACACAAACAAGGTAAGACAGTAACACACACCTTATCAATCCAATCTCACACAGACACACAAACAAGGTAAGACAGTAACACACACCTTATCAATCCAATCTCACACAGACACACAAACAAGGTAAGACAGTTACACACCTGATCATTCAAACAAAATACAGACACACAAACTAGGTAAGACAGTAACACACACCTTATCAATCCAATCTCACACAGACACACAAACAAGGTAAGACAGTTACACACCTGATCATTCAAACAAAATACAGACACACAAACAAGAAGAGGTCAATAATGATGCTCAAACAAGACATCAAAACTGATGAATTTAAATCAAGTTTACAGACAAAGATACCTGTTCCATAAACTCACTGACATGCTTATAGACATACATACACATTAGGTGGTGTTACAATTTACAAAGTCTAAAACTAATTTTGCAAAGAAATCTGCTCAAGACAGTGCTATGGGCTGTTGTAAACTTGCAGTGAGGTGGAAGTTTTTTTTTTTGCTCTGTGTTAAAGGCCTCACTGTGACTTTGAGATGCAGAACAGCAATAAAAGCGCTGTTCCTTTGCTTTTTGTGTGGTTTTTTTGTTGTTATGCATGTACTTATTTTGTGTCATGGATAGATACCCCATATACAATGTGTACATACAATTTTATAGTCTCATTATCACAAAAAGGTAAAGATACTGTTTTATCCAGCTAAAAACCTGACAATCAGTGTAGATGATGCTTACACATTTCTATAAATGATGTTTTGAGTACTCCATTATTTTCTATTGGAAAAAAAATGAATGCTATCAGAATGTCACATTAACTTGAACATCTGTTTTATCTATACAGGGAGGAGAGATATTACCAGAAGATGATGAGGAATTTGAGCTACCAGAATTTGTTCAGCCATTTATGAAGGACACACCTCTTTACACGGATAATACAGCTAATGGTATAGCACTGCTGTGGGCCCCTCGTCCATTCAACATGAGATCAGGACGCACTCGCAGAGCAATAGATATTCCACTAGTCAAAACATGGTCAGTTTTTAAAAAAAATCTTCTTGTCAAGAAGGGCTGAATAATTAAAAAAAAGTTTTTTAAGTTTGACAATGCTTCTTCTTATTAAGGTGGTACCTAACACTACAGGGAGATAACTCTGTAAAGTCGGCTTAACGTTTTAATTACGTTGTGTTGTAAAAGGAATGTTAAGCTTCTCAATGATCAAAATTGTTACATAACCAGTGTATTTTTTCTGACAAAACGGTTGGTTAAACTTTTTTAAAAATTTTATTTTTTTGTAAAAGTGTCAAAGTAAATACTTTGACAAAATTTTATGAAAATTAAACGAGCCAAATTAATTTTAGTGAAAGTGTTAGGTACCACCTTAAATATTGTATGTTGTATTGATTAGATTCAGACAGACGTCAAATTTGATATTACCATTTGATGAAAAAAATTGTATTGTCTTAATCAATAGGGAGCATAAGGAAAGAAGAGGACGTTTAAATTGAGCATACTGTGTTCAGCCGCCGCAGGATCTTTAGCAATTGTTGAAGTTTCTATTTCTGTAACAGAAACAGGACATATTCTCTTAGATCAGTCCAAATTGCTGCCAGTTCAATATTGTACTGTGTATTGAGAAGTCTTGCATGTGTCTAATTTTCTCTTTGTTCATGACTTTACTGTTCGTCTTAAAGAATTTTACAAGAGCATAATTCGCAAATAATAAACTTGCCAATAGACTTCCAAAACACAAAACAAAACCCCTTTGCAAAAACAATAATATTAAAGTGTATTTTTCTATTTGTAATACAGGTATAGAGAGCACTGTCCAGCCAACATGCCGGTCAAGGTCAGAGTGTCCTATCAGAAGCTTCTCAAGTATTATGTACTCAATGCTCTCAAAAGTAGACCACCAAAGGCTCAGAAGAAAAGGTAGGTCCAAAGTCCATAGAGGCCTTTGTAGATTAAAAGTCTTCTGTATGATGACACGATATAAAGTTTGTGAAGTTATGGAAAAGCAATAATGTGACAACAAAGGGATGTTTTTAACAACCTTGACTGGCTATACAGCCCTTGCATGGTCGGGTTATAAAAAATTGTGAAAAAATGGCCATGCAAATTGAAGTATTTCTAAAATCTTCAATTTTCAGAGTTCCAGTTAAAACTTTGTACTTCATTTAAAGTTTACAATTTAGAAGTTTTCTGTTTCATGATTTATACCATTAGAAATTAATTGGGAATTTTGTAAAATAGCAAAAGTTACACGAATACTCAATGAAATTTCAAGTTGTTTATTATTTCATTATTTTTTTCCAGATACCTGTTCAGATCTTTTAAAGCAACAAAGTTTTTCCAGCTGACACAGTTAGATTGGGTTGAGGTTGGATTACAAGTCTGTCGTCAAGGTTACAACATGTTGAATCTGCTGATCCACAGAAAGAATTTGAATTACCTTCATTTGGATTACAACTTCAATCTGAAACCAGTCAAAACTCTCACTACAAAGGTAATTTACCTATTTCAATTCAGATTGAAATATTATAGATAAAATTGATTATTGAAATTGGGTTGATGTCAAGGAGACAACAACTGGATCAAAATGCAGAAAATAGCCACCAATGAGTTTTCTATACAGCGAAAAATTCCCGTACCCAGACATGGGCCTCAGCTGGCCCTTAGTACTAGTTCAGTGAAAAATGGACGTCCAACTTAACTCAAAAACATATAAATGAACTAAAATTAAAAGACATACAAGACTAACAAAGGCCAGAGGCTTCTGACTTGGGGAAGGTGCTAAAAAGTGGCTGGGTTAGCCATGTTTGTGTGATCTCAACCCTCCCCTATACCTCATAGCTAATGTAGAATAAAGAAACACAGCAATATATTTCTATATTGAACAAAATTATCTATCTAAATTTCATAATCTTGTATCTATGCATCTGTGTTTATTTTATTTTTTCAGGAAAGAAAAAAATCCAGATTTGGTAATGCTTTCCATTTGTGTCGTGAAATCTTAAGGTTATCCAAGTTAGTGATTGACAGTCATGTACAGTATAGACTGGGAAATGTGGATGCTTTTCAGGTTTGTTTAAATCTCAAGATAGATACCAAATGATTGAGGACAAAACATTTTGGACAGGGAGAATGTAACCCTTATATAAATAGGTCATGTACAATATAAACAAGAAAGTGTTGATGTCTGCCAAGATTGATATAAATATATCTTTAGAGAGAAATGTCAAGGAAATTAGGTTCATATGGATATGTTTTAATTTTATATGAGGTTTCAGAGCATGTTAAAAGAAGGAATAGATCAATGAATGCATACAGTTATTACGATATGAAAGATTTCATTAGGAAGTATAAAAAAGAAGATGTGGTATGATTGCCAATGAGACAACTATCTACAAAAGACCAAAATGACACAGACATTAACAAATATAGGTCACTGTACAGCCTTCAACAAGCAAAGTTAGCTATAAAAGGCCCCGATTAAAAAGTCACGGAACAATCATTTATTTGTTTTTCAGTTCATATTTTCTCTACATTTTGTTTTTATACTAAGCTGATATTTATCTACATTTTGCTTTACAGTAAGCTGATAGTTACTCTACTTTTTGTTTTACATTTATCTGATTTTTACTTTACAGTTTGTCTTTACTTAATGTTTTACAGTTATCTGATGGTATACAGTATGTCTTTGCCCACGTAGGACAGTTAACAGGAATGTACAGATATAAATATAAGTTGATGAGACAGATCAGGATGTGTAAAGATATCAAACATTTAATCTACTACAGATTTAACACAGTATGTATTATTAACTACCGGCTATTCTTTATTTTTTTTGTGGATTGAAAGGATGGGAATCAATATTTGACATGATTCTTTACCCAAAGTCTTCATACAAGCTTATAAATAAAATTGTGTGTAATTGAACATTGGAATTTATTGTACACCTATACATAAAAACTGCAGAAAATTTGGATCCCACAAATAAAAATGAATTCAAAATATATGTAACATAATTGCAAAAATTCTTAATGCTAGCTGTAAATACACAATATTTATCAGACCATCTCACAGATTTATCATTACATTTATTTTTATGTTTGTATTTTTAACAAACCCAGTCAATAACTGATTCATATGACATAATCAGGAACTTTAAGAAAAAGAATCCAGCATAATGTTTCTGTAACAGCTAGGCAGTCTCATGAAACATGTTAAACTATCATGGATATTTTGCAAATTATGAAAATCTGTTTGGTTAAACTTATATTTGTTATATTTCAGGGTGCTGTTGGTAAAGGACCAGGATGTGGGTTCTGGGCTGCTGGTTGGAGGGTGTGGCTGTTCTTTATGAGAGGGATTACCCCTCTACTTGAGAGATGGTTAGGCAACTTGTTATCCAGACAGTTTGAGGGACGTCACTCTAAAGGTGTTGCCAAGACCGTGACAAAACAGAGAGTTGAGAGTCACTTTGATCTGGAGTTAAGAGCAGCTGTGAGTAGGATTTAAGGATATTTTCAGTGGATGTCAGGAAATTGCAAACAATGGATGATTAAAAGTTTAATGTAGCTTGGAAAAAATATGAATATATTTGTATGAGCTTTTATATGAAGAGGAAAGGAGGTCTTTATGCTTTTCTCTATTTTGATAGCAAGAACGAATAAATTGTGTATTACTTGACAAACAACATGTTTTTATTCTGAAATGAAACTTGAATATTTTTTCCTACCATGCATATCTTATCTTTCTTTAAAACCCATCAAATTAAGCCAGAAGTGCTATTCTACATTTGCTTGTAGCTGTATAGTATATATGCATTGGGATTTACTCAAACCTGTTAATTAAATTGTTAAATTTCAGAATATTGTATAGTATATGTCTATATTTTAGGTAATGCATGACATCCTAGACATGATGCCAGAAGGTATTAAACAGAACAAGGCAAGAACTATCTTACAACATCTGAGTGAGGCTTGGAGATGTTGGAAAGCTAATATTCCATGGAAGGTAGGTCAATATAACTTTACCATTTCTAGCCGAGTTGGTCCAAGTAAAACATCGAATGGTTATTTAGCACAAGCTCTTTTCATTATGGAGTTGTTTAAACTGTTGTATGTCTATGCAACCAGGTCATTTGTATCTGAGTCACTTTAAAGCTAACAAATATTTCCAATATATATATATAGATGTAAAATTATATAGAGATGCTGATAGTGTCTTTCAATTGTAGAAAACCATCTAATCACTCTTTAAAGTCTTAGATTACAATGTTAAAACTTTGTGAAGTCTTTAAACCTTTAACTATCTGTATACAAAATTTTTACACATTTTGAAAACTGAATTTTTTCTTATGGATATGTATTGTTTTATGTTCCTAATATGTCAAAGCCAAGGCTGATTTTTGGACTAATTTTTAACATTATGCATATTATATTTTATTATTTATAGGTTCCTGGTTTGCCTATCCCTATAGAGAACATGATATTGAGATATGTCAAAGCAAAAGCTGACTGGTGGACAAACACAGCTCATTATAACAGAGAGAGAATTAGAAGAGGAGCCACCGTATGTTATATAAACACAAACTTCCTTTAACATTGCTTTAGTATTGATATAATATTTATAATGTATAAGGATTGAAGCAGTGTGTTTTAATCACTGTTCAAAAATCAAATGAATTCATAGTTGAATGAACAAATAATGTAAACCAACTTCAAAACATAGTGTTTAAGCCATATTGCAGAAAAGAAAACAATCGTAAAGTAAAACATTACTACACAATACCACCAATAAGTTGCTTAAAAGGATTAAAATGACAATTTCTTTAAGTTTAAGTATCTGGTATAGCTATCTCTTAAACATAAATTTGATTTTTCTAATTTTGAAATATATGGTTGTTTTAGGTTGATAAGACTGTTTGTAAGAAGAATCTGGGTCGGCTGACACGTCTATATCTGAAGGCTGAGCAGGAGAGACAACACAACTATCTAAAGGATGGACCCTACATTACAGCCGAGGAAGCTGTGGCTATCTACACTACCACTGTCCATTGGCTGGAGTCCAGAAGATTCTCACCCATTCCATTCCCTCCATTGTCCTACAAACATGACACTAAACTTCTCATTCTGGCTTTAGAACGACTAAAAGAGGCTTACAGGTAAGGTCTTTATAATGTATCTGCCATATTAAAAGTACTTTATATATTGGAAAATGAATAAAACTAGTGTATCAGTTGTGGGTGGGGGGGCAGCCGGAGGGAAATTGTTGCCCTTGTCCGTCCCTAAGTATGTCCCAAATTGGTTTCAGTTCTTTTACTTTAGTGTGCCTCAACTAAATGTTATGAGACTTGAATACAAAATGTGTATTACCACAAAACAAGGATCAAGTTTGATTCTGGGTGGTTCTCTCTTCGCTGTTCTTGAGTTATGCCCTTTTATAATCGTAAATTCAAGCGGGCACAAATTCTTCATTTATTTGGATCCTATTCCTTAAGATTGGAAAAAGAGAACAATAATTTGCTAACAGCTGCAAAAGCATAATTGTGCCTATCCATTTAATACATATTCAGGTCGCATCCTCATTACTTTTGGACAAAAGAACAATTGTTTTATATAAACATTATTTTTACTGTATAATGATTCATTATGAACATGTGAACAAACGTCTTTTACAAAGAAACAACATTACTGATACTTTTTTCCTATGTGTTATATTTCAGTGTTAAAAGTCGGCTGAATCAGTCCCAGAGAGAAGAATTAGGACTTATAGAACAGGCCTATGACAATCCTCACGAAGCCCTGTCACGTATCAAACGTCATCTTCTCACACAGAGAGCATTCAAGGAAGTGGGTATAGAGTTCATGGACTTGTATAGTCATTTGATCCCTGTTTATGACGTGGAACCACTGGAGAAAATCACTGATGCTTATCTAGATCAGTATCTGTGGTACGAGGCTGACAAAAGACGTTTGTTTCCACCGTGGATAAAACCAGCTGATTCAGAACCTCCACCATTACTAGTATATAAATGGTGTCAAGGTAAGTGATTAATACAGTTATATTTGTTTACTTATGTCATACGAGGGAAGGAAGAGGATACGTTGGAAGATGTTTACATCCCTATCATGCTAGATGATGATGGGTTGTTGTCTCATTGGCAATCTCCTTGTAATATATTTAGAGTAAGGTTTCTACCTTATCAAGTGCATGAGTGTTTGATTCTTACCATGCTTACTTAATGGTGTATGAAATTGAAATTTGGAAAAAATATGGATAACCTTTATACGATATATGGTTTGAAGGAGGGAGGGGAAGAGTCACACTAATTAGTTTAGGATCTGACAGCATAAAGAATTGACATTTATCTTATTTATAACCCTTAATACATTCATTGTACCCCTCTTCAAAGAAGGGAATATTTAGTTAACTGTCTTGTCAATCCATCCATCTGTTTTACAAGTATCAATAATCTACATATGTCATGTATGTATTAATATTGAGAATAGAAATTGGGAAAATGTCAAAGAGATTACAACCTGACCAGATAACAGTCGAAGGCTTCTAATCGGTCTTTAATGCAGCGAGAAAATTCCGCACCAGGGGCTGGGCCTCAGCTGGACCCTTAATAAAAGAATGTACTAGTGAAGTGAAAATATACATCATATTAAACTCCAAAACATATAAAATGAATAATAATTAAAATACATACAAGACTGTTGTTAATGTAAACAACACATGCAACAGAATTAGTATGTAATGACCAGAAATAAACATTATTTGTATATTTAACAGGTATTAACAATCTACAAGATGTGTGGGACACAGGTGAGGGGGAGTGTAACGTTATGATGGAATCATCGTTTGAAAAGATGTACGAAAAGATAGATTTGACTTTACTCAACAGATTGTTACGTTTAATTGTGGATCATAACATCGCTGATTATATGACAGCTAAGAACAATGTTGTCATTAATTATAAGGTAAATATTGTTTACAGTTGAAATTGATCGATCCCTTTATTTCTTTAATTTCCATCACCTCAAAGAAAAGCTTACTTCAGCAATATTGTAGAGTAAGCCATGATAATTTATGCTTTGGAAACCTTTTGGTCCTTAGAATGTTAATTACTGGAAACTTTTCTTTGTAAGTGCTATATTGTCAACATTTCTCATTAGAGTTAAATTACTGTGAAATTATTGTGATTTAAGGAAAAGCATGTATATCTATCACATACCACAATGTCGGTTCTGATTATTGCAATATTCACCAAGTTGCGTTATTACATTGATAAAAACCAAGCAAGAATTTCTGAATTAACTGCATGTCAGCAAAATCTCCTAAAAATCAACAAATATTTTTTGGGGAGCTTTAATCCTTGGAAATTTTAGTGATATGGAATATTCCATTATAGTAGAGGGGAAAGTTGACTATTGTGTCTATTGATCTATTGACAGATTGTCTTTCTGAAGAAAATGATCTGGCTTCAAAATTATCTATCTTAATAAATTATCAAGAAAAGCCAATTATCTTGCTAAACCAATTTTTCTAGGTAAACAACATGAACAAGTTATGAATTGTTTTACAGGATATGAACCACACCAACTCCTATGGTATCATTCGAGGTCTACAGTTTGCTTCCTTCATAGTCCAGTATTATGGACTGGTGTTAGATCTGTTGGTCCTTGGTCTTCACAGGGCCAGTGAGATGGCTGGTCCACCTCAGATGCCTAATGACTTTCTAACATTTCAGGTATGATTACACATTATGATTAATTACAAGTTTAGAAGTTTGTGGTCAATCATTGTGATCTAAATAATTTTTGGTTGCCACAGAATGCATGAGTGTAGGTAAAGGTAATATCTTTGAGTTAGTTTGCATGCTAGTTTAACTTAAATGTCATTATTAGGTTAGGTATTCTATCCTCCTTTAAGAGTGAACTGGTACCATAAAAAAACAATCTGATTGTAGGACTAGACTACTCGAAAGGAGGGTACCTAATATGATAATGACTTCATGGTTCAAGCTAACCAAAGATTCTACCTTTACCTACACACTCAATGCAATTTTCTATAAAAAATTTCTGGCTAACATTGAGTTACAGATATTTTATCTTCAAATTGATTTTCTATGACTATTTCAACATCTAAGAAAATGAGAAAGAAATCTGGTGTTTATGGTCTCTTTTCTGACACCTTGACGGAGACAGGATATATTTCAAAGTAGATAAAAATGTGTTCTTTCTTGATATGATGTAGATATATACATGTACATTTATCCTCTTCTTTGATCTACAAACATAAATATTGAACTAATACTGTGGATACCAATTTTTGTGGATTTTAGAAAACTTTCATATCATGGATTTTTAATGTTGTGGTTTGCCAAAGCTTAGATACAAGCCTATAGAAAATTTGTAATCTGTGGAACACTTAATTTCGTGGTTCACCTTTACCCATAAAATCCAGGAAAATTGTAATCCAATGAATAATAATGATTCCACAGTAATGTGCAATTCAAACAAATGCAACATGGAATGAGAAATCTAATCAGTATTTTTTTTTTCAACAAAAGAATGATCTGTAATTGGAAGATTTATATGAACACTGAACAAGTCAAGGCGTGTTAAAATATTGTTACAACACAATTAACAAATTAATTTATTTATGTTTGTCTAATTTTGTTATTCTAGGACGTTGGTACAGAAAGCAGCCATCCAATTAGATTATATTCAAGATATGTAGATAAGATTCATCTCTTCTTCAGGTAAATATTAAATTGATAAAAGGGGGAGGGCAGTAATCTAAGTGAAGAAGAACCTCTTTTTTCCAGTGAATGGTGAATATTTCAATGTAAAAAAAAAGGGGGGGATTTAATTAAGGAAGAACCTTTTCTGCAGGTGAACATTAGATGTGAAAAAGAAAAGGGGATCTTATTAAGGAAGAACCTTTTCCGCAGGTGAATATTAGATGATAAAAGTAATGGGAGAGAGGTACAGGATTTCACGGTCCACTGAACATAGAATATGATAGTGCTAGTGGGGCATCTGTGTACTCTGGACACATTCTTGTTTGTTGTTTGGTTGCTGTCTTATTGACATATACCAAAATGATCTTTATTGATATTGACTATATTTGCAAGATTCTCAATGAACAAAAAAAGATTGTTTGCTCTTAAACATGACTCATATTTCAATAAATGTCCTCCTCGTTTCAGATTTTCAGCTGATGACGCTAGAGACTTGATACAAAGATATCTAACAGAACATCCTGATCCTAACAATGAGAACATTGTAGGATATAACAACAAGAAATGTTGGCCAAGAGATTCCAGAATGAGGCTGATGAAACATGATGTCAATCTGTAAGTATATCTGGTAATTGCGATTAGTTGACAACTTTCTATGATTTTGTATCCTAGATTGATCCCTTCTGTTTCACTGTCACAATTTTGTTAACAACTTTGAAGTCACTATATGTAATTAAACCTAAACTGTCAAACCCTTTAGCTTAAGTTTGTGTTGCCTTAAAAATATAAAAAAAGAAGATGTGGTATGATTGACAATGAGACAACTCTCCATTAGAGACCAAAATGACACAGAAATTAACAACTACAGGTTACTGTACGGCCTTCGACAATGAGCAAAGCCAATACCGCATAGTTTGCTATAAAAGGCCCCCTGAAAGTCCACTTTCAAAAATAAAAGTGAACTATGTTTAAATATCTTGACTGATTTTAACAAAATTTAACAGATTCTTTATCAGGAAATGAAGTTGTGTATCTGTTATGTTATGATTAGGGTGAATTTTTGTTTCCTATATAAACGAAATACAGATTCAGTGCTTATTTTATTTGGAGATGACAGTCAACACATGTCCTTTGAATATTCAAATACTTTCATTTTTGATTGCCAGAAATTTTATCAGCACATTTCATGGAATATTCTGTTATTTTTTTAAATTAACTGTATATTCATATCAACTCTCTTTTATTTTAGGGGTCGTGCTGTGTTTTGGGACATTAAGAACAGGTTACCGAGATCAGTGACAACCATCCAATGGGATGGAAGCTTTGTGTCTGTGTACAGTAAAGACAATCCTAATTTATTATTTAACATGAGTGGGTTTGAATGTCGTATCTTACCCAAATGTCGTACAACAGCTGGTGAAAATAAACAAAAAGACGGTATCTGGAATCTCCAGAATGAGGTCACGAAAGAGAGAACAGCTCAGTGTTTCCTACGAGTGGATGACGAGTCCATGTCACGATTCCATAACCGAGTCCGACAGATTCTCATGGCTTCAGGGTCCACTACTTTTACCAAGGTGAGACAATATTTTCATTAGTTGGCAACAAATTACAGAGAGTGTAGAAAATACTTAAAGAGTAAAAAAAATGATTCCAGAACTTGAAATTGAGTATTTAACATTACACATACTAAAATTGCAAATAGTCAAAATCACAAAATCAAGAAGAAATAGTTAAAAACAATTTGTATTCCTGAAATAAGAATTAGTACATGTGCATAGAAACCTTATAATTCAATTTGAAACACCCAAATTCCAACAATAAGCAGATTTGAAATGAATTGTCACCATAAACAAGCAATGAAATTGCATACCACATCTTATTTATATATAAAAAAAGAAATACATGTAACAGATAAATTAACATCTAATTGACATTTTGTGTTGGGTTTCCTCTAGTTAAACTTAACCCAGTACTGGGAGTACAAAACTTGTGATTGAAACACCAAATCGATTTTGATTGATTGATGAGTACAATAATCTTGTTCCAAACCTGACTATTAATAATTATTAATTCATCATTATAGATTGTCAACAAATGGAACACAGCATTGATTGGATTAATGACATATTTCCGTGAAGCTGTTGTCAATACGCAAGAGTTATTAGACTTGCTAGTCAAATGTGAAAACAAAATCCAAACACGTATTAAAATTGGACTAAATTCTAAAATGCCTAGCCGATTTCCTCCAGTTGTGTTTTACACACCTAAAGAGTTGGGAGGATTGGGAATGTTGTCTATGGGCCATGTATTGATACCACAGTCAGATTTACGATGGTCCAAACAGACTGATGTGGGGATCACACATTTCAGATCAGGGATGAGTCATGACGAAGATCAGCTGATTCCTAACTTATACAGGTATGACATAGTAAAAGATTTGTAAAGGCCCTGTAGACAAGGCTACTTGATTATAGGCTGTGTCCTTAAATTTACACTGAAAATCTTACATATTGAGACAGATAAGGCCGTAGATGGGTATTAGAATCTTTTTCTATAAATAAATAGAAAATTTTAAAAGTTGGGATACAACAACCTGCATATATCTATTAAACCTGAAATGTAAAGAGAATTTCTTTGATGTTTGTATTTTCAACCAGCTTATGTCCATCTTAATTTATTGTTTAGAATAACAAATTTATTGTGTTTAGATAGAATGCAATAAAATACTAAGTATAATTAATTGAAGGAAAAAAAACCGTGTAGAGATATATTCATTAAGGTAGAGAAGCAAACAAACTACTATTTAAGTAAGAACCCCCCTCCTGCTAAAAAAAATAAATCTAGAAAATTTGTATTTATTCAGAGAAATAATAATTATATATTTATATATTGTAGATACATAATGCCCTGGGAAAGTGAGTTTATTGACTCACAGAGAGTATGGGCTGAGTATGCATTGAAAAGACAGGAAGCTAATGCACAGAACAGGTTAGTTCATCATCACTTGTGTTTAATAAATATGAGGGCATGTTTAGAAATAAATGTAAAGACATAGTATGCAAAAAGCATTTAAGAAAAAATAATCTTTCAGCATATTTTGTGATTGGTTGTTTTCTCCTCAAATATTTATACCCCCCCTTTAAAAAAGAGGGGTATACTGTTTTACCTCTGTCTGTCCTTCCGTCAGTCAGTCCGTCCGTCCCATGAATATTTTTCGTCGCATTTTTCTCAGGAACTATAATCCAAGGATTTCTGAAATTTGGTTTCATGGTTTATCTAAGTCAGCTATACCGTGTGATGCGTTTTCAGATTGATCACTCAACAACTTCCTGTTTACCGAACACTTGTATGATTTTACACATGATAGCCAAGTTGAAAATTTTCGTCACATTTTTCTCAGGAACTACAATACAAGGATTTCTGAAATTTGGTTTCAGGATTTATATAAGTCAGCTATACCGTGTGATGCGTTTTCAGATTCATCACTCGACAACTTCCTGTTTACCGAACACTTGTATGATTTTTACACTATTAATATTATCCACTTGCGGCGGGGGTATCATCAGTGAGCAGTAGCTCGCAGTTTCACTTTTTCATTCATAATAGATAAAATAAGTTGGGGGTTAGAGTATTTCATGTGTTTCTTTAATAGTTTTAAGTAAATTGTGAGCTTCATTGTCAATTAATTTTGTAGACGTCTGACTTTAGAAGATTTAGAGGACAGTTGGGATAGAGGTATTCCTAGAATCAACACACTGTTCCAGAAAGACAGACATACACTGGCCTATGATAAAGGGTGGAGAGTCCGAACAGAATTTAAAGCATTCCAGGTACTTTTATGATGAGGTCAACATTTTTATGAGGAAAGTGTGCTGTGTTTGGAATAATTATGTCCTGAAGCAGGCATATCTAGGAGCATGAAAAATAATTATTAGAATACATTACTGGTAAACTCTTTACCTCAGATTTTCTTTTTAATCAAGGACTTCTGGATTATAGGTGGAATTTTGATTTTTCATGAAGATTGGGACTTTTGTGAATATGTTTTGATTGGTGATTTCCTTCTGAACACAGAATTTGAGTACATACTTTTTAACCTCTTCCTTTAATTTGGAAGCAATACAAAATTTGTAAAGTTCTTTGATTACCATGATTACACATTGAGTCCAAAAGAAATGTTGCAAAGTAGAAATAAATTTTGATAAATTTATGAAAAAAATATCTGATTCAGATAATTATCTGATAATGTTTTATAAGGCTTGCTTTCATCGTATGTTACATTAAATTGACATTTTTTTATGATGCAGGTATTGAAACAGAATCCATTCTGGTGGACTCATCAGCGACACGACGGAAAATTGTGGAATTTAAACAACTATAGGACTGACATGATCCAAGCATTAGGAGGTGTCGAGGGAATCCTGGAACACACACTGTTTAAAGGCACGTACTTTCCTACGTGGGAAGGTCTGTTCTGGGAGAAAGCCAGTGGATTTGAGGAGTCTATGAAATACAAAAAATTGACAAATGCACAGAGATCTGGTCTGAATCAAATTCCAAACCGACGATTTACTTTGTGGTGGTCACCAACAATAAACAGAGCTAATGTAAGATTTTATATAAGATAGAAACAACTTTGTTTTTTTAGGGAAAAGATAAAATATTTTTATACTTGTACAAACACAATAAGTTTTTTTTTGTCAATTTAACAATGATGCAAAAAATGAGCTACATAACTCATTAAATTTCAAACCACTACAAAATGTGAAAATAATATACATAAATGTACAAACTATTACGTATTGTATGAGTATGAAGATTCTTAAAAGAAAAATTAAAAGGATAGGGTTAAGTGTGACAACCAACCCATAATTATCTTATATAAGGGTGGATTAATATTTATATTCATTAAAATATAGGTCAAAATTCAAAGTAAGAATATCAACCCTTCTACAATGAGGCAATAAATAATGATGTTCTCTATGATTGCTCTCTGTATAGTTTCTGTCTGAGAAATATATATATCTAAATGAAAACCATAGTTCTTTTCGTCAAGATAATTGACAGATGTATAACATTATAATTTCAGGTATACGTAGGTTTCCAGGTGCAGCTGGACTTGACTGGTATTTTTATGCACGGTAAAATTCCTACACTGAAGATTTCACTAATCCAAATATTCAGAGCTCATTTATGGCAGAAAATTCATGAAAGTGTTGTCATGGACTTGTGTCAGGTTTGTGATTATGTTATTTGAGTTCCACACCATATTAGTTGTTTAAATATTTGTTTGTAATGCCCTCTGTATGAATTAAAGGTAGATTTTTTATCAATGACAAATGCAAATGTCATCAAATTAGATTAATCGTTGTTTGTTCAACACCAAGTGGCACAAACAGATGTGTGAACAGGAGTGTAGCCAACTAAAATTGCTACATTTCAGCTCCATGAATATAAACTTCTACACAGTATGGAGGTTTACCTGGATTTAGTCTTGAACCAAAGAAACCCTCTTGTTCAATTGTAACGATACCTATGCATTTTGATCCTCAATTCAATGGTCACCTCTGATTGTAAGGCTAATTTTCTTTCGTTTCAGGATGACCTATATATCATGGTTTTATTTAACCCCTGGTTCTGTTCTTAATATTTTTGTCTATTGAGAGGTTTGTTTTGTTTTTATGAATGACTATTTTTGTTTCATTAGAACTCTCTTTATGACAGACTTTTATGAATGACTATTTTTGTTTCATTAGAACTCTCTTTATGACAGGTATTTGATCAAGAACTGGATGCTTTAGAGATAGAAACAGTACAGAAAGAAACAATTCATCCCAGGAAATCATACAAAATGAACAGTTCATGTGCTGATATACTCCTGTTTGCTGCTTATAAGTGGAACGTTTCAAAACCATCACTGTTGGCAGATTCTAAGTAAGTGTAAAGGGGAACAGCTCAAAACCATCACTGTCAAAGCATTCTAAGAAGTATAAATTTTGTGTCCCAAAGTAGAATAGGGGATGTATTAGAAGAACTAGATTTAGTGTTGATATTGTTTGAAATTTTGTATGAAAAGATCATTATTTTTTATAGGGAATGTCTGTAAAGGTTGGAACTTATCTTGTTTTTAAACTAATTTGATATTTTGACTTTTATAGAGACGTAATGGATAACACAACTACCCAGAAATACTGGATTGATATACAACTCCGATGGGGTGACTACGACTCTCACGACGTGGAGCGTTACGCACGTGCCAAGTTCCTGGACTATACCACAGACAACATGAGTATTTATCCTTCGCCTACAGGAGCTCTGGTTGCCATTGACCTAGCCTACAATCTACACAGTGCCTATGGTAACTGGTTCCCAGGGGCCAAACCACTGATCCAGCAGGCTATGGCTAAGATCATGAAGGCTAATCCAGCTCTGTATGTACTGAGGGAGAGAATACGTAAAGGTCTACAACTGTATTCCTCCGAGCCGACTGAACCGTACCTGTCATCACAGAATTATGGAGAACTGTTCTCCAACCAGATCATCTGGTTTGTGGATGATACTAATGTATACAGAGTTACAATTCACAAGGTATGTCATGTATATGACTATAAGCCCTTGGCTTTGTATTATTCCAGCTTACTAAGTCTCATACTGAATAGTGGCATATTTCTTTATTTTGAGATATTTAAGATTGGCTTCTGCCAAGTCTCGTTCTATATATTACATGTTTCTTCTTTAAGTTATTAAAGATTCGCTTAGTCTCATTCTGAAAAGCAGATGATTCTAATTCAGGGTCATGTGAGCTGAGCTTAAGTTCAGATTGCTAAACATCTTAAATTTATAGTTTGTATTGTTACAAGTTAGATGAATTGTAAATTCTCTATAGGTATTGAAAAAATGGCTTATAAGAAAAATATTGTTATTTTTGCATCAGTAAAAAAGGTCCAAAAGTTTAATTTACCTTGAGAAATCTGGCTTACAGAAATTTTAACTGTACGAAATTATTTCTGATGACACTATAATGTATCCTCTTATTATGAACATATTTGTTTTCTTTTCAGACATTTGAAGGCAATCTAACCACCAAGCCAATTAATGGAGCTATTTTTATATTCAATCCACGAACAGGACAGTTGTTCTTAAAGATCATTCATACATCTGTATGGGCTGGACAGAAACGTCTTGGACAGGTAATTAGATAAAAAAAAAATTGAACATTATGAGGTCCACATACTAACTTCACAGTTCTATAAGTAGTCCTCAGTCTAGAAAAAAAGGCTCATACATAGAATTATATGTCGACAATGTGAATGTGCTGTATACTGGTACCCAGAAATTTTTGTGGTATTTTTTTAATATGAAAGTTGTGACAACATAGGATTTGCAAAAAAAAAGAATTCACAGCTGAAATTTTAATAGCATTATTTGTATGTTGCATTTTATGAAATTCCATAATAAATCTTTACTTTTGTGGTCCCTCGTTATACAACCACAATAATTCATGCTTGCAAAATTTCGGACATTACTGTTTTTGTTTTATGATATTTAAAAGATCTACATAAATTATATCTGTCCCTCACTATCTACACTGATTACATCCCTGTCATTTTCCTAATGTAGTTGGCCAAATGGAAGACTGCAGAAGAAGTAGCTGCCTTGATTAGATCCCTTCCTGTGGAGGAACAACCTAAACAGATCATTGTCACTAGGAAAGGCATGTTGGATCCATTAGAAGTACATTTGTTAGATTTCCCTAATATTGTCATCAAGGGTAGTGAACTCCAGCTACCTTTCCAGGCCTGTCTCAAGGTAGGTTATTAATTACCAGTCTGGTGATGCAACATTTTATTACTCCAAGTGAACTCTTGTTCTCATGAATATAAAAGTCATTATGACAACTATGCAACCATTAGTTATGAGTCAAAGTAGATATAGGGTAGACGTCAATAAGACATATCGATTGCTGTTTTAACGCCACATTTCGTGGCAGCTAGTTTTTATTAGTGGAGGATGCTGAGTGTTTGGAGAAAACCATTGACCCTTGATAGGAAAATTGATAATCCTAGTCAATTAAGATAGGAGTCGAGTGATCACACACACACAATGCAAGTTTGAACTCACAACCTCATAGTTGACTGGCTAGTGATTACAGTAGTAGAACAATTTAGACCACTTGGCCACTCATGCCCCAGCACATCAAGGAGAAGACATGCTGTTTGAAGGAATAGGCAAGTGTCTACAATATGCCTATCACTAAATTGCCCTGAGATTATAAAAAAGAATTGAAGAAAAAACTGAGGTATATTATAAACATTAGAATAACAAAATTACTACATTAGACTGTAGACAACCAATTATGAGTTTTTGAACAGAGTAAGATCAGAATGAAGGAAGAGATCAGGTACTTCCCAGATTTTAATGTTTGTATTTTTATGTTTTTACAGGTAGAAAAGTTTGGTGATCTGATTCTAGAAGCTAAAGAGCCACAGATGGTACTATTTAATCTCTATGATGATTGGTTGAAAACTATTTCATCTTATACAGTAAGTATTTGTAATATGATTTGCAATTATTAACCTTGACAGTTCCAGGTCAAAAGTTTTGACTAAACTTGAAACTTATAATTTATCTAGGTAAACTAAGTCAAAATCAACCAAGATCTACTTTCAATAAAAAATGCAATACTTACTAACAGCTAGTCTTTTTTAATGTTTACACTCATCACGCTCAAGATGGTTAGAACTCATCAGCCATTTTTCATAATCTGACGAAAAAAAATTACTCTTTAATTTGTAGGCTTTCTCCCGATTAATTCTGATTCTGCGAGCCTTGCACGTCAACAATGATCGTACTAAGATCGTATTGAAGCCAGACAAGACGACCATTACTGAACAACATCACATCTGGCCGACTCTGTCTGATGAGGAATGGATGAAGATTGAGATGCAGCTTAAAGATCTCATTCTGGCTGATTACGGAAAGAAAAACAAGTAAGGACTGTGCAATTAAAATATGAAAAATACGCTTTATTAGTTTATTGGGTGCCAGAAACTTTTCTGGATCAACCTTAATTAGGAACACTTGCAACTAAAAAATTGTAAGCCAAGGATCTATAAATACCCAAAAATGTAAGGAACTATATGTCTAGATAAACTCATCATATCCAGGATCAAAATTTTGCATTTACCCCAGACCTTATTCTTGCTGAATATGTAAAAAAGAAAAATAAGTAAGGAATGTTCCATTCAAATAAGAAAATTACATTTTATTAATTTGGTGAGGTGGAAACCTTTCTGGATCAACTTTCATCAGGAATACTCAAAACTCAAAAATTTTAAGCCAAGGATATATATAAAACAGGCTATTATTTGAACTTGGAATTATTTTTAATTATGGAATTTGCATAATTTCTAGTGTTTAAAATTTAGTGATAAATTCCATGTTTATTTGGTATTATAGTCTTTTGAGGAGTTATAACACTTTCCATACAATGTATTTTGGTTAGATAGTGTTGTGCGCGGCACATTACATTCTATTGAAAATATACTATTTTCTTTGTAATAGAAAGTGTTGTGCGCAGCACAGAACATTTCAGTACAGAATAAACATGGAATATATTAAAAAATTCAATAACAAGAAATCAAGCAAATTCCATAATTAAAAATAATTCCAAGTTTAAATAATAGCCTGTTATATGTAAAGTTCTGCCATTTGCCATTTCAGAATCAGAAGAATTCTGGGTAATTTATAAAGAAATCATTCAAATTGGTTAACAATGTTCAAAACATTGAAAAGTCTATCATTATTACATGTAGGCTTTATTTAGATTCTAAATTGGAGAATTGACACTAATTCATTCTTTTTTCAGTGTGAATGTAGTTTCTTTGACCCAATCAGAAATAAGGGACATAATCCTTGGTATGGAGATATCAGCACCATCAGCTCAGCGTGTACAAATTGCTGAAATTGAAAAACAGACGAAAGAACAATCACAACTTACAGCAACAACAACACGAACAGTTAACAAACATGGAGATGAAATTATTACGTCCACAACCAGTAATTATGAGACCTCAACATTCTCTTCTAAAACTGAATGGCGTGTTAGAGCAATCTCTGCCACCAACCTCCATCTGAGAACTAATCATATTTATGTCTCTTCAGACGATATAAAAGAGACGGGATATACTTATATTTTACCAAAGAATGTTCTGAAGAAGTTTATTATTATCTCTGATCTAAGAGCCCAGGTGAGATATCAAACTTAACATTTATGATCAGTGCATTGGTGGTGGGAGCCAAGTCTCTGTGTTGAAGGCAGCACTTTGACTTATAATGATTTACTTTTACAAATTGTGACATGGCTGGAGAGTTGTCTCATTTGCACTCATACCACATATTTTTATATCTATGTATATTCAAAAGGGGTAAAATTTCTTCCACTCATTAATTGTGCTTAATAAATTACTTGAATGAATGTTTTAGGAATTTGCAAGATTTCAGGATTTTCACCTGTTTTGTTTTATATATTCCTTCATATGATATGTATGTATAATTGGTACATTTTGTATGTTCACCCATAATAGCATTCATAGGAATCCATGGGTTATGGTTTTGTACTATCTTGGTATAATATGCTGTTTATGCCAAAACAGCAAAAATAAATCAGCTATAAATATTACAGTGGTGATTCTATTCACACATTCACAACTATTGTTAAAATGGACTCTCATCTGTGAAACTTTACTCAGTACTCAGGAGAACAAATTTTGAGCTCAATACACCAAATATAGCATTTTGATTGGTTGAACTCTGGGACTGAGTACGATAATTGAACTCCGAATTTAATGACCACAAGGTCTGGAGTCTTAAAAGAGGATTTCTTTATTACATTTTTTTTGGCCTTCTGGTTTGTTATTAAATTTGTTAAATCATCTTTAAAATATTAAATTCTGTATATATTAAAATATGAATTATATCTGAGTTGAAAAAGAATGTCTCTTCTGCTTTTTAGATTGCTGGATTTTTATATGGAGTTAGTCCCCCTGATAATCCACAAGTGAAGGAGATTAGGTGTATAGTGTTACCACCACAATGGGGAACTCATCAGACCGTTCATCTACCAAACATTCTCCCTGAACATGAATGTCTTAAAGTAAGTATGGATAATAATCCACAGAAAATAATTGATTGTATGGGAGGGTCAGATGTCAGAGCTATAAACAAAAATAAAAAAATCAACTGGAGCATGAAAATTCTACTAAAATTATATATGGAGTTATTTCCATTGATAAAACTTTCAGATGGGAAATCCTCTTGTTTTGTAACAATAGAACAAAAACTTTGTTTTTTTAATATTTGGTTTAGAAAACACACTCATATTACATTAGTTTATACATGTGCCTTTTTTCAACTTGAACAAAATGAAAAAAAATCTCAAAACATGATCTGAAAAAAGAATAAATTAACTGTTTGTCTTAATTACCTCAGATTGTATTTTTTTTTTATGAAAAGAATTTATTGAGCTTTCTACTGTAATTAAGTAGAACATAAGAAGAATTGGTTGTATACTCAAAAGAAGCAAAAGCCTTAAACAAAGTTTAATCTTGAATAATGATGTTATTTAAATCTTCTTGAATTGTATATTAAGGATTTACTTAGTTGAGTTTAGGTGAAAATTAATTAATCAAGAAATTAAAATTGATACTTTAATCTGGTAGAGCATTCTTTAAGGACAAAAATCAGCTAAAAATATTGATAGGTCATGGACCTCCTTTTTGGGATATTTGAGATTCAAAATATGGCGGGAAAAGTGTCTCAGACTTTTACCTTATATTTGCATTGCCAAGATTTCGGTCTCAAAACAAAACTAAGATATCAAGAATCTTCTAAAATTTTGGTAAATGACCTTTCATGAGCTATTATTAAAGTCTTATATGAAAAAATAAATGGGTGTTATGGCACAAAATATTTTACATTGTATTGTATGGAAAAACGCCAAGAAGTCTGAATATATGTCATAAATTCCAAAACCTCACCTAAGTACATCCTAATGTGATTTGTGATTGATTTTTTGTAGGAGATGGAGCCATTAGGATGGATTCATACACAACCTAATGAATTACCACAGCTGTCTCCTCAGGACATCACCACTCACGCTAAAGTCATGGCTGATAATCCGTCATGGGATGGAGAAAAGACTGTCGTAATAACATGCAGGTAGGCTTTTATTTATCAAATCGGCTCACAAAATCAATTTCTGCAGGTTATGTGTAAACAATACATGTAATCTATATTTTTTTATGCCTCACCTAGAGTTATAAGGTTTTTTTGGTCTGCGCATCTGTACGTTTGTCCGTCATTCTGTCCTGCTTCAATTTTAAGTCCAAACACATGTTCCCTATGCACTGATCATTCTAATTTTAAAGCCAAATTTGAGTTTTGACCCCAATGTCAAGGTCAATTGAACATAGATAATGATAGTGCAAGTGGGGCATCCATGTACTATAAACACATTCTTGTTTAATATAAATTGAGATCAAAGATAACCATGAAAATCCATCTTATATTGTTATAGGTGCAAACATGTACATAATGTATGTTTACTTGTCAGTTTATTTTGTATATTATTAACAGTGTTTTGTGGGTCATATCAATAGTTTATTTAGATGTCATGCAGTCTGGAATACAGAAAAATGTTGATACTTTATATGGAGTCCAGACTGTATTGTTTATTTAAGGAAATTTTGGAGTTCTGAATTATGTTTTAGCACACATTAAATAAAATTTGAGACTGATTAAATTAGGTGCACATAAATTTGGCATCTAATGCCCCTTTAAGAGTTTTTGTCACTTGAGCAGTTCAACAAAACATCTTGAAAATGAAGAAAATTTTGCGTTCATTTATTATTTCAAATTCTGAGGAATAGACTAAAATAAGAAATTAATTATTGTGATTTCAGGAAAATCTGCATACAGCTGTATTTTTCAGACATTTTAAAATTATTGCAATATTCATTCAGTTGCAGTATAAGCATTTATAAAAACATCACAATAATTTCTGACTTTACAGTATATTGATATAATTTCTTTTTCTCTATTCCAGCTTCACACCAGGATCTTGTTCATTGACAGCCTATAAATTGACCCCCACGGGATACGAGTGGGGCAGACAGAACACGGACACTGGTAACAATCCTAAGGGTTATCTCCCCTCACATTATGAACGTGTACAGATGTTATTGTCAGATCGTTTCCTCGGATTCTTCATGACTCCGGCTCAGTGGTCGTGGAATTACAACTTTATGGGTATGTATTACTGATAACACATTTGATCACAGGTTATGATAAGAATGAGGAGAATCTGTTTTATTTACTTTTCTCTCATTTTCATTCTATGTTCACATTTCTTGATCTGTGTGAGAAAATGTGAGGAAAAAAAAAATACATTTTCCTGATTTCTACTGACTTTTCTATTGTGACATCATGAAAAAATGCTACGATGCCTGATGACATCAAATTTAAAGTACATAACTTTCTGAAAATCTTTGTTAAGGAAGGTTTCGATATCATCTTTAATGCATAAGACAAGACCAACAGATTTCAGTAACTTGTGTATTATTTCTCCACTTTCAAAAGTTAAATTTTAAATATTCAAAGCTCAGCAATCCTTAGACTTTAGATTATAAGATTTAACATGAGTGTAGAAATATCAAAACACATAATGCAGTGCTGAAATTGCTTTTTAACCGTGTTGATAACAATTGTGATATGCTGTAGTAATTTATTTGAGTATACTTTGCCTTTCATATCAGTTTATTTGTTATACAAAATGTAATTATATTTTTACACACATTTAATGTCATCATCCTGAAAAACAAAAAATCTTATTTCTGACATTTTACTCATTTAATTTTATTTTATTCAGGTGTTCGTCATGACGCTAACATGAAGTATGAATTACAGCTAGCAAACCCCAAGGAATTCTACCATGAAATACATCGTCCATCTCATTTCCTTAACTTTAGTTCAATGGAGGAGTCAGAATTGATCGGGGCTGATAGAGAAGACATGTTTAATTAGATGTACAATTGTTTAACAAGGACCATCATATTAAATAGATTGGTGCAGACAGACATTAATGATCTTAAAGACATGAGTCTAAATAAACTTGCTGAGGTTTTTTTTTTTAGGAAATCTGGACTGCCGAGAGTAATGTGAAAAAAAATAACTTGATAATTTTTAGTGCTTTTGAAAAATAAGATATCAGTTGTAAAGTATGATAAAGAAGAAACAAGTGTGAATAGTAATGATTTATTTTTTAATGTATTTAATGATATTTGATGATGAATATTGATAGAAATACAAAATGTAAATATTTTATTTAAATGAGTTAACTGTGTATAACTGTAAACGTTAAAATGTACACAAGACCTTCTGATGATTTTTTTTTTACAGACTATTTCCTAAAACTGAATTTTATTTTTGCAATGAAAACTTTTACGTCTATAGTCTATCAGTTTTCCACGGCAGATTTTCTGGTTCAATGATTTTTTTTACTTTATTTAAAGTGAAAAAAGTCTTTTTGAATGTTGCACTGTTGCCTAAACATGTTATCTCTATATTGAATCTGTTTGATGCTGTAGAATAACAACAATGTCAAAATATGTATTCTTTTTAAGTAGATTATAAATCAAAATAATGATTAAAAAATAGTGGAAAATATGAAAGAAAAAAATTGGTAGGAAAACATTGCCTATATTTTTCATTGGAAATGTATGAAAATGTATAAAGATTATTTGAAAGTATTTTGTTGAACAATTTTTGTATTAAATACATGAAGTGTTAATAAAATAGATGGATTAATTGTCTACGGAAAAGGTGTAAAAGTTATTAAGTTTTAAATGACAAAATGACCTGTGTAAAAAAAACGTCTTTCTTTTTTCTTTTTATACCTTAATATGAAATATAAGGGGGAATTTTTATCTCCATAATTATTTGCATAATTTCATTTTAAATGTTGGCATTTACATAAATCTATCAAAGTTTTCTAGACTTTGTAATGACATTACATTTCCTGATTTAAATCATTTAAAACTACTGTCTTTAAACCCTTAACCTTTTAAAAATATAACAGAAATAATCATTAACTATGTTATAAATTAGCAAAGGGTTATAATTAAAACAGCCCTAAATTTTTTCAATCTGTTGAAATGAAGGCATTTTTCAAAATGATTGTAAATTTATGAAATTCATGAAGAACATATATTTATACTTTTGAAAGGAATAATGTGTATTAATGAGATCAGTGTTATCATACTTGATTTTACTGGTCTACATGAATCTTTTATTATAATTCATTAACATCTTGTCATTCATATAGATTGTCATATTTGGATTTATAAGTCCTTATCGTATCATGTTTTTGAAATGGATATTTTCTGTATGTTCAATGTATAAAGAATAAAATTCTGTTTCACTTATTTGTTAAGTGTTATATATAAATAAAAATGAATGTGGGGTATACATCAATGACAAAGATGCAGTCGAAAGTAGTTGTTTGGTCTCGCCAAAAGTAGTTGTTTGGTCTCGCCAAAAGTAGTTGTTTGGTCCCGCCAAAACTACTGTTCAACCAATGAATTTAACCTCTGATGAGTTGAACTAATGTTGATTGGAATTCATGGTTGAGGTGAATGAATTTTATAGCTATGATGTCAGTATGGTCAGAATGGTAGTAGAAACTAAATAACCACAGTGTATGTAGTATACAAAGGGACTATTGTGCTGACAGTCATGGGGTTATCTGAATCAGCTGTTATTGATTACAATTTTCAATGAAATCACATGTAATCACTCATTAATAGTGCATTTTCTGCTTACATGTAATTGTAATGTAATCTATTACAATAGTATATATAATGGTCTAGTTGAGTAGTTAGGTAGTAAACTAAGGAGTTACTTTGCATTATTATATATAAAAGAAAACAGGTAGTATGCATCAGTGAGACAGCAAACAAACACAAAAACAAAAATAGTCAGAAGATATTTAAAGGTCAACAACTTTTGGGTATTTGTTATTACTAGTATTTTGTTTGACACTAATTTGTGGGTTAATCATAGTGTGTAGTGTATACTACTTTTTGAACCTAGGATAGTCACAGTAGCCCTAACTTTGACTTGGAGATTAATACATTTATCTCTCTCTATTCCCATGGAAGAGCTCAGTGGTCCTCTTTGATTACTTCAGCTTCCTCCACCATAGTAAAACTTCCTTGATGTTGTGTAAACTAGGCTAAATAAAAAAAATGTATATAAATTGTATGTAAGTTAGTGACAAGTCGCCATTAATCCTTATTAGGATCAGATGAACCCTACTTTACAAACATGTTCACCTTAAAATCTTTCCATGTATCTGACCTATTGCATACAGTATAAGAAAAACAGACCAAAGCACACAAACTTAACATTGAGTAATGAACCATGAAAATGAGCTCAAGGTCAAATATTTGCCGCATGCCAATAACGATTTAATTTGTTGGGGTAAAAGCTTTTATGACCTTTTTCAAAATTTATAAAAAAGAATACTGGACTGTCCGTCCGTATCACACTTGTGAACAGGACCAACTTGGTGTTTATCCACGTTTTTCCTTGATGAATTTTGAAAAAAAGTTATAGTTGACCCCTCGTTTCAATGTTACAACATTTAAGCAGTGATTGGTGAATACAGAATTCAAGTGGAACACCAAATAAGTGAATTGAAATGATAGACAGTATTGAGTACATTATGGAGGCATCTAAGGCCAAAACTAACAGACATGTGCCGCCCTTGTCAACCGATATAATCATTGTTAAGGGAGCTACCATTTGATCTTTATGGGGGGGCTAGGATGAAAAATTTTGTCCTGCTTTTTTTTTTAGTCGTAATCTCTGTCCTGCCTTTTCATTTTTAGCTCACCTGGCCTAAAAGGCCATGTGAGCTTTTCTTATCACTTGGCGTCCGTTGTCGTCGTCTGTCGTCGTTAACAATTTTTCAAACATCTTTTCCTCTGAAACTACTGAATGGATTTGAATGAAACTTAGCATAATTGTTCCTTAGAGTATCTTGCACAAAGTGTGCGCTTCGTTTTTTGATCCGTCAAAAAACATGGCCGCCGTATCTTAAAATAGAACATAGGGGTCAAATGCAGTTTTTGGCTTATATCTCAAAAACGAAAGTATTTAGAGCAAATCTGACATGGGGTAAAAATTATCATTAGGTCAAGATCTATCAGCCCTGAAATTTTCAGATGAATCAAACAAACCATTGTTGGGTTGCTGCCACTTAATTGGTAATTTTAAGGAAATTTTGCAGTTTTTGGTCATTATCTTGAATATTATTATAGATAAAGATAAACTGTAAACAGCAAAAATGATCAGCAAAGTAAGATCTACAAATAAGTTAATATGACCAAAATTGTTAATTGACCCCTTAAGGGGTTATTGTCCTTTAATGGCAATTTTTCACAATTTGTTCATCATATTTGCTAACTTTAAAAAATCTTCTCCTCTGAAACTACTGAATGGATTTGGATAAAACTTAGCATGATTGTTCCTTAGATATCCTGCACAAAGTGTGTGCTTAGATTTTTGATCCATCAAAAAACATGGCCGCTGTTACTTAAAATAGAACATAGTGGTCAAATGCAGTTTTTGGCTTATATCTCAAATACGAAAGCATTTAGAGCAAATCTGACATGGGGTAAAAATGTTCATTAGGTCAAGATCTTTCAGCTGCGAAATTTTCAGATGAATCAAACAAACCATTGTTGGGTTGCTGCCACTTAATTGGTAATTTTAAGGAAAGTTTTTGGTCATTATCTTGAATATTATTATAGATAAAGATAAACTGTAAACAGCAAAAATGATCAGCAAAGTAAGATCTACAAATAAGTCAATTTGACCAAAATTGTCAATTGACCTCTTAAGGAGTTATTGCCCTTTAAAGACTTTTTTCACAATTTGTTCATCATGTTGACTTACTTTAAAAAATCTCCTCCTTTGAAACTGCTGTATCAATTTCAGCCAAACTTAGGCTAAATGAGTTTCAGAGTTTCAGAGTATCTAGTATAAATTTTATATTTCATTTCCTTGTATGTCAAGAAACATAGCTCCTATGACTAAAATAGAACATAGGAGAAAATGTTGGTTTTTGAAGAGAATAGGACAATTTAAAGAACATTTAAATAAATTGAAAAGCCAAAATAATCATTGATGAGAGATTAAACCAAAAAAATTCAGGTGAGCGATTCAGGCTCTTGAGAGCCTCTTGTTATAGATAGAGATAAACTTTAAACAGCAATATTGTTCAGCTGAGTAAGATTTACAATTAAGTCAATATGACCAAAATGGTCAATTGACCTCCTAAGGAGTTATTGCCCTTTATAGTAAATTTTTAACAATTTTCTTAAAATTTGTAAATTTTCACTATAATTTTCCACTGAAACTAACTGGACGTAGTTCATTACAGATACAGATAATTGTAAGCAGCAAGAATGTTTAGTATAGTAAGATCTACAAACACATCACTATCACCAAAACACAATTTTGTCATGAATCCATCTGTGTCCCTTGTTTAATATTCACATAGACCAAGGTGAGCGACACAGGCTCTTTAGAGCCTCTAGTTTACTCTTTTCGGTCCTGCCTTTTTTTTTTACTAGTTTATCCTGACTTTTTTACACAAATTGTCATCCTGCCTTTTTTTTTATACCAAGTTGCTCATCCTGCCTTTTTTTTTACTCAAAACTCCTGTCCTACCTATTTTTTTCAAAATTCATCGCAGGCTTGACTAAAAACTGACATCATCATCATCATGAAATATTTGCCACTGAACGTTAAGCAATCAACCTATTCAGTTTGACTCAATAACGAATATGTTAAATCTGGATTTATTTTATGAAAGTCTACATTAAAATCGGTTGAACTTTAGAAAATAAATTTCCAAATCGGCAACAAAAAACTATTAGACAAATAAAATTTTGAAGTAAATCATAGATTACACAGGTCATTATTTTATGCCTGGGAGCATATACCATTGAAACATGGTATCGTCCAGGTTGATTCTGAAAAAGAATGACCTGACGTTCTGAAAGGAAATAACTCCATATAGGTATATAAAAAAAGGTTCAATACCTCAAAAGGAAGGTTGGGATTGATTTTCGGGATGATGGTCTTTACCGTTTTGGAATTAGGGGCACAAAACAAGCAATTTTCTACTTTCAGGATATCAACTTGTGTATAAAGAGTCGATGGATCTCTATGAAATTTTATAAAAAGGTTCAATACCTCAAAAGGAAGGTTGGGATTGATTTTCGGGATGATGGTCTGTACCGTTTTGGAATTAGGGGCACAAAACAAGCAATTTTCTACTTTCAGGATATCAACTTGTGTATATAAGCATTTCAATTGCTCTGCAATTGTACCATCAATGTTTAATACCACAGGTAGAATTTTTGTATTAATTTTGGGGGTTATGAAACCAAATGTGTAGGAATTTGGGGCCAACATAAGCATTTTCTTAGTTTTCAGTCAATAACTTGTGTTTAAGTGTATAATTCTCTCTGAAATCATACCAAAAGTTTCCATACTACAAAGGGATGGTTATGGTTGGGGGGAATATCAAGCTTTAAGGACAAAAAAGGGGTGACTTTGAACTAGCTGTCAGTAACTGCGAGTACTCTCAGATCTGTACATTTACTGTTGGGATGTACAAGTACTCGTCCACGTCCACATGTATTTGTAGTATTTGTATTTTTATCCATAGGATGAGTTAAGCTTTTTTGAACTGAATTTTAAAGTTCGTTCTTATGTTGTACTGTTACATCACTATCCCAGGTTAGGCGGTACCACGATTTCCCGAGAACTACGAGAACAACATAATATCCCGAAAACAAGATTATGTATCCCGATAACAAGATTTTTAATTGTGTTATAGGTGTTTTTATTGTGTTTTTACTACTTTTTACAATAATAAAGAATACTAATTAGAGATAATACTCGTTTTTATTCAATAAAAATGCAATTTTAGGTCAAAAATTCGATTTCTATGTCTTGTATGCAAAATCCTTGTTGAACACAATATGGCGGACATTCTTAAGGTAGACAACTTAAGAAAATCAAAGTATTAGAAGATCTACAGGTTAGGGGAGGGTTGGGATCCCGCTAACATGTTTAACCCGCCACATTCTATATGATTGTGCCTGTTTCAAGTCAGGATCCTGTAAAAGGAGCCTGTATTTCAGTGGTTGTTGTTTGTTTATGTGTTACATGCAGGGGCGTGTCCAGGATATTTTAAAGGGGAGGCGTAGAATAAAATATTTCGCCGAGCGAAGCGAGGCGAAAAATTTTTTGGACCTTTTTTGGGCTTAAAAACATAAAATAATAGAGAATTGCACTAATGTAACGGTTCCTGACTTGGAGCATGTATATTTTATAGTTAAAGTGTCAGGGTGTGACATTTTTTATGCGAAGTTCTCTCCATTAATTGTCTATGGTATATTAAAATGATTGGATGGATCTTAACAGCAGTAGAGAGGGGGGATAGGACCTTTATCGGGACTCCGGGATCGGGTGTTTTTAAGCTCGGGATTTCGGGATTGACCCTTTCGGGATCCGGGACACGTTTTTTTCGGATTTCGGGACGTCGGGATTTACTTTATTTAAATTCGGGACCTCGGGATTTCGTTTTTTAAAGTCCGGGATTTCGGGATTAGGACCCCTCCTATCCCCCCTCAGTAGACCAATAACGAGAAATTCCAAACTCAAGGGTATAAGGAGTAACCAAGTGAACGAGAAGCGTGATTACGGTTGAGGGTCCATGGGGAAGATCAGAAGCTCCTGAATTTCAACAATTTAGCATCAAATTATGAAGAAATCCCTCTAGTTTTTATTAAGTTCGGGTTTCGTTGAACGACACACATGATACAAGACAAATAAACACTGAAGAATAAAGTTCTTTCGTTCTGAGTATTGCTTTAATGTGGAAATATACATATTTCTAGTATAACTAGCAGATTATAACGATATTTTTTTTTATTTTTTTTAATTATTTTTTTATAAAGGGGGGGCGTACGCCCATTACGCCCTTACCTGGACCCGCCCCTGACATGTATTTTTTTTGTTCATTTTTTGTACATAAAGTTAGGTCGTTAGTTTACTCGTTTGAATTGTTTTTCATTGTCATTTCGGGGCCTTTTATAGCTGACTATACGGTATGGGCTTTAGTTTAAACAGTATTCATCAATGAAAAATTACAAGATAATATATTACAATGTTATATAAAGTTCAAATATGGGATTTGGAAATAAGTTTGGAAAAACTAAAATAAAATCTGTCTCCTTATTTGCTTTGCTAATTGTTGAGGGCCGTACAGAATTTGTCTCTGAATTTATTTTTCCTATATACCTTTATGAAATTTATGGCGAAAATAAGCACCTCTCTCCAGGGGCGGATCAAGCCATTTTTAAAGGGGTTCACAACCCAGGAATAAGGGGGGGGGTCCAGCTATATGTCCCCATTCAAATGCATTGATTGATTATTATTTACGGAGATTTATACGTGTCCACCAGAATAGATATAGTTAAAAAAAAAAAGTCAAGGACAAGTCGTTTCATTCCCCAACCTTTATGCTATCTTTGACCTTGCCGGTGGCTAATAAAACATAAATAAAGACACATCACAGCGGACGCTAACCACAAACCGTGCAATATGGACTCGCTACACTCTGCATATTTATCAGCGAAACCAATTTTGGTGCCACATTATATCACGAACATAATATTAAGCATTTCTTACATATTACTAAAGACTCTTCCTCCTGTATGCGAATTGTTATTTGAAGATTGCAGTTTAGATTTGGTAAGTGAAAAACCGATTCAATATGGATTTGTTGCAATTTAAAGCACGGATACTGCAATGCCTGCTTCTTTACTGTTTTTAAAATGAATAAAGAGCTTTAGGAAACAACATGATCATGATGATGATTAGTCAAGCCCAAGGAAAAAACATTCGACAAAGCAGATGCAATTTCAGTTCTACAGTCTTGAGGGGGTAGGACCTTTATTGGGACTCTGAAATTGGTTTAAGCTCTGGATTTTCGGATTGATTCTTCGGGATCGGGGAATTTTTTTCATTGAATTTCAGGATGTCCCGATTTTTAAAAATTCATGACCCCTCCAACCCCCCCTCAATCTTTGCAACTCTTGGGAAACATCCTGTTCCTGTTCAGCAGTTGTATTAGGAGTTCTACAGCTCAGTCACAGACACTGGCTTCTATCTGTTTATGACTGGGAAGGTTGATCAATCCAATACTGATAATATATATTTATGAATAGTCACCCTGCCCATGGATAAAAAACAAGTCAGTGGCAGATCCAGAACTTTTTATAAGGAAGTGGCCCACTGACTGACCTAAAGGGGAGGGGTGCGCTTTGGTCATTCTTCAGTGCTTCCCTATATTAGGGACCAAATTTTCCCCACAAAAGGGAGGGGGCTGGCCATGGTCACCTGGATCTGCCTATGCAAGTGCCTGTGTTCTACAGAGCGCAGTCTTGGGCCACATCCTTTTTCTTGTCTGTATATATAAACTGTCTCCACCAGGGATGGGCACGATTACTGACAAATGTAATCGATTATTAATCGATTACATGAAGGATTTTTGTGCAATCGATTAATAATCGATTACTCAAATTTTGGTATGTAATCGATTACAATCGATTGCTTTATCAAAAGTAATTACATTACTTTTCGATTACTGTCAATTATATGCTCAACATTTCACCAAAAAAATAGCATGAATAAATACAATTATATTGCTCTACATTTGTATAGTGGAAATTAAGAACTTTACCAAATGCATCATTTAAAGCATTGTTTCTAAATTATAAGTTAATAGCTGGTTTTTTTTATAGATCAAATCTCTTAATGAACATTAGAAATATTTAAAAAATCTTGAAATTTTTACTGTCAACATAAATGAAAGGTGTCATCACATTGCAACAATCACTTATTCATAACTAATTGTTTTTCAAAAGTTTTGCTTTCTTACTGACTTAATTACGTTAGCCTTTTTGTTTTCACTCTTTAAAAAAAACATATTTTAGCATAGTTAATTATAATGGTTAAGGAAATATGAAAAAAAGTAGAATAATTATTTAGTTCAGCTAATTTTTAAGATCAAAATTTATTTTTATAATGACATGCATAATTTAAACCCTTTTGTTTGAATAACCACCCTAATTACAGATTATTTAACTGCCATTTGGGTACAATTTATAACCTGGGGCTGAATACTGTAAATTTCCTTCTTAATTAGACATAAGATAATTGAAATAAAAACAAGCTATGTTTGTTGTTGATTAGAAGACTTTGATCATCTTATTGGGAAAGGCAAGAATGTTCTTAAGATTTGTTGACTTCTCCAATCAAATTATATACAAAATATATTTATAGTGTCATAGGGATACATGTATCTATTTCTAAAAAGAATTGCAATGCGTTGCCGTTGGTTCATTAATGTAAAAAGGATTTTTTATTCTTTTTTTAATTCAATTTATATACATGTATATCATAACATTTAAGAAATCAACTGATTATCTATTCTAAGCTTTAATTTCAACTCTGATTGAAAATGGTGTTTTCAGGAAATATAATTCAAATAAACTTACTACTTTTAAAAATACAGTACAGAACTTAACGAAAGACAGACACATTTCTTATTTAAGATCTATTTTGTTATTTCAAATTTATTTTAATATTAAAGCTCTTGAATAATTGACAAGCACATACATCCATTTGTTTTAAAAAGCTTGATATAAAGTAAATTTAGATAGGGGATCTGGTTGCTCATAATGCAGCTTGAGACAATAGATAGAAATAAGGCAGTTGCTTAACTCTGAAGTATTGTTGATGCATAATATTTTATCTGTACTTTAAAGTGATAACATACATATTTTCCTCTGAAATAGGTTGTTTTTCATCAAACTATTTTACTAAAGTAATCGAAATGTAATCGAAAAGTAATCGATGATTACATCCAATTTTTTGCTGTAATCGATTAAATTACGATTACATGTAATCGAAAATGTCTTCGATTACAGATTACTGTCGATTACTTGAAAAAATGTAATCAATTACAATCGATTACGATTACAGATTACGATTACCCCATCCCTGGTCTCCACCTAACTGTAAAATCCATTGTTAAACTATTAGTCTGCTTGCTTATGATTGTAAACCTGTTTTAAATTGAGTCCTTTTGATCACAAGCACTTGTTTCTATACCAAAGTGTGTTAGTGGTTTGGCTGAAGTGCGACATATTACAAAATGTATATAAACTGTTAAAGAAATCCCAATTTAAACTACCCATATGATGATCATGAGTTGTACAGACCATTGCTCATCTGACAGGGAAAGTACTATCATACTTAAGCGTCCTCATTGCACCACCAAGGCCTACATATCTATTCCCATAAGCCTCAGTCAAAATACAATGTAGTCTGCATTAAAGCTTATGGCTGATGTCTCTTCTCTATTGGATCTCAATAATCTACAAGGCAGCCTAAATTAACTTGAGAGTTTGAAAAAAAGCTTGGGAGAATGCATGGACAATTTTCTAATTTGTGCACCTTCATACATTTCCTATGTCATATTGCTTATGTTATTACGTCACTGTAAGAACTGATTGTTCAATGATGTCACTTATGTCGACTGACCTGGTGCCAATCTGTATAACTCATTCATAAAAAAACAACTTGAGATTGGTCTATTCCACCTACAGTAATGTATCACCATCCACTTATGCGAAAGATACCAGAGATACTCATAGATTTAAAATAAACTGACAACGCCATGAATAAAAAAGAAAAGGACAAACATCCAAACCATTGTACTAAAAACACAACATAGGAAAATATGATCTAAGCAACACAAACCCCACTAGACCCTTGGGTGATCTCAAGAAATGAAACTTAATCAGTCCTACAGTTGGTGTCTTCTGTGTCTCTTATTGTCAGTAATTTTATATTACTGTAAATTCAGAAATAAATGCATGCATTTATCATGTTTATTATTGCGATTTTGTTATTTTAGACTAAAATGCCATTTTTACCTTTGCGATATCGAGAAAAAACGTGTTTAGTTCATATAAAAATTTTCAAAATGGGAGTTAAGATTATTGCGATTATAACCCTGTCACATTTTTCACAATAATAAAAGCATCGCAATAATTTCTGAGTTTATATAAAAAAAGAAGATATGGTATGATTGCCAATGAGACAACTCTCCACAAGCATGACAAGAGACCAAAACGACACAGAAATTAACAACTATAAGTAACCGTATGGCCTTCAACAAAGAGCAAGGCCATACTGCATAGTCAGCTGTGAAAGGCCCGTAATTAACAATGTAAACCAATTTAAACAAGAAAACTAATTACCTTATTTACACATTTTATATAAAAAAATGTCAGAACAAAAAACAAATATGTAACACATAAATAAATACAGTATATTAATAAACTTCTCTTGTTCAAAGGCTCCATTTTGAAGACAGCAGTTGACTTATAATTATTTACTTTTCATACATTGCCACTTGGAAGGAGAGTTGTCTCATTCGCACTCATACCACATCTTCTTATTTCTATTGAAAGAAGTTTTGTGTTTTTCAGAAAGAATGGGAAATGTTAACATTCCTTGGTTGTATAATTGTAATGAAGAACAGAAAACAAGGTAAATACATGTAACCCAACAACAACAGTAGACTAGGGTCTTTTCGATGTGTTACAGCTAATTTCCTAATGCATGTAGAACAAAACTTTGGTTAGCTTGCTTGCTTTGTTTGTATATTGTACAATCATTAGAATAACAGCCAATTAAATTCAAATATGATATATATACAGGTAAAACCATGCCTATATAAATTTTTTAAAGATGTCAATCTTATTTACAAAGCTTGAATAAACAGTTATACAAACAAAGCAAGCAAGCCAACAAAAGTTTTGTTCTACATGCATTAGGAAATAAGCTGTAATGAATAACTCCAATTTGGGAGTAAATTTAAGAGAAACATTCTTGATTCAAAATTTGTAATAGTGTTTAGAAAGTTACAATGTACATATACATTAGGTAGGAGTAACCACAATAAGCCAAATTATAGAAGCTTAGATAATAAAATTAAATGAAATACTATGCTAATTTGTCGATTTGTTGATACCATGATACCTTGTACATGTAAAAACTCATCATTTTAAAGGATAATTCTATGTGTTAGTTAATACTGGCATGACTTGATTGAATGCATATAATCTTTGTTTTGTACGTCAATAAAGTAGTAATTTTTCTCCCTTGAATTTTCTAACATTTTTTATGTCAAGGCCTTTCATAGGTTGCTATGCTGTCTGAGTTCTGCTCATTGTTGAAGGCCATGCAATGAACTATATTTTCGTCATGACGTCATTTGGTCTCTTGTACAGAGTTGTCTCTCTGGTAATCATACTGCATCAATTGATATACCAAAGTACATGTAGTTTGCATCAATATCGCAAAATTCTCCGTCTTTTATCAATAGAATAGAAATTTATAGGAATATTAATGAAATGAAGACAACAGAATTATTATTGAAAGTGTGGTCAGAGAAAATGTCAGACTAGCTACATTGGCTGAATCACAACTTCCATGATGCTTTTATTTCAGCAGCAGTCCCTTTGTAACTTTTTCATGAGAACAATAACTATTTGACTGTATTATTTTTTTTCAATGGCAGCACCTTCCAAGCTATATATCATGAGAACAATAACTATTTGACTGTATTATTTTTTTCAATGGCAGCACCTTCCAAGCTATATATCATGAGAACAATAACTATTTGACTGTATTATTTTTTTCAATGGCAGTCTCTTTATAGCTATTTCCTGAGAACAATAACTATTTGACTGTATTATATATTTCAGCGGCAGCAAGACAGTACATCAGCACTGTGTGTTTATTTGCTAAAGTATTAGCTGGTTATATGTTCTTCAAGACCAACTCAGCCTACGGTATCATATTTGCAGTTTTTTGTTTAGGTAAGGCAACTTCAAAAGTTTATTTGGGAAAAGGGGGGCCAGGGGGGGGGGGGTAGTGAGCGATTAATCAACCCAATATGTAACAGTATGGTGATGTTATGAACTCCAAGAAGCGATTAGAGGAAATATGATTTAACACAACTTTAAATGCAATAATATACATATTTGAAATTTGCTCATTGTTGAAGGTCATGCCTACCCTATTTTTTGATAATATCAGGCCAGAAAAAATAATACATGTGTTTCTCTGCTAACTTGCTGAAAAAAATAGGGTAGGTAGGTAGGCAATATCATTTTATTTGACAAACATTTTTTAGCTGGTCACTACTACAAATGTAATAGGGAATCAGCCTGACTTCAACAGTACTTGTTCCAAAATGTCATTAAAAGTGTTAGGGTAGGTAGCAGAAACACATGTTTCATTTTTTTTGGCCTAACCCTAAAAAAAAAAAAATATCTTTTTGGCCTAATGCTGAATAGAAATAAATCATAGACACGATAGATAGAGAGATCATGCATAATATTATTTTCAAATAGATAAATTTTTATATTCAAAGTTTGGGACGTTTTTAAAAGGAATCTTGACTTCAATTTCAAAAATATTTTGTAATAAAGACTTTAAAACATTTCGACTTTAATATTCAGTATATATTTTTAATAATATTGAGAAACAAATATTAAAAGTTAATTTGTATATTAATTGACACATATCCTGGTTTCCTGTTTTTCAGAGACTTTATGATAATTAACTCAAAACACTTATGTCTGGTCATGAAATTTTGTCAATTTCCTTATAGAATCATATTTGTGATATTATTAATAGATTACATTTGACAAATATTCTAGTTTCCTGTTTTCACAGATTTTATGATTAAAATCTTAGTTTTAGCCTCAAAATACTAATATCTAGTCATGAAATATTTTGTCAATTTTCTTATGTTACACAGTGGTGGATCCAGAACTTTTCTGAAGGGTGGGCCTGCTGACTGACCAGTCATGCTTCAGTGATTCCCTATATAATCATCCAAATTTTTCCCACCAAAAAGGGGGGGGGGGCTGGATCTGTCTATGTTACAATCATCATCCTAATTGTGATGTTTCACATTGTGTTACAATTAATGAAAAATTTTGCCCAATTCACATGCATGACATGAATAATAAAAAATTTCAGTTTCATTGAATTTTATTAAATTTTTTTTTAACCCAAAGTCATTGATTTCTCACATTATTATCTTGGAACATTTATCATATAACCAGTATGATGACACCCTGTACATAAAACACTTGAGTTTCTGTTTTAATTTTATTGATGGTTATTCATTTTCTACATAAATAACTGAGCTATTAAAACATTTAGCCGGATTCTAAAAAGGATGTATTTGAATGTATTGAAACAATCCATAAACTACTTTTTTACCAGAGTGGCATGATTTTTACTAACAAGCTAACAAAATTGATAAATAAAATTTAGTTCCAACAGAATACAAAGAGGAACTAATTTCAGTAATTATTTATGTGCAAATATGTCAAAGAAGTCACTTACAAGTTTGTTTGCCATCATACTTATAAATTACAAGTTTGTTTGCCATCATACTAGTTTCTCTTTAACTTATGAACAATGGTTATCCCCTTGATATCCTTACTTTTTTTTCTGTTTTGCTTCATTTAGAATAATAAACATTTTAATATTTGTTAGAAAAGAATGATCAAAAGTAAGAAACTGTCTAACCATGTTGCATGCATATCCGTTTTACACTTTGAATACTGTGGATTCATTTATTTTCGTGGGTACATATTTTCGTGGATAAGGGGAAAATCATATGTTCGTGGATATTTCATTTTGTGGTTTTGTCAATGTCTGCATACAAGCCTATAGAAAATTTGGCATTCGTTGAGCATTTTATTTCATGGTTTACCTGTACCCACAACATCCATGAAAATTGGTATCCAACGAATAATAATGAATCCACAGTAGTGCATTTGTAAAATGATGATTGATGTAATAAATCATGTACCCAGAAATGGGCCTCAGCTGGCTCCTGAATAAATAGGGTACCAGTTCAGTGAAAATGGACGTCATACTAAACTCTTAAACATGTAAATGAACTAAAATTAAAAAACATACAAGACTAACAAAGCCGAGAGGCTACAGACTTTGGACAGGCCCAAAAATGAGTTCAGGTTAAACTTACTTTGTGAGATTTCAAACGTCCCCCTTTATGTCTAGCCAATGTAGAATAAAGAAACACACAGCAATACGCACAGTAATGAATACATGAATGGATAAACTGCTTTTTATGATCAAGTCAGATTGACTGACTGACAGCACTTGCAGTGCTATTATTATTTTTATTTCTTTTGATATTTCAGTGCAGATGATTGTCTTCCCAGAACCTGTATACAGAGGGCCTGAACAGATAACATACTTCAGAGGACCTCATCTTGAGGTAAAGTTTTGATCCCATAATCATCAGGTCTATGAACAGTTGATTTTAAAACTGAATCAAATTTATTAGAGAGGATTAAAACAGGTTGAATTTTTAAAAAGTTAAATGTTTGAAATTAGGGAAACATATTTTGCCTAATCTATCCATGGCATATGCCTGATATGGTCATATTTGACTAATTTTGCACATAGGGCCATGTTAGTTTTGCCATCATTGGCTTACTTTGCACATTGGGCCATGTTAGTTTTTGCCATCATTAGCTTACTTAGCACATAGGGCCATGTTAGTTTTTGCCATCATTGGCTTACTTTGCACATTGGGCCATGTCAGTTTTTGCCATCATTAGCTTACTTAGCACATAGGGCCATGTTAGTTTTTGTCATCATTGGCTGACTTTTTGCACATTGGGCCATGTTAGTTTTGCCATCATTGGCTTACTTTGCACATAGGGCCATGTTAGTTTTTGCCATCATTGGCTTACTTTGCACATAGGGCCATGTTAGTTTTGCCATCATTGGCTTACTTTGCACATTGGGCCATGTTAGTTTTTGCCATCATTAGCTTACTTAGCAGATAGGGCCATGTTCGTGTTTGCCATCATTAGCTTACTTAGCACATAGGGCCATGTTAGTTTTTGCCACTTTTGGCTTATTTTGTCCATTGAGCCATTCTAACGGGAAAACCAACAGTCTTATAATCTATATAAGAAACAAGAAATACTTATGAACCACATCAACAAATGACAACCACCGAACATCAGGTTCTTGACTTAGGACAGATTGCAAACAAATGTAGCAGATTTAATTTTTTTCAATAGATATCAACTTTCATCCTTATCTGAATTAATAGTGTAACATCACAACATAGGTAGACACAGTATGAAATATCAATGGAAATGGCTAAACTCAATCAAAAGACATAATAACACAATTTAACATACATTGAATGAATATAATTGATCTATGACACAATGTAACTACAAATAAATAAAATAAGGGGGGAGATATTAAACAAATTCAGAAAGACATCCATAAGACCTGATTAAACAAATTATACCATTGAAAAGTGGTATACCACCCTTTACCCTTACCTTTATTTATATCTGACAAAATAGAAATGCTATAATAATAGTTATTATATAAAAAATAAGAATATAAATATATATTTCAGGAAGAATTAGAGAGAGACAAGAGAGTTACATGGGTTATAACATTTTTTGCTGCCTGGTCTCCTCCATGTGTATCTTTTACTTCTGTTTTTGCTGAATTATCAAATGAGTAAGTATAAAACTGACTTATTATGCTATGGTGCAGATTAAGAAGGGGGCGTTTTGTTGTAAAAAAATGTTTGATTATCAAGGAAATCACTGAAACATGACTGGAGCTAGCCCATTTTAGGAAGTCAGTGGGCCCCTACTTATGAAAATGTCCAGATCTGCCCCTGATGCTTACTGTTGATGTTTATTGTTAAATTAAAATGATTAAGATCAACCCTAGAGCATACAGATAGACAGTTATGAACAGTTTTTGTGTAAAAAATAGTGTTAACTTTCCCTATTTCCATTATTTGTGATCAGATCATATTAATAGGAGATAAAAGTGTATTGCTTTTTAACTCAAATTTTGCAATGATCTTTTTGTCTGATAATTTCCAACTGAAGCCACTGGACTGTGAATGAATTACTCAATTGAATAGGGTGAGAAAACAAAACAACATCATAAGCAGACTTCACATTGCCTTGGAAAATATTGATAACATATATAACAGTATGTGTCATTGTTATGCGAGGTGTTGAAACCAGATTTTTTCCCCATGTACTAGAAGCACTTGAATAATAAGGAGTAAACTTGTATCCCAATTTTAAGGGTTAAAATCTCTTAGAGTTGAAGGACGAACTTTGTATGTTTATTCACCACCACCAGTATGGCACAATGTGCGGCCTTAACTCAATTTATATTTGAACCATTTTACTTATCATTTCCAAATCAATGTCCCAGGGACACACATTATATTGTGTTCAGTGGCAGCACTTTGAGACATTTTACAGGTACACATGTACTATTGGGTTTGGTGGCAAAATTGGAAGAAATTTCACAGATAATAGATACAGGATGATGTGGTATGAGTGTCAATGAGACAACTCTCCATCCAATTAACAATTCATAAAAGTAAACCATTATAGGTCAGGGTACTGCCTTGGCACACAACGAACAGCAAGCTATAAAGGGCCCCAAAAATTAGTAATGTAAAACCGTTCAAACGGGAAAACTAACAGTCTAATCTATATAAAAAAGAGAAATGAGGAACTAGTATGAACTTCATAAACAAACGATTACTACTGTACATAAGATTGCTGACTTAGGACTGGTGCAGCATTGCTTTCAGAATTAGTTTTCCAAGTATGTGACAAATGCATTATTTGTTTTTTCAGCTACAGTTTAGAAAATTTGAAATTTGGTAAAATAGATGTTGCAAAGTTTCCAGATGTTGGACAAAGGTAAGTTTATATAAGTTTCTACTAAAGGTTTCATTCAATGGTTGTATGCAGGTTTTCAGGTTTATAAAGGATTTTTATAATTAAAATCAGTAGGAAAGCACTGGCTTCTGAGATGACGATACCATCAGGTACTGACAATCCACCATGAGTTGTATATACCTACTGCTAGTCAAAAGAAAAGAACACTTCATAACATATGTGTCTGAAGTGTTTTTTCTGAATTTAACTTGGTCAGGATCACACAAACCTAACAATTAAAAAGCCAGGATGTATAAAAATAGCTAAAACATTGCTACCAAAAGGGACGTGTAAAAATAACCAATTTCATTTAAGATCAACTTTGCCCCTTTTATCAAAAATATGTGTTTATGTTGTAAATCACAGTAATTATCTAAACTAATCATTCAGATCTTTTGCAATATACCAAAGAATTAATGAATTCTAACTTCGAAAATATTGACGACATTATGTACATACTTAGATAGTTATTCTATGTGTAATAATGATAGTGGAATGCTTTTACAGTTATATGTATTTCAAACTTAGAACTGATAATGCATCTCTAACCAATAGAGTATTCAATATGTAACTGTTTTCTACATAAGAAAATGCTTGTACCAAGCCCCGAATATGACATTTGTTATCCACTCATTTGATATGTTTGAGATTTTGTGTAAAGAGTTTTCCTCAGAGTTGGTATGTTTCAAATTTTTTGTTTATGTATTTCAATGGTTTTGCATATTTTAGGTTTAATATTGATAGTGGATCATTCTCCAAACAATTACCAACACTCATATTGTTCAGAGATGGCAAAGAAGAAATGAGGAAGCCATTTATTTCACCGAAGGGAACTGTTGTAAGGTACAGTTTTGTCAAGGTAAGCCATCTTTGTTCATTCATACAAAAGGGAACTGTTGTAAGGTACAGTTTTGTCAAGGTAAGCCATCTTTGTTCATTCACACCAAAGGGAACTGTTGTAAGGTACAGTTTTGTCAAGGTGAGCCATCTTTGTTCATTCACACCAAAGGGAACTGTTGTAAGGTACAGTTTTGTCAAGGTAAGCCATCTTTGTTCATTCATACCAAAGGGAACTGTTGTAAGGTACAGTTTTGTCAAGGTAAGCCATCTTTGTTCATTCACACCAAAGGGAACTGTTGTAAGGTACAGTTTTGTCAAGGTAAGCCATCTTTGTTCATTCATACCAAAGGGAACTGTTGTAAGGTACAGTTTTGTCAAGATAAGCCATCTTTGTTCATTCATACCAAAGGGAACTGTTGTAAGGAACAGTGTTGTCAAGGTAAGCCATCTTTGTTCATTCACACAAAAAGGAACTGTTGTAAGGTACAGTTTTGTCAAGGTGAGCCATCTTTGTTCATTCACACCAAAGGGAACTGTTGTAAGGTACATTTTTGTCTTGGTGAGTCATCTTTTTTTTTATTCACATAAGATAGATAATACATGACGAGGATAACAATTGAGTCAGTGATTTGTATAAGGATACTGATTTAAATGGTATAATTACCTTAATAAGCAGTTTATAATCAGAGTTTAAAACACCCATATATGAGCAGATTTTTCCTATGAGGCAAAAAAAAAAAACCGCAAAAAAAACTTCCTGTCTGCAACTGAAATGGGATATCTGATCTTTAATGTCAAGATTGTATTGCTTCTCGAAAAAAAAAATCAAGTAAAAGCATTTTGTGCCTTTTTAGTAGACAGCAAATCATATATCTGCTGACTTATATGAACAAAAAACAAGAGATCATCTACAAAATTTGCAACATTTTGATTTATACCATAAGATACTAGAAATTCTTCATGTTTATGTTCTTCTTTTCAGGAGAGCATCATTAGAGATTTTGAAATGTCCACAGTTTACAAGAAATGTAAAGATAATCCACTGAAGTCCAGAAAACTTAAGGAGAAGAAAGAAAATTGATGAAGATCTGATTATTACAATTTGTTATGACATTGAATCTCAGAAAAGAGATAATTGCAATATACATACCATTTGTCTGAATTCGAAATATCTGTTGATACTTGGTTAAATAAGGAATATGTTACAATGGACATCACAGGAGAATTTGAGAACAACAGAACAATATAGATATATCCTTCTATGTGGCTTTAAACACATTGGACATTGTTTTTTTTTATAATTTTGCCCTAGATATATTAAGCTATGAACTTTTTTTGTCATGCAATAAAACAAGTCATTCAGAATATACATTTTGGATCCACATCATTGAGTTTTGTTTCTTTTGCTTTATTTATGAAACGACAATATATTGAAATATATAAAGGAGTAGGTCCCGTAAGGACCGATTTTGGCCTCAAATTTCAGGTTGGTCTGAAGAAAGATTTTGACCACTTTTAAGTGTCTATATAATTTGAATCAATTAGTTTCTGTGAAAGATTTTAACTGATTTTAACTGATTTAGTCATAAAAAATGTACCGATTCAAGCTGAAATATTAAAATTCTATCAAATATGCTGAAAAATTACACTTTTAGGATGGTTTTTGTCAAAAATGAAAGTGGCCACATCTGTGTTCATCCTCAACCTTTATATATGTTATGTATTAGCATAAAGTAATCTTACATTTCAACATTAAGGAAGAACAGGAATGCAGCCACTTTCGTTTTACACGAAAACCGTCTAAAATTTAACTAAAATGTTAGAATTATAAAGATTTCAGTAATTACGCAGGACTTAGTGGTGTTAGTACCCAATATATGTGCATTATATCGTCAAAAACAGCCCATATTTATGTAGCAGAAGCATTTTACTGTCCAATAAATAACTAAAAGTTTACATTTTAACAATTTGTAAAACTGCTATATTTTGGGGCCCAAAAAGGAGTCTTACTGGACCTACTCCTTTGTTTCAAATGACAGTTAATACAGGTTTTGATGTCTTTCAGGGCAAAATATAAAACTTAGAAACTTTATTTGAACTTGGATTAACAGTTGTCTAATTGAAAGTAAAGACTGAGCCACACGAATCCCAACAATACCTAGGGATTATCTTAAGGGCATACGATACAGTTTTGATCCTGTATTTACAAGTTCATGAAAATTTGCATATATAGGCTTTTTTTTTACCTGATTAAATGAAATATGTAATAAAAAATATACCTTCATGTGCTACTTTTTGAGTAAAATGAGGTCGAAATTTTGTATATTTGCTCAAAATTCAGATTTGTGGCCTTAATTTCTTTTTTCGAAAGAAAGACATTACTTTTTTGTTATAAAAGATAAACATAAATTGTTTTTTGCTAAATAATCGGTAATTTCTGTATTTTATAAGTATCCTAAAAAAGTATGCATGTTTTTATTCAGGAATAACTCACATTTACCAAATGTTCATGAATTGAGGAAAAAAACATCATTTTTTACTGCATGTTTAACGAAATTAAAAAAAATCCTGTATTTACAGTTTTATAAAATTTGGGTCACATAATCTCCCTGCAAAATGAAACAAAATGCTGTTTTGAAAAATAGGGGTCCATGAACTCGATTTCAAATTAAATCAGTTTGAATGATAAAAATCAGTCGAAAAAATGCATCTTTTCCTGATGTGTCACGGTTTGACGTCGCGAAAATAACATTTTACGTTAGCAATGTCATGACCTCCCCTGTAACTGTATTGTATGCCCTTAAGTCCTCTGTGTTCTGCTCCACAAGTGCAGCTGTCATGTTACTCCTGGTTAGTCCAAATAAAGGGAAACAGATGACAGGATTGTGGTTACTATAATTGGAACATATTCGTAATGTCAGCAATATAAATGAATCTAGCATATCCATAAATACCAGTGAGACGCAATTGGCTCTTCTGATATTTTGAGTTTGCTAACTTAAGAATACCCAAGTCCTTACTACATCACTTTAAGGACGGTTACATGTTTGAGATATGAACTAATCATGAAATGAGTTGGACAGACATTGTGTTGCTGACTACAAAAAAGGGTTGGAAGATACAAAAAGGATAAAAACTGAATATGCCATGGCAAAAAACGAAAAACTGATGTCATAAAATTATGTTGAGGAACCTGTCTGATTTTTGTGGTTGCAAAACAGTATTTCTGATAATTGGCATCTACATACCTTTGCATGAGTTGAAAATCCGCCTATTGTTATATAATGCACCTCTTTCTAACATCATCATACATTCGATGAGTTTTTGGGATACGATTGCTGTCAAGCAATCTGTAGACTTTTACCGTTGACCCTATGATACACTCCCTCACGTCATTCGTTTTATTCTAAACAGTCAGCAACATCTCAGATTCTTATGATTGTCTTGCTTTAAAAAGTAAAAACAGTTAAACAATTGAACATAAACAACTTTCCTGTAATGTTTTACTCATAATCTTCATGTGTGATATTTTCCTTGACTTATATGCGTGTTTTTAACAATACGGAAAATCAGAATTAAACAGTATTAATATTTAGTGTTTTTATAAATTTAGCAACACGTCAGAGGGAATTCCCAAATTTTGATAACTTGCGAGAGTTCTCTGAAAGCCGATCGATAATTCTATTTCTGTCACAAGTACTGAAGTGGAGTATTTCTATATTTTACCGTTATGAAACTGATATTTGATACTGTACTCTCATAAAGAAATGGAGAACCATTCATCATATCATTTAATAAACGTTCTTGTTCCAAATCGCAAGTCGCGGTTTGTTTATGTATTAATGCCCAAGGGTGGTCTCACTAATTAGAGACAAAAAGAATTGTAGAGACAAGAAGAATAATATTAGCGACAAGAAACTATTTAGCGACAAGAAAACATTTTTTTATTTATATTACTTATTCGAAATAAATATTAAAAAAATATGCAAAGGAAAATAATTTCAACGACAGGAAAGTTAATTTAGATAGGGAAAAATCTAATTCATTTGCTACATTTATTTACATGATATTTTATAAGGTATCACAGGAAGTATTACCTTTACCCTGTCGTTTTATGGTATTACTTTTACTTGTGTTTTAGAAAAATAATATATTTTGTCTTTTTATTTGTTTTTACAATATATAATTAACTTGTAAAATGCATTATTTGTGCATAATTGTCCAGAAAATACATACACAAATTGTGAAATACAAATTAAGAACTGAAATCAAACAAGAGGAAAACATAATTAAAATGGTAATATTTTTCATCATTTTATTTAGTGTTTTGTCTCATTTAACGATATTTATCATGTTTATGCATATAGATTGAAGATTAAAGGAAACTGATGACAATCTTGAGTTTTCTACAGGTGTTCACTATTCGGTACAATAATTGTATATTCTGGTGCGTGTAATTGATGAAGGTGTTAATGGATGTTATTGTAGCAATTAAACAAAGGACACACACCTAGTTAATCTCATTTGATGCTCTTAATTGTGTATTTCCTTAGAGTGAAGCCACAGCCAATGTTGGTCCTATCAGGAAAAAATAATTGTATAGTTAGGAAGGAAATAATATTTCATGTTTTTGTTTTATTAAATCCTTCAAAAGGAAGGTGACAAATCTTTGTTTTTATTTTCATTTTATAGCATTTACATTTTCTTTGCTCTTACACATGTTTAATTTCTTCATCTATCAATATGATAATAAAAAGTACACAATCTCTTCCTCAAATTTTTTTTATTTCTTCATCTTTCAATATAATCCTAAAAAAATATTTTGATATATATGTGATAACAAAATGTATTCTTGTCGCTAAATAGCTTCTTGTTGCTTTTTGTCACTATTTGTTTTTCTTCTTGTCGCTTCTTGACGCTTTTTGTCGCTAATTAGTGAGACCCCACATGCGTGTAGTTTTCCTGATTTCAAGGGGTATCAGATTGAGTGATTCCCCGCTTCATTGATTAATTTGAAACTCATAGGATTCTTTCTATGTCTGTCTGCATATGGAGGGCTATTGTTGTTGCATTATTTTAAATCATATGCATAATTTAAATTAAAATAATGTTTCATCGTAAAAATTACCTATAACACCCCTTCAGCAGAAATGGAATCTTCCATATTATCGTTTCGAGTTGCCTCCCTTTTCGAAGTATTCGTCAAGAAGAATTAACTCGTTAATGCCGATTAACGTCGTATTATATTAAGAACGATCTCAATGTAAACAGAGGAGTGTGTACGGAAAGGAGTCATGCCCTCTGACCCAAAGGAACTTCAATAATTAAAGAGTAAGAAAGGGGGTTCCTCCTACACTGGTTCGCCGTTCTATATATAGCTTCGCACCGAAGGTCAGTGTAGCGATAAGTGAACACATCAGGGTTCCTCCTAGAATTACGGCGATAAGATACGGAAGCAAGTTAACTCGTACCACGGCATTGGAACAAAAAAGTTAACTTGTACTACTGGGAAGTCGTACCATTCAGAAAATATACAAAAAATATGATGTTTTATGGGTTTCTGCAAGGATTTGTATCACTATACAAATCCTTGGTTTCTGTTTGTAAACTTAATAGAAATAAAGTTGAATTACTTGAATTTTACACAGAAGTTAATTGAAAAATTAGACAAAAATAAAGAATGTTTTAAAGCATTAATGTTTTAACTGATCTTTCAAACTAGAACATAGGCGGATCCACCCCCCCCCCCTTTTTCGTGGAAAAAATTTGGTTGATTATAAAGGGAATCATTGAAGCATGACTAGAGCGGGCCCCCTCTTAGGTCAGTCAGCGGGCTCCCCCTTAGGAAAAGTTCTGGATCCGCCACTGTAGAACTTAATCCAGAGGAAAGTTAAAACATTGCTTTAACTGTATACCTTATTAAAATTGAACATGTTGAAAATATATATATCCAATTTAAGTTAATTAAAGCTGTAATCCATGATCACAAATTGAATGCTATGTTTACAATTGTTGAAAGCCATGTGCTTTTTTTGCGGGGAAAATGCGGACCCCCTTAACAGGAATCAGTTACATTTCATTGTTATTTATAGACAGTAAAAATAATTTTGGCAATCATTTTGACTAACTGCTAAGATTTAATTATTCATGAAAAATTTTCTTCGAGTGAAACTGTTTATACTTTAATTATCTACATCTGCCACGGTATTTTCTATCCAATATACAAGGAACATTAGCTACAAATTGGTCATTGTACTTTCAAATTATATACATTTTACAGACTTAAGAGGTATTGGGTGAAAGTAACATATATCATGTATATTCATCATTTAAAACCAATAGACCACTTTCGAGTTCATCCATCACCGGAAAAAACTCGTCAATTATACGCGCCTTTATCACCGTCATTTGTGCGTTTAGGGGCGTCGTCACTTCCTTCCAATGTTGAGCGAGTGGTTGGAAAACTATAATTCTATATTGTACGAATTATTCGGCAAATTGAATTCTCAAAATTGACAATCAACACTGCTGTCATTAGGGAATTGTCAGTAAGTACCTATAGAGCAACCATTATGTCTAGTTTATCCCGCACAAAGACGATCACTAAGACGCTTGATGAACGTAAATAGTGCAGGGATACAGGCGAGCCCCTCTATCTGGTAAATGACGTTATAAAGGCGTGCATAATTGACGAGTTTTTGCCGGTGACGGATGAACTCGAAAGTGGTCTAATGCATTTAAATAAGTTGGTACGAGTTAGCAATGGTACGAGTTTGCATTGGTACAAGTTTTTTTTAGTGGTACGAGTTTACAATGGTACAGGATAACTATAATTCGATAAAACACAATAAGTACATGGCTCATACACTTCATCTTGTAACGGGGATTGGCTATTCTTTAAGTTGAGTGACTATTTAGATTGTTACATTTTGCATGTGCAGTTGAATTAGTTTAGAGAATAATACTATCCAGCTATACCAGGGTTACTGGCCAAAAATGCTTGAGACTCACGCATGTTCCTGCTTTTTTGCGGCAGTATTCTTGGATCTATTTTTTTCCTCTTTGATCTTTTCAATTTTGGCCAAATCTCATGCATTTGTTTAATGAAAATTTGGCAGAACTGCTATACATGTGTCAATGAAAACTATGGCAATCGTATCCCTCAGAGCATTCTGCTCTTTGATTACAACCACTGGGTGAATGTTGCTATATTGACAGACATTTCATACCGATGATTTCACAACCCCAGGATTCAGCACTTCTGTGGTGACATATACTACGCTTGATAGAGCCATTTTATATGATGTTGAATTCTTCGAATGCTAAAATATAAATAACGTTCTCCCAAACAGCAAAATTAATATGACCTCAATCGTATTTGTCAAAATGCATTTCTATACCCTTCAACTTAGCTTCTGATTTCGCATTCCATCTTTTTTAATTCAAACTCATCTGACAAGCCTTATGTAGGCAAAGCGAGGGTCTGAAGAACACGATTATCAGTTTGGTATCTTTGATCGTTGCCATCGCTGGTTAAACAAGCCATAGTCACCACATCTGACAAGGCGAAGCCTTATTTAATAGTCAACACGTGTGTGATGAAAAGTAAAATCACAAAAATACTGAACTCCAAGTAAAATTCAGAACGGAAAGTCCCCGATCAAATGGCAAAATCAAAAGATAAAATAAATCAAAGAAATGGACAACAGCTGTCATATTCCTGACTTGGTACAGGCATATATACTATCATTTAATGATTACTCCTCCTGTCGTCATTGTTATGAGCCGTATTTGGGATAGATTTTTAGATATTTATTTCCAATGCTTCTCAAATTTATTGGCTTTCCAACTTTGATTACTCAGCATGCGCACAACCTGGTATCTTTGATTAGTTCTTTTATATTTTTCTTGAAAGGGGAATAATAACTACTTATAGGCCTTATATATTTGATGCGATTTAGTATGGGGAAATGGGTTTCAACTTCATAATGTTTGGTACATTTACTATAAGATTTTTGAAGGTATTAAATGTTAGAAAGTATTAAGCAGCATACATATCTGGACGAAGAAGATCAAAAGAAATAACAAAAACTGACACTTAACACTTGTATGCTTAAAGTTTTCTAAACAAATCTTTGACCGTTCTTAGAAAAGAATCGTACAACCACATATACATGCAGTCAGAACTCTTATCATTTGTATGTAAAATATTTTATTTCGCAAAATTCCTATACATTTGAAGGAGACCCAGCAAACATGTGCGCTGCAATGTTTTGCATGAATTTTGTATGTTGATTTCCATGAAAGAAGTTTCTGCTTACAGGGATGCCATACACTGTGCGCCCTAGGGGTGCGCTCGGTTGGCGAGTTCCAGACGATCGGAATGCACGGAATCAACCGGACGTTCAATAAAACGAGACACAAAATTAAAATTGAAGTAAAAAAATATTTTGTTTGAAGTATTTATGGTAGTTTAAACAGGTCTCACTAAGAAGTATCATATATGGTGAATTGTTTAAACAGGGTCCCAGATACACCTTATCGCTATTTAGTCCATTCCGGGAAAAACAAGCATTTTTACAACTTCCTGTTTAGGTCACCGGCCGAAAAATGGAGGTCATCAGTAGTGAGCTGAGGGAGAAAAATCTTTAGAAAGTGATCCACAAGAAACTTTAATATAGTATGATCCACTTTGTTCGAAATTAGAAATGAAGTAAAAAAATATTTTGTTTGAAGTATTCACGGTAGTTTAAACAGGTCTCAATAAAAAGTATCATGCATGGTGAATTGTTTAAACAGGGTCCCAGATAGCTTCAACTGGATGAAAAAGTTGTGTAATTTTAGAACTTATCCGGAATGGAATAAATAGCGATTAGGGGTGCGCTCGGTTGGCGGGTTCTGAGCAGGTCCCGTTCTGAATCCAGACGTAAATCGAACGAATTGGAACCGGATGTATCTCACTGCTGTTAATTTGGCCTAAAGGAACAAACTCGTCATATCGAAAACTCGGATCATAATAAACTGGGCCTGATAGTATTTATGTATATAGATATATATATAAGAAAATAAAGTGAACAAGTCACTTGTAGATTGCTTTTCTTTTTGTTTTTGTTTAATCATTAATTTAATTTTACTTAATTTATAACAATATAAAAAAATTATAAAGAAATGATAACAACAAATTTTATTTTGCGAGTGGCAAGATATACGTACTAACGTAGGCTGAATCTTTGGGCTTTCCGATCAAAACATTACATTTTTGTCCAAAAAAAAAAAAAAAAAGACTGACTTGAAAGTTGTCATGATTATCATTTATATGATAAAGACACCAGACGGCAACTATAACGTTTTATTCTTACAGAAAAAGAGAGTTTTATTGCATATTTCCCTAAAAATAATGCTTATATGATCAAGTACGTTGAAATATATTTAACCAATAATTTGTATCTACTATACTACTAACGAACTATAATATAACAATGGCCTATTTCCTGACTTGGAACAGGACATTCTTTTGATAACTATTTGGATCCTCAATGCTCTTCAACTTTGTAATTGTTTGGCTTTATAAATATTTTGATATGAGCGTCACTGATGAGTCTTATGTAGACGAAACGCGCGTGTGGCGTACTAAATTATAATCCTGGTACCTTTGATAACTATTTACACCACTGGGTCGATGCCACTGCTGGTGGACGTTTCGTCCCCGAGGGTATCACCAGCCCAGTAGTCAAAACTTCGGTGTTGACATGAATATCAATAATGTGGTTATACTTTATAAATTTCCTGTTAACAAAAGTTTAATTTTTTCAAAAAACTAATGATTTTCTTATTCCAGGCATAGATTTCCTTAGCCGTATTTGGCACAACTTTTTGGAATTTTGGATCCTCAATGCTCTTCAACTTTGTAATTGTTTGGCTTTATAAATATTTTGATATGAGCGTCACTGATGAGTCTTATGTAGACGAAACGCGCGTCTGGCGTACTAAATTATAATCCTGGTACCTTTGATAACTATTTAGACAAAATGGTGGGTTGAACCTGGTTTCGCGAATAGTCAAACCTCGCGCTTTTATGGCAATGTTAAATATAACATTAAAATGACAACATTACACAACAGGACTACAGTACAAATAAATGCAAAAACATTCAAAACAAAGAAATACACAAATAAACAATACAATAAACATCGACGAAAATCAAACAAATCATTGATTTTAAATCCTTTAAACTATTTTTAAGCACAAGATTGTATTTGATACTTGCAAAATCCTTAAAGCTTTGAAAGATACCCAGCAAATACAATTATTGCATTTACTGAAAGCTGGAGTTTCCACTCATACTTTACGTGATAGAGGCTTTCTGTTTACATGGAAGTCATTCCAGCATGGTTTCAAAAAAGCAAAATTTAAGTCCTCTCCAATGAAAGTGTTACTAGCATTACAATAGTTTATTTTCTTTTGTCTTAACAGAAACATGTATAAACTGCATACTTAGAAATATTCTGAAATGGTACAAAGACGAAAATTAATATTTATTACATTTTAATTATTATGAAACACTAAGAAATTAATTTCAAATCCATTAAAGGTTTCATTTAACCACGCATTGTATAGTACAGGAATTGACCACTTCACACACTTTTGTGAGAGTCTATCGGGGAACATAGAAGAGATTACTAGACCAAAAAAAATAGACAAACAAATAATGAACAATGAGGTGTTGTAAATAAAGTTTTGATAATAAAGAGAAAATATTTCTAAAATAGAAAAATAATGGAATTAAATATCATGCATTCAGAAATGATCACCCTTTTCCTGGCCCTCTACAAGGTTGTTATGAGGAAGTTTTTTTTCTAAACATCTTTATAAAAGTTTTCCCAGTTAATATATATATAAATTATCAATGATAATGGATATAAACAACAAATAGCAAATTACACGTCAAAGTTTTTAGGATGGGTTAGACAATCATCGTTACAAGGTAAGGTTTAGTTTATGTTTTATCTATATTAATTTAGATAAGCGTAAGTAAGCTTAAAAGATCATTAGCACCAAAGCGTCCATCTTTAAAGACCCTCAGGTCAAAGAGGAGTTGTCTTGCCTCCATGAAAAATGTGTTGTCGTTCCAGCTGACAAAGCCTCAAACATTATTGTTTTTGTTTGTAAGAAACACTACATTGACTGCCTGACTAAGGAACTCGGGATAAATAACACACTTGGAAATCCTATCTATACAATAAGTACGCTTACGAAGCGGGATATCCTGGAAAACCACAAATCTGTTCTAATCTCTTTCGGTGTTAATCCAAAGGACGAAAACCAGGATCTTCCATCCTTATATTGTATTCCTAAGTTTCACAAGAATCCTCATAAGGAAATGTATATTGCAGATTCTTCCAAGTGTTCCACTATACCCCTTTCTTAAGTTATTACTGCCATACTCACTGCAGTCAAAGAAGGACTTCAGAAATATTCCGAAACCGCATTTTCAAGAAGAGGTTACAATCAGATGTGGATACTGAAAAATCTCAAAGAGTTATTGGTGAATGTACAATCTCAATCATTAAAACATTGTCCAAACATTAAAACCTTAGATTTTTTAACTCTATATTCACTATTCCACCTACTTAACTTAAAGCTCGACTGAAATAACTCGTCAGCTTATGTTTTCGTTAACAAATAGAGCACTAGACGTTTTAGATATCTAGTTTTGGGCAGAAATTTAGCTTACTTTGTGAAAAATCAAGGAGTCAAGGAAAATATACACCGAAGAGGATATCACTGTCATGCTTAACTTTTTAATTGACAACCTATTTGTTTAATTTGGAGGTTTGGTCTTCCAATAGACTATTGGAATCCTAATAGGTACCAATTGCGCTCCTCTACTTGCAGATTTGTTTTTGTATTCCTATTAAGCAGAATAAATCCAAGGGCTTGTACAGAAAGGAGAAAAGAAATTAACCCAGTCTTTTGATTTCACCTTTCGGTATATTGATGAAGTACTGTATCTTAATAAAAATGAATTCAGTTATCACTTACATTTTAAATATCCACATGAATTTTAATTTTCCTATAGTCAACTTTCCATTTCTGTGTAGCAACATCCATGATACACCAGCATATGGAGTATATTATCTCAACTGATACGTTACTCTAGAGCTAGCTCAAAGTACGTTGGTTTTGTTGAACGAGGACTACTGCTTCTCAAAGTTGATAAGACAGGACAATGAATCAATCAAATTAAAATCATCACTCAAGAAATTTTACGGTCGCCATCATGAATAGATTACCTTAGCTGTTTTTGGCAAAACATTTAGGAATTGTGGTCCTCAATTCCCATCAACTACGTTCTTTATTTGGCCATTTTAACTTTTGGATTCGAGCGGCACTGATGAGTCTTTTGTAGACCAAACGTGCGCCTGGCGTAAATACAGAATTTAATCCTGGTATCTATGATGAGTTTATTTACGTATCTTTCAGGAAATCTCGAACATTATACAATTATTTCCCAATACTCGTCCAAGCAAATTTTATGACAATGGTGTTATTTAAAGCATATTTTTTGATTATTTGGACTTCAAACGATCATGTAACAAATGATAATACAACCGAAACCATAACAGAAACATGGAAAAATACATAGATGTTAGATGAACAACATAACAGACACGTCGTATAGTAATGCAATTTTAACACTCGTAATAACAGTCATATTAGGACAAATGACAATAATGATACTGAAAGGCAATGTTTATATTTATTTGGTCAACAAACGATAAGACTTAACACATTTTTCAACCGAAACCATAACAGAAACATCAAACATAAGTTTGATAACAATAACATTTCAAGAAACTCGTTCCATATTACTTTAATATTTGGTCAAATACAAATATAGCAATACTTAGTTCTGAAAACCAGACAAAGTAGCAACTGGTAGTTGATCATTATAAATATGATCATGAAACAATAAACTTTAAAAAAAGAAGAAGTGGCATGATTGCCAATGAGACAACTATCCACAAAAGACCAAAATGACACAGACATTTTAAACAACTATAGGTACGTATAACTATGTACGGCTTTCAACAATGAGCAAGGCCAATACCGCATAGTCAGCTATAAGGCCCCGTTAAGACTTGTTCATGTCTTTTCAAACTGAAACCTGTACGTATGTTAACTGTAGTATTATCCATTGCCGACAGGTATGGTCAGAATATTAAAAACAAGAGATGTTAGCAAAATCTGAACATTTAAGTGTGTCAAATGCTTTTAAAAAACCCAACACAACTACAAAAAAATAAGTTGTAGCTTACGGATGTTTAGAAGTTTAAAATAACTTTTAATAGACAAGTTTTCAATACAATCGCTGGACTGTACTTTGGATCTAAATACATGTACCCTTAAATGGGACAATACTTGTTTTGAAAAAAGGAGGATTATATATCAATAAAACAAAATCGTCTACTAGAAGAAGAGCTTGGTTGGTTCAAATAATAATGTCTTTCTTTATCAAAAACATCTAACCCGACATAACAAATATGCTGTAAAAAAACCCCAGCTCTCTCTTTTCGATGAAAGATTTTCCCCACTTTCTATATAATGATCAATGTAACTGCTGAATGACGTTCCATTCTTGTGTAGCTCAACAGCTCGGTAGTCACATGAGCTATCTGTTAATCGTCATATTTTATGGATTCGTTAATGTCATTTCACCTCACTAAATATTTAAATAATTTATTGTCTTATAAAATATCACGCGGTGTGAATCGATTCTGACATTTTATCCACTCGAAAAAGCCATCGAATAACAAATTATACACTCCGGGGAGAAGCACTAGTATTCGACGCCGATAAGGTCAATATTGGTTTTGCATAATAAAACATAAACGGTTCTATTCGTCGGAAAAGAACCCTCGGCAAAATAACTCATAGTAGGGTTGAACATTTCAAGTATCCTCCTCCTAAGAAAGCCGTCACTGTATATCATGTTGTAATCCATGTTTGTGGTATATGAAACACTTGATATACATATGAACGGGGTTTCCGCTGGCGGTCGCCATTTTTGGAATTTGAGAAAAAATAATAATGTGGCGATTAAAATTCGTCATTGGCGAAAGAATTTGCCGAAAGAAATATATATAACAATTTATTTTCAGCAATCTTGTTTATTTACTTTTTTTCGAGTTTCTCTGACTTTACTGATCAGACAATACGCGGAATTCACCTTGAACTCGTTAAGATTTTGACAGAAAATAAATAATCAGCTAATTGCATTTATAGCTTTGGTCAGCTACAGACATCAAAGGACTAATTAATAAAGGTGTTGATTGTATGATATGGTTAAATGGCTTCTGTCACATGTCACAAAAGGGATTTATAACCGCGTTGCGACGCACGTGTTAGAAGCAAAATTTTAACGCTTCCTCTCCTTCTTTTAATGATAGTCCAGAAAAGAAAACTGTTGTTATGAAGAAAAATGTTCAAAAGCAAGGAAGGTCTCTGATTTAAAACTTAATCATTTAACTTTCATATAGATCTTTGATTTGAGTGGGTACTTTAAAGTCGTTTCAGTGACAAACGTGTTTCAAGCATATAGTTTGACTTTATAACGATGGTCTAGAAGTAGAAAAGAAAACTGTCGTTATGAAGAAATCTATTCAAAAGGTTGGCATGGGAGTAACCCTTCGATGTAATGACTACACCTTGCAAGAGGGATCAATCTCAAGTGATAAGGTGTTTTGTTTTGTTGTAAAAACCACTTCTTTTTTTAAGGAGGTGGGGACTGGAAAAAAGGTAAAATATAAAAAAAAAATAATATATACTTGTGTTACCTGGCGAAAAAAAATAATAAAGTGTCGAAAGAGGTGGCGAAAAAAAATAATTGACACAGGGGAAACCCTGCATATCAACGAAGATGAACATATACAGTTTAGTCATTTAATTTATCATGAGTCTTTTGTATCCGAAACGTGCGTCTTGCGTAAATATAAAATTGCAATCCTAGTATCTATGATGAGTTTATTTACAACCTTTGGTTCGTTGGTAATGCTGGTGAAGTTTGTATTCCCCAAGGGTATCACCAGTCCAGTAGTCAGAACTTCTGTGTTAACACGGATTATCATTGTTATGGTCATAATTATAAATTAACTGTTTACAAGACTTTGAATTTTTGAAGTACTAATAAAAGATTCTCTTCCTCAGGAATATATTATATTAGCTGTATTTGGCAAAACCTTCAGGAATTTTTTGTCTTCAATGATCTTCAAATTCGTCTTTTATTTGTTTTTTTAATATTTTTTATAATAGCGTCACCGATGAGTCTTTTGTATACGAAAAGACGAAAATATAAAATTACAATTATGGTATCCATGATGAGTTTATTTACCCAGTTTTGGAAATCACTGATTGCCTTTTCCACAAAACCACGTATGTTGGTATCCTACAAATAGTGATGAATCCACAGTGTTTTAAACTTTAGATTCAAAAACATTTTGAGCATTAGTCGCAATACTAATATTCTTTTTTATTTGAAGTCATAATTTGCCTTTACTGTAATTTGAAACTAGAGGATTTCACTGCTGCTTAATTTCCTAGTTGACTTAAAATATAAATTTTGTTGATGCAACCGCAAGTAAGTACTAACAATTGTCTGGTATCTTTGATGACTTATTTGTTTATGTTGAAGTACGTCTTTATACTAACAAGCCAATGTTATTTTATGGTTTAAAACTTTAGTTACAATTCCCTCCAAATAAGTAATAAGTTATGAGTGACCCGCCTGACATTTCTTGTGTAGTACAACGGACAACGGTACTGAATGTGTTGACTCACTCATTATCTTCTGAAATATACTGTTTGTATTGTTTCCTTTTCATATGTAAAAATACATTTTGTTTTATTGACATCTTAATTGAATAAAACCATCACAATTATTTGTATCAACTTTGATTAAACTGTACATGGTCTGCTTCAAAAGAGGCCCTGATTGACAAACTTTTTTTTATTATTGCTGTTGCCATCAAAACGGTTTTCTAAAAAAGATTTGACACACGTGATTAACGTGTATGCTTATTTTATAGATAAGAGATGGACGATTGGGAGCTAAATTATGTAAGTTGTAATTATGTACGTTGTATTCAAATGAGAGAAATCTTGTTATTCGTATTTGTTATAAATTGTTATCCCTTTTCATTAAACTAAAATCAGTTATATCCAAATTCAGGTGTTGACGAAACAACAGTTTTATTTTAATTCATTAGAGTTTATACACCTATTCAAAATATCTCTTTTGTAGTTAAAGATTGGCATAAATTTATATACATTTATATATTATTCATTGGGAAAAGATGATGACCGTAACTCGATTCACGGTCTTCCCGAGATGTCGGATGAAAAAATAGGTCAGTATTGTCTCCTAAAGTGTTTTTACATCATTTTCTTTACAAAGCATACATTGGTATTATGTGAATTTATAAAAAAATTACACGGAAATCACAAATTACTACGGAGAAATGTACATGAAACAGGAAATATGATATGCAAAAATCGCTAAGATGACCGTAAATCATCATTAAAATCTTTACAAGATAAATGCGATTATAACAAAAATGACCGTGATTGGTAAAAAAGATGACCGTAATTTATAAAGGATAGCGGTAGCTTCTTAGGAATGATCGTCAATTCTAAGATATATCCGTATGTGTATTCATAGCTTTTTGTTGAGTTTGTCACAATAGAACTTAGGTTAGCTAAAATGAATATGTTAAATCATTTTCGTGTTTCTAATTAAATTTATATGATAATTACAAACCTTGTAGGATATAACAGTCATGGTATTATGTGGTCTGCCTTTTGTGTTTCTTAAATTTGTATTAAGTAATGCAAGATTTAGAGGTACACTCGACTTTGTTATAATGTTATTTAATTCATAACTAGTATTACATTCTAGGAAAGTGTTCTTTTTCTTCATTGTCATATAAAAGGATAATAGGTATTATTATACTTCTTTTTCTGGTAAGACAGTGCACTTTTTTCAACATCCTGCTTCCTGGGCAGTTGGTTTTAAACGCAAACAGGAATTTTCTGTTTGCATCCGAGGAAATTGTAAACGGGAAATTTTTGGAATAAACAAATATCTATTTAAAATAAAAAAAAAAGTATCCATTTCTTTTTAACTATGTGCCGTATTTTGAGTTCATGACAATAATAGTATATTTCATATTGATCGTAAACAATGAAATATTTATTGATAACAACGTTAAATTTTTAATACAAACTAACAGCGATATGACAACAAAATTGGAAAAAAAAATCATTAACATGATTAATTAACATATGAATATCTGGTAATCGAGGCCATGTGTAAGAAATTCCAGAAATAAAAAAATCTGTTGGCTTGTAGTTGGAGGCTGTGCATCGCAGGTTTCCTTTTACTTTAATCGCGCTTTTGTTGCATGTTTTCACCAGTTATTCATATGCATGTCTTGTTGTATGTTGATTTTCAAAATTATATTCTTTACCGTTAAACAGATGCATATGATAAACTATGTATTTGAAGCATGTCTTATATCCTTCCACGTAAGGATAAAACTCTCTCAGCAATACGTTTCACAACAACAAACAACACGATTAATTATTTGATACAGAAAAAAGGTAGTTATACAATAGTAAATACAAATACAGATATTTCTTAGGATTGACGGTTATCCTTTAATAGTTATTTAAGGTACCAGGATTATAATTTAGTACGCCAGACGCGCGTTTCGTCTACATAAGACTCATCAGTGACGCTCATATCAAGATATTTATAAAGCCATACAAGTAGAAAGTTGAAGAGCATTGAGGATCCAAAATTCCTCAGTGACGTTTATATCAAAATAGTTATAGAGCCAAACAAGTCAAAATTTGATGAGCAGTGATAATCCAAAAGTCCAAAAAATTGTGCCAAATACGGCTAAGGTAATCTATGCCTGGGATAAGAAAATCCTTAGTTTTTCAAAAAAATCAAAGTTTGGTAAACAGGAAATTTATAAAAAAAAAGACCACATTATTGATATTCATGTCAACACCGAAGTGTTTACCACTGAGCTGGTGATACCCTCGGGGACGAAACGTCCACTTTTAAAAGTCACGGTCATCTTTTAGAAATTACGGTCATGTTTTAACCTATTACGGTCACCCTTGTTATGAGTCGCTGATAATGTTATGAACGTTTCGATTGTGATTTACGGTGATCTTATCCATTTTTTCAAATTGAATTTCCTGTTTCATGCACATTTCTCGGTAGTAATTTGTGATTTCTATAAGAATAAGAATCTAATCTTTTATAAATTTTCGGCATACCAATGTATGCTTTGTTAAGAAAATGATATTGAAACGCTTTAACAGACAATACAGATACTACATGTAACCTAATGTTTAATCCGACATCTTAGAATGGCCGTGAATCGAGTTTTCCCCAGTGATTATTTAAGAAGTTTCGTTTTCATTCCAAAACATTTTGTTCGCATCTTCCTTTTATCGTTATTATTATTTTACACAACTATAATTTATTTCATGAACCCCTTTTAAGATTGTGTACTTTGTAAACATTGGAAATGAATCATTGCCTTATTCACAATATGTTTTGTTTAAAGCTAAGTTAACGAAAGTCCTTACTTATAACCACTTCTTACAATGAAAACCTTGCACATTATTGTAACTTGAAACAAATAAGATTTGCTATATTTCTATTGTATTAACGAAACATGTGCCATTCAATCCAGTCCTTTTGAACTACCAGTGAAGCTCCTTTGAATTTCTTGCATGTTTGATTGCGTGGCTTATGTCATGGATTGGTACCTGTCAAATATGTTCTAGTGAATACTTTTGTGACAAGTTAAGGCAGTTAGTAAACATATTGCTTGTAGAAATAACAATTTGGTTAAACATGTGATTTATGTCAGTGATTATTTAGTTATACATCCTTGCCTTTACAATATTTTGATTTGAGTGTTCCTGATTGAGATAAATTCAGAAAAAGCGTTTTAGACCCAATCCATATTTCAATGCTACTCAAAGTATTTGGTGAACATTTGACAGTATTTCTCAAAAATACAATTCTAATTTTTGAATTGGGGTAGTTCTTGAAGTGAACTGATTTGAGTTTCAACAACCACGCCACGAACACCGCAACAAGTATTGTTTTAAACTGTTTATAAACCCCATTATATAAAATGTAAATATTCTCAACATTTGTATAGGTAACGATTAAAACCAAACGTGACTTATAATTAGGCTACACAGCCAATTTTGCATAGGTACAATTTTTGTACTTAAAATCTGTAGTACTGAAATTTTACTTTTGATATTTAGTACTATTTCTTTAATTAAAATTATTGTACTATTTACGTACCTCTATTTTACAGTACTTGATTTGTAATTAAAGTTTTGGTACAGCAATATTAATAATACCAAAAGCGATCACAATATTCAATGCTTGAAAATCATAATTTTAAGAGTTTAAAATAGACATACTATCAAAATGCTGAAAATGTAACGTTGTAACCAAAAATATATAGTACTTATATTTTCAAGTACAAATCAATTACTGTAAAATACAGATACCTTCATAATTTTAGAGTAACAAAATAGTACTAAATATAAAAAGTAGATTTCTAGTACTACAGATTTTTGGTACAGTCATAATATTTATGCAAAATTGGCTGTGTATATCTGGTTAGAAACACAACTTGTGTCACATGTTAGTGACATGCATGCTGTGCATTAAAGCTATTAACGCTTAGCTGATTTGGAAGAGTGAAACTCCCGTAGGTGTTATGTACCCCCTTAAGTAATTTCCTGTTGTCTGTTGGAATATGTGTTTAGTATCAAACATGAATGTCCGTTCTGGTTATAATTGTTCGAGAGAATTGAGATAGAAATAGGGAATGAATGTATTAAAGATACAACAACCAGACCACAGAGCAGAAAACAGCGGATGGTCACAAATGGTTCTTCAACGCAGCGAGTTACGCCTCACTTAACTCCGTCCAATAATAAACAAACATTTATGTCGATAAAATGTCCTGTTTTTTGTACACAATTCTTAATTTATCACTTCTTTTAAACAAATCTTCGTTGTCGTTTACTTCGGATATTGGAATTTTGAATAACGAATAGGCTTCGTACTTCACGTTTGTAGTTAAACAAACAATATTGCATTTTTTTTTATCGTAAATAATACAACGAATGGTTAGATATCACACTTTTAAGTTATATCTTTGTTTTCCTCATTTGCATGCTCGTCTCTATGCTTGATCTTACACGACAATGTAATAAGAAGAGCAGGGTTTGCTCGTTTATCCAAGTTCATCGGACCACATCGGTATCTGTTTTGAATGTTGATAAATTTGTATGAACTAGATTTGGATGCTCAGACGCCAATTTTGAGCAGCTTTTAACTACTGTTGCTTTTGTTTATTAGTATTTAAATGAACTGAACATTCATTTTTTTTGTCTATCTGATGAGTTAAGCCTTTTTTAACTGATTTTTATAGTCGTTCTTATGTTGTACTGTTATACCACTGTCCCATGTTAGGGGGAAGGTTGGGATATCGCTAACATGTTTAACCCCGCCACATTATTTATGTTTGTGCCTGTTCCAAGTCAGGAGCCTGGAGTTCAGTGGTTGTCGTTTGTTTATGTGTTACATATTTGTTTTTCGTTCATTTTTTACCTAAATAAGGCCGTTAGTTTTCTCATTTGGATTGTTTTACATTGTCTTATCGGGTCCTTTCATAGCTGTCTATATGCGGTATGGGCTTTGCTCAATGTTGAAGGCCGTACGGTGACCTATAATTGTTAATGTTTGTGTCATTTTGGTCTTTTGTGGATAGTTGTCTCATTGGCAATCATACCACATCTTCTTTTTTATATTAAAAGATTTGATATAATTTTGAATCGAAATTGTGTTTTATATCATTCTAAAATAATATCGTACCAGACTTATATGACACTGTTGATGCTTTAATCATTGGCTTTAATGCATATGTTACAAACTTAAAAAACATATCTCGAACAGATGAGAGTTTATTGTAAACAGATTGTGAATTGGAAAACAATCGATGGACAATTGAATTGTTTAAAATGTATGTAATGTAATAGTTATTTAGTTGCGAGAAAATACCGTGTACCCTGAACATCTTTAGTGTGTACAAAACTTTCGTGAATAAGGGTATAACAAGTATAAAATGCAATAAGTGTCAAGATAAAAAAAAAATGATCTAGGTAGTCTTTGCTATTGCAAGGAGGACCAGTAAACATATGTGCAAATACTGCATTTGTTTTAACAAAAGAAAGACACAAAATATATATGATACTATTGTATAAAAAAATGTATTCCGAAAAGAAAATACTTGTTCAATTGAATATATATGTTTTTCTTTGCGCTTTTGTTGTATGTTTTCACCAGTTGTTCATGTGCATGTCTTGTTGTATGTTGATTTTCAAAATTATATTCTTTACCGTTAAACAGATGCATATGACTATGTATTTGAAGCATGTCTTATATCCTTCCACGTATAGGACAAAACTCTCTCATAAATACGTTTCACACCAACACGATTAATTATTTGATACTGAAAAAAGTAGTTAATCAATAGCAATACAAATACAGATATTTCTTAGAATTGACGGTTATCCCTTAATAGTTATCATAGGTACCAGGAGTATAATTTAGTACGCCAAACTCGTGTTTCGTCTACATAAGACTCATATCGAAATATTTATAAAGCCAAACAAGTAGAAAGTTGAAGAGCATTGAGGATTCAAAATTTAAAAAAGTTGTGCCAAATACGGCTAAGGTATTCGATGTCTGGAATAAGAAAATCCTTAGTTTTTTTTGTCTAGGTAGTCTATGCTATTGTAAGGAGGACCAGTAAAAATATATGCTAATACTGCATTTGTTTTAACCAAAAAAAAAAAAAAAAAATATATTTTATACTATTGTACAAAAATATTCCGAATAGAGAATACTTGTTCAATTGAATATATATGTTTTTATTTGCAGTATCTCCGTAAAGCAGTTACATCTGGTGATTTAGAACAGGTCAAGGATTATATTTCTAAAGGCGCAGATATAAACTATTGCGAGTGGGTGAGAATAGTACCATAGACAGCTTAATGAACTAGATATAATTAACCGGGAATATTGTATTGGACAATAACAAAATATCAAGCAATTGACAAAAAAGCAGTAATCTTCATTCTTCCAATTAATTCATCTATACATTTTCTTTTTTTCTAAATTTATATGTTTTTTGGATCAAATGGTGATTGTTTTAATGATGGCCATTACTTGCAATAGTCCCCGAATATATAAAGTTACCTCTTGCAAAAGTATGAATTATTCGAAATACGATTTTTTTTTATCCCAGGCGTAATGTACCTCATTCGTATTTGGCATCAATTTGAAAATGTTTGGGTCCTCAATGCTCTTTAAATTTGTACTTGTTTGGCTTTGAAACTATTTTGAAACACTGATGAGCCTTATGTTAACGATACGCGCGTCTGGTGTATAAAGTTTTAAGCTTGGTTCTTTTGATAACCATTTACACCACTGGGTCGATACCACTGCTAGTAAAACTTTCGTCTCCGATAGTACCACCAATCCAGCAGTCACCACTTCCGTGTTGACAAGAATTTCAATTACTATATGTTATTTTTATAAATTGACTGTAAAAGTATAAATTATTAGAAATACTCAGGATTAAAATAAAGCGAATCCAAATGTCCATGGCTTCCCTCTTCATCTTCACACAATTACTATTATCGTTTTCATAGAACATTGTTAGGTTCATTTTCGGAACCATATCGAGACATATTGGTTTCACTAATGTCCTGCAATCATCATGTCACATAATCTATAATTATGTTTATATATCATCTGATCAGAAATAATCAAGTTTGTATTATATATGCTATTTATAAATTTTATATGTTTGCATCAATCCTACACTAATACTAGTATAGTGTTTCGACGGTATTTTTTATGATAAAAAAATATTGTTATATAGGACAGCCGTCATAAGGGATTATCCTATATATTTAAAAAAGCTATGGTTTCTTTACCTTGTCGATGTCAGAAAATCTGTGCCTTTATAAGCAATTATCGGTGTTTTTGTGAATACTTCATTGCAAACAGCATTATCTCTTATGAGATGCCAATGTTTTAAAAGGTATTTCCGTAATTTGCTTATGCAAGGATTATGTTTAGTAGCCATTACAAGAGGAATTTCCTCTCTATGTTTCCCATCCTTAGTTGAAAACAAATGTTTTCTCTCTTTGTGTTAAGGCTTCATTGAAACAAGACATTATTTCAGTGTCAGTGTAACCCCTATTTATCAAATTCTGTTTGAACTTAGCTTTATTTCGATTGCCTGGACTGAGACCTCTTTTTTCTGAAATCTACCCGTTATGATACAAATGGTTATACAAAGAGTGTAGGACAACTTACCATGATGTTGTTGGTGTATTTGGTTTGTTGGAGTATAAAGCTTTTTTCAGTTTGTGTTGGGGTTGACAATATAGTACACAAACAGAACACACAACTTTCTGTCAAATTAAATGGGATTCGAATACACAGTTTATTAGCAGTTTCAATGAAAATGCGATTGAGAATTTTTGTTTTTGAAAATCACCATTCTCGAATGGTTGGCCAATGTTTTTTTTTGTACTTTAATCATTTGTATGACATAGTTTGTTTTATACGTCTGTATGATAATACGAACATTGTACCCTTGGCTAATGTTATTATTTTTGTACTCTTTTCATTCGTATAAAATAGTATTTTTCATATCACTGAAGGATAATACGAACAATGCAAATTTTGTATCTCAGTATGTTGGTTCGCCCTACACGCAACTGCTAAAGGTGAATTCATCAACGTAGTTAAATTTTTATTGGAAAGAGCAAATATAGATCAAAATAAAAAATAATGGTATGGGAAGACGCTCTTTACAGGATAGTTCAACTTTGTCAAATCTTTCATCAACCAAATAAGAATAAAACTAAAAATGTTTTATCGAAATCAAAAATCCCGCAAAAACTTTGGTATGAACAAATTAGTATAGTAGTATAACTGCTAACTCGTTTGAAACATCCAACAAAAAGAAAGAAAAAATATATTTTCATTACACATATCATGATACATTTAAAAAAGGTAATTGTGATACGATTGCTTACAAAACAACTTTTAACTACGTCACACATGACGTAGGTGTAAGCAGCTTGTCTGTTTCTGTTATATGATTTTGACAACTTTTAACTATTTCTTGTCCTATTTCGATTGCCTTTATTGTAACCTCTTTCATCAAATCTGCCCGTAATGATATCAACTGTTATACTATAAGTGCGATACAACAACCAATGCTATTTTTGTGTACTTGTTTGTTGAGTTTGACGCTACGGACAATAATGACCATATAAAGGCGATCAGGTTTTGTTGTGGAGGATGGACAATCATCCATACAGAACAACTAAACTTCTGGAAAAAAGGCAACCTTTTGTAAATGTAAATGGGATTCGAATACAGATCACCATGAGAATGTTTAATATACACATTTCTTCTCAGTTTTATGGTACTCCCTTTAACGTAGCTATAAGTGATTGATTCATTGACATAGTTAAATCGTTATTAGAAAAAAAAAGATATATATCCACATAAACAAAATGAGGTACATGATGACGTTCTTTACATTGTTAAATCTTCAATAAAAATCAAATAAGAAGCAAGGTGGATTTTTTTTTATTAAAATATATCAATAAAAAAACAGTATGAAAAGACCAAATAAAAAGAGAAAAAGTATGTTTGAATTACAAATATCCTGATACATGTGATATGATTGCCAATAAGACAACTTCAACTTACACGATGATGACTGCTGTACCCATATTTTGACTGTTTTATTTATTATGTCTGTTTAGTTCACACATCATTGTAAATATAACAGAATTTGATGAGACTGTCATCAAAGTGAGAGGCTCAGCGCTATAAAACCAGGTTAAATCAACCATTTTCTTTCATTTGAAAATGCCTGTGCCAATTCAGGAATATGACAGTTCTTGTCAACTTGTTTTTGATGTGTTTTGTCATTTGATTTTGTCATGTGATTAGGGACTTTTCGATTTGATTTCCTGTGAGTTCAGTATTTTAGTTATTTCACTTTCAACTACATCACTTATGACATAAGCAGCTTGTTATACAACCATACAATAGAAGATAACATATTTTGCCCAATAACACCTATTTATCTTTTAACATTATATAAGACTTAATACATGTAGCTCATAAAAGGTCATTTGACAAAATTTAAGCAGATTCTGGATTTTCTTTCTTTTGATTTGAGACCCAAATAATACCATGGCAAATATAAGGTAAATCTCCGAGTCAGCCTTTTCTAAAGTTTTAAAGAAAATAAGGTACGTGATGACGGTTTGTACATATTTGTTAATCTTTGTTGAATCTGTCATCAAAACCAATGTTAACATAATGTTACTATAGAACCAGGTTTAATCAACCATTTTCTACATTTGAAAATGCCTGTACCAAGTCAGGAATATGACAGTTCTTGTCCATTCGTTTTTGATGCGTTTTGTTTTTTGATGTTGCCATGTGATTATGGACTTTCCGAATTGATTTTCCTCTAAGTTCAGTATTTTTGTGATTTTACTTTTTATACACATCTCAGCAAAGTACTTTAATATTCAGAGTGAAACAAAAACGTTATGTATTTAGAAAATTCGAAATGCCAAAGCATGGTCAACCCAAGTATACCTAAATCATTGAAATTTAATAGGAATCAAAGACAAATAATCAATTAAGAATCATTTTCTTAGTTTAAGTTTATTTTGTATTCCAGTTGCACAGACACATTAAAACAAGGCTTTGTCATTAATGAACGCATGTATATACAACCACTCCTTTTTCTAATAAAGTCTGACGATGGGAATCCTCGCGGATCGACGACAGAAGATGTTGAATTATTGAAAAAAATATGTTAATTAAATGCACCAACAATTTATCATATGATTCCGATTATAATAAATTCCATGATGAATAATCAGCTGTTTTTCAAATTCAAAGGAAACAAATTGCGTTTAACTTTGTATATTTAAAACTGCATAAATTACTATTGTGTTTTTATTCACCTAGTCTGAATAAAAGAAAGTTTTGCTTACTTTATTTTCAAATAATAAAAAAAACATTTAGAACGTTAACCAATAATATATTTTTTGTGTGTTTCATCTATCAATGTTTAACCTTAACTGTTATTGTTTTTAAGACAATCAAATATATTAGTCTTACAAAACCATATGACATTAGTGATTTTTGTTTTATATCTTAAAATGTCATTTATTTTACCTAGTTGTCCTTATTTACCTTGTTCAACGACTTATCATTCAATTCAATTCTTACCAGGAAAGTATTTTCTAAAAGTAAATTTTACATCCATCAATTTGAGAGAGAAAAAAATGAATATATCCTAAGATGTATAATCGAATAATTTTGTAAACCTGATTAGATTATATTTTATGATATTAGTGAGCCCCAATTCTTTTTAATTTAATTACAAAAACTGAACAACATATAATTATAAAAATAACAAAATGGAATTATGAAAAGTCAGAAGCAACATGAATGTTTATCACTCATATTCACCTAGAATGTCTTTTTATGGATCGCTGTAGTGCCTCAGTGTGGGAATGGGTATAGTATTATTCAAAATCAATATCTTGTTCAGGTTCCATGTGCATCGATGACAGTTGTTATTGTGTTTGCATTCTATTTAGTATCTTTAGATTTTTCCGTTTTGGAATTTCATTTCATTTCAAAATCAGTGCATTTTCAAATTCTTGTAAATTCTGGAAATCACGGGGATTTTTACGGATGTATCGGTTTAACTGATCCCATATTTGTTCGATCGCATTGAGGTCTTTGGATTGTTTTGGACAATCTTTTGCTATTCCAGTTTGTCTGTTTATGTGTCTCCAAACTGTTGACCTATGCACATTCCATCGAGCCTTGACATCGGCAACACTCATTCCTGCATCAACCATCCCAATAACTACCTGGCGTTCGTTTTAGAGAGGGCTGGGCAACGGTTTAGGCAATTGTTTTAAACGTTTATACGTTTTCTTACCAATGGCGTGACCTAAACGTCAATGAAAAATAAATTTCATATAAGTACAGGTAAACAGGATAATCATTGATTACACGTGCATATAGATAGATAGATATAACAAGTACAACTTGGTACATATACATGAAATACAATATATTATAATTTTAAACATTAGCAGTCAATTAACATGTATATTTATACCAACCAGCCTTTAGAGGCTTATGATGCACTGTCATTTATGCACGAAAAATTATATCAATAGATTTCAAATCCATTAATCATCTTAATCCTTATTATATCAGAGGCTTAATTCTTATTAGATACAATGTAGTTTCAATATATCAGTTGTGTTTGTTAATTAATTGAAAAATATGGATAAAAGTAACTTATTAATTTTGGATTGATAATGTATGAGGTGTACATGGATAATTTGGAAGATAAGAGTTGTCTCTCTTTGTACGTGTCCACATTATATTAGGGTAAAAAATAGAAATTAACATAAAAGATAAAAATTTATTGATTGAATTCTGACAGTTGATTAATATAATAGTGATTTATCCCAAATGCTGTTAAAGCAGAGAAGTAGGTAGCACTATGGCTAATATTTGAAAATGTAAACTGGTACAATGTACATGTAAATGCATACAAGATCATACAAGTAAGAAATAGATAAAAAAAAATATGACATAATTTAACACAATAAGTACATAACAAGCATGTATAACAAAGAGCTAACCAGACCCTACTTAGACTTAGTTAAATGCAGCTCTAATAAAAATATATTTACAATGACTAGAGTTTGTATTAATGTGTACTTTGCCTTTCAATCTTAGTGTTACTTTGGGTTATCTCCCTTTATCAAAATTGAAGATTTGACATTTGCTTCTTATTTGGATAAATTTTGTTTGCTTTTTTTTTATTTTTTAAAAGGTATCTTTGTTAGTGCATAAAGTTGTTCTATTGTGTAAAAGTGAATTTGTATTATTGTGAATATCATCGTCTCATGTGTGCCTGTTCCAGTGATCATACATGTATTTTCCACAAAGTGTTTTGTCATGAGTTAGTTTGAAACATTTATAATTCAAGCTTTTTTCAACAGTAAAATGATTCACATTACATATATTATGAACAAATTGTATGCACTGTAAATGTTGATATGTAACATCTCTCACTTTTACATTTATCTTAAAAATTTACATTGCATTCACATAACCACATAAAAATAAAGCGTTCATGTACAATTTTCTCAAATTTCTTAGCGGGTCTAAGCAAAGGTTATCGAACTCAAAAGTGTGAATAGAATATTTATTGTACATTATCATGTAGAAAAATGTGTGTTACTGACTGATGAAAAATTTGACAAATAAATGAGCAGACTTTGAACATAAATATTCATATATTGATCAGCTTCAAACTTTTGAAATAATTATCATGATTGTGTAGTATAATTATCTTCGGTAGAAGTAGAAAAAAAAATTGTGACTTTGATGTAAATTAAATAAATTTCAAAATTGCTTTAAACATTTGGCAGTTAAAAAATGCGTTGGAGCTAATATAATATAGCACACGGCCAGATTTACATAAAGATCTTTTATACTCATAATCATAATTTCACAAAATGCTTTTATAAGTGTTAATTTAATTTTACAGCAGTAATTGTTATCCTGACACTTCACAGTTTTGTTCTGATTATGTTAAGCTGCATCTTTTGTCCAAAGCTACCAGTAGAAAGTTGGTGACCTCACAGATTGTGTCTGGTGTTATTAACAACAATTTAAACAGTTCATCATTGTCAAGTTCCTGTGTGTGTATGTTCAGCTTGCCTTCTACTGTAGAAAAACAATGTTTGTCTATCTGCGGAATAGGCAGGACACTGAATCAAAACATGCATCTCGTCCTCAAAAGCTCGATTATTCCATGCTTTGTAGAGTCTTTGTGATATAGGTTTTTGTCGGTAGCGACCTATTTCTAATTCTATAGGAAATGTACCACTTCTTAGCTTTGAAATAACAGATCTTTGCTTTGATGACATAGTCTTGTTAACAACTGGTGCTTGGCAATAATTTTCTGTAATTTTGATATATGTCCTAAGTTTCGGCATACCGTTCACATTGGTTTTCATTTTGGCCAATTTATTTCTATTCGAGTTTGTCCGTTTATGTGTTTAAACTGTTGACCTATGTATATTTAAGCGGACCGCGACCTAAGCAACAATCATTCCTGCATCAACCATCACAAAAGCTTCATAACGGTCTTTTTCGGGGAGACTTGGTCGACGCTCCATGCAATTTTTAAAAACGTTGATGTGTTTTTGTTTACCAATGGTGTGTTCGAGAACGTCAGTGAAAAATAAACTTCACATTTTGATTTAAAAGTACAGGTAAACAAGGTAAAAAATCGATTACACGTACAAAGCATAAAACGCGTTAAATCAATCACCTGGACAAAAGTACGACTGTTTAAAATTAGAGGTAGACCTAAAGATTATATCAATGATGCTTATTTTGTTGTTGGTAGAAGCGAAAAAAAACCAAACTTGTTAACTCAGTATAATTAGATTTTTAGACTGATACATCATACTTTATTAAACGTCACAAGTGTCGTAGCAAAAAGTTGATAAACCAGGTTTATGTCATAGAGCATCTCGTGCTGTTTTAAAATAATTTATTGGCAGAAACAATGACCTTGTTGATAAATATACCGTATCAGCTTCATAAATGATTCGTAATGGTCCTGAAGTAGATATTTTAGGTACTGGCGTTATTTATCATCGACGTTATACGTGTTCTATTGTTGATTGCTTATTTTGTTATCTTAACGATTTGTTTTAATTGGGTGAAAGCCCCTTTTCGTAGAGATTTGTTCTGATTATTATATGTTTTTTTTTCTTCCACCATATTTGTTTCCTGTAGAGTTTTTTGGCTGTTTCGCATTATGTCGTTTAGACATTTTACAAATGATGTCGAACAGTTATTATGCTTTTTTATTTTTACCCTGTCTGAACACTTTTCTTTGTAAGAGTTATTTTCCCGAAAACTGTTTTTCGTGTAATAACTACTCTTTTAGAAGGCGTCATTCAATTTAAAGCCTTTGCTTCGTGACCTGAAACCGGAAGTGAAATTTTGTAACCGGAAGTACATTTTTTTAAGCAAAAGTATAAAAAAAAACTTGATAATTTTGAAATCAGTGTACTTTAAACTACCATCTGACAGACAAATTGACATTTTAAACTTTTAGTGAATATTGTCATACCAAATTAATTACAGTGGGGTAAACAAGGCGTTCAATTGTTATCTAATCAAGTGATTTTTAAATATTATATTTCGCCTAATTGTTTGATTGTTTTATTGCGCAGTATTTTTGTTTCAACAGTTATCACTTTAATATTTGATATATGATATCGAGCAGTTTAAATATATATATTCAACATTGTACTTGTTTAGCTTTATAAATATTTTGATATGAGCGTCACTGATGAGTCTTATGTAGACGAAACGCGCGTCTGGAGTACTAAATCATAATCCTGGTACCTTTGATAACTATTATACGCTTTTAAAATTACATTGTTTAAACAAACACTTTACTTTGTCGTACGAATTTCTCCAAACACTGATTGATTTATGGGGACTACTTCTATGCAACCGTAACCAAATTGCTCGTTATATCGATCTTACTGATATGGAAACTAATTGTTCCCGAAGAGATCCGGAGACTCCATATGAGAGTTACTTCCCCATATGCATTTGATATAAGTGATATGCATTTGTAACCGATATACCATGGATAAAGGAAGGGTCTTTGGTTTGAGGTCCTTGTTTCATTAAAATGAAAATAAGGTCGAAATCAAAAGTCAAGGTCATGTTTTTTTATTTTGTTTATTATCACTTTAGATATTGACAATTTTTTTTATTTTTAAATTGTACGTGTCGACACATCATAAGACATACTATCTTGGTTAAAAGTGTACGTTGATATTTAATTGGATTTGTTTCTCCTTTTTTTCAGCTGTGTTTTATTATAACACATACAATATATATATTTTTGGACAGTAGAGACTATAGTTCTTTTGATTTAGGCCCTTGCTTGATGACCTTTACATTGAGGAAATTTGACGTTCTACATTTTAATCTTTGCTGTATATTATTATTGGTACATGATAAAGTCATTGTGTATTTTACCTTGATTAACAGATGTTAACCGGAAGTAACCTTTCTAGCCCGGAAGTTGTTATGTTTGCATTATCTTTAATGTTGAAATGTTATATTTTTAAAATCAGTAAAAAGTAAGAGTTACATAAAAACAAATGTAAAATTTTGTTAACCAGAAGAACCTACCATTTTCCCTTATTTTTATTAAAAGTATATAGAAACCATATTTGACTCATAAAAAACAACGTTCAATAAGCTAAACTATATTTTGTAACACAAGAATTGACATTTTAAACGGAAAGAAAGTATTTGTCTATCAACATATGTGCATATTTCAGTTTGAAGATCTTCAATTGTTCTCTGCAAAATTGGTGTTTAATACATTTTTTCTTTGTAACTAGAAATTCAAAAATTATCGCGTGCATTTTTTATAGCGATTTTGTCATTTTAGACGAAAATGCTATTTTGATTTTTGCGATATTGAGAAAAATCAAAACAAAAGTTTATATAAAAAAAAATGCGAGTTTAAATTGTTGCGAACATAGCCCTGTCGCATTTTTCGCATTAACTAAAACATCGCAATAATTTCTGAATATTTCATTAAATATATACAGAAATTTCCTCTTTTACATATTCTAACATCGGACTGTGCAAAAACTAGATCATCTTGCCTTTGTCAGTCTTGTATGTTTTTTTTTTATGTTGATTCATTTATCTGTTTCGGAGTTAAGTGTGACGTCCATTTTTCCTGAACTAGTATACATTATTGTGAAAGACCAGCTGAAGCTTACCAACGCGTAGGGGATTTTATAGTTATGTTTAAGACCCATTGGTCGCTTGGACTGTTTTCTGTTTGTGTTTTGTCTCTTTGACACATTCCCCGTTTCCATTCTCAATTTTATTCAAAAAGTTATAGAGCGATATTCATAGTTGTTGATATACCATGTACTAGTTTAAACATATTTATTTATAGTGGATTGGGAAACAAGTTATTGCAACTTATATCAATCCCTGTCCACTCTGTAGCTGCGAGTGCTGCATGGTAGCCGCATTAGCCTGCTCTATTTCGAAATCTACAAGGGAGTTTTTACGTGCAAGATATATATATATATATATAGCTCTCTTTTAACACTGGTCAGCCTTTATCGCCCCTTTCCGATGGACTATCATGTACTAAGTTTTTGACGCATTGGTTCCATATTGCATGTTCAATTTTTTAACTTTAAAATAAATGAATAAAAGCAACACTGATATGAATAAAAAAATATGTTTATATTACAGAGACACTTGAGTAAAACACTCACCTATCAAATAAAACAAACAATCAAACAATTTGGATGAGGAGTTGGATTAATGTAAAGATCAAACCTTTTGTCTTTGTTGAAGTGTAAACTATCAAATGCCGTTATTATCATATTGCAGTATTGTATTCTTACCTTGTATCTCAATATCCTACTATGATATGTTATCGGTGGTATAAAGTCTGGTTGATGGGATATTGGAATGTCGACAGAAAAAAAAACCAAAAAAAAACCAAACAAGAAACGAGATTGGTGCTTGGATTAAAGGTCAAACAAAAAACGAAAAGTATTGTCTCAATTTATTTCTACTATAAGATACCTATACCTAAGTAATTGTATTAGGTGTGTGTCTTTTAAAGGGAACATTCGCGAATTTGTACTCATCATTTTATTATGTTCAGAATAATCATTGATAATACAATAAAACAAATATTTACTAAGTTTTGTCTGGATATGAAAACTAATAAAGAAAAAAATTGGGAATTATTAATGTTATTTATTCGAACTTCCTGACTTCTGTGACGTAGTTTAAGTCTTTTTGCATGCCGGGAGTAGAATTAATCTGTTTTAAGTCTTGTTCGTTAATCATCTAAAAACACGATTTAAAGCCCATCGACGACTTTTGGTGTAGCTTTTAACCAACTAATAATTTAGAAAAAAAAGTGATCAGCCGTAAATCTTTTAAAATTAAGATGTACGATTAATACTTAAGGATTTCTTATATGATTATAGTATTTAAGGTAAATCATACAATATAATGTTTTTATGATTGGTAAATGCGTGGTAAACTGTACGGTAATTAAAAGATTAGCATTATGTAATTTTAATCTTTTGATCTTCTCTAGAGTGTTGTTTGCCCTGAAGGCTTCACCGTTGAAGGTGTGAAAAACATGAAGAAAAAAGAGGATAAAATACAAAATACCTGAATCGCCGTTATATGTATTTTTTTAAACATTTTGGGTTAGCTCATTTTTTAGATAAATATTTTGTTGAATATTTTGTTGTAACATCAAAATTTTGAATTACTATAAATTAAATAATTTCATAAATAAAAATGACACAAGAAAACAAGTGTATAAATCAAAACTGTTCTACTTTGAATTATCATCGGTAACCTTGAATATTAAAAATGTGCATAGATTGATTGATTGATTGTTGGTTGTTTAACGTCCAATGGCAAATATTTCATGCATATTCAGGACGATGCATATACAAATTATAATTAAAATATATAGTTTGGTCCTTCCAAAGCGATCTATATTTATTACCTTATCGGGAAAGTCCTTATTGAAAGATTCATAAACCCACTCTACACAAGAGACATATATACGTCTGTTTAAACTGACAAGCATGCGCATAAAGAGGACAATCAGTATATTCTTTAAATTTCTGTGATTTAATACCAAGCAAAAAAGAAAAACCCGAAATAAATTTAATGCTCAACATTTTTCCTGGAAAATATTCACATCCTCATTCAGTCTGAAAATAAGAAAAGAATTTGGCATACAGGACATGCAGAACTGTGAATGTCATACAACCTTGTTATATCAGATACTATTAAAAATGTGAACCTGTATACGTAGGACCCCATGGGACGTCACCTTATCAAATATATAGGTAATATACAAGTAGGTCTGTTATACACGGAAATATCAGGTCAATCGGAAACTATTTTGAAACACTGATGAGTCTTATGTAAACGACACGCGCGTCTGGCGTATATAGTTTTAAGCTTGGTACCTTTGATACCTATTTACACTACTGGGTCGCTACCACTGCTAGTAAACTTTTCGTCTCCGATGGTAGCACCAATCAAGTAGTTCACCACTTCGATGTTGACAAGAGTTTCAATTACTATATGGTCATTTTTATAAATTAACTGTAAAAGTATGAATTATTAGAAATACTCAGGATTAAAATAAAGCGAATCCCAATGTCCACCGCTTCCCTCTTCATCTTCACACAGTTACTATCATTGTTTTCATAGAAAATTCATGTGTAAGGTTTATTTTCGGAACCATATCGATATATATTGGTTTCACTAATGTCCTGCAATTATCATGTCATATAATCTATAACTATGTTTATATAATATCATCTGATATGAAATAATCAAGTTTGTATTATATATGCTTTTTATAAATTTTATATCTTTGCATCAATTCTACACTAATATAGTGTTTCGGCGGTGTTTTTTATGATAAATAAAATATGGTTATATAGGTCCGCCATCACCAGGGATTGTCCTATATATTTAAAAAAAAAACCTATGGTTTCTTTACCTTGGTCGATGTCAGAATATCTGATAAATTTCTGTGCCTTTTATAATCAATTATCGGTGTTTTTGTGAATACTTCATTGCAAACAACATTATCTCTTAAGAGATGCCAATGTTTAAAAAGGTGTTTCCGTAAATTGCTTATGCAAGGATTATGTTTAGTAGCCATTTCAAGAGAAATTTCCTCTCTATGTTTCCCATCCTTAGTTGAAAACAAATGTTTTCTCTCTTTGGGTTAAGACTTCATTGAAACAAGACATTATTTCAGTGTCAGTGTAACTCCTATTTATCAAATTCTGTTAGAACTTAGCTTTATTTCGATTGCCTGGACTGAGACCTCTTTTTCTGAAATCTACCCTTTATGATACAAACAGTTATACAAAGAGTGTAGGACAACTTACTATGATGTTGTTGGTGTATTTGGTTTGTTGGAGTATAAAGCTTTTTTCAGTTGGTGTTGGGGTTGACAATACAGTACACAAACAAAACAAACAACTTTCTGTCAAATTAAATGGGATTCGAATACACAGGTTATTAACAGTCTCAATGAAAATGCGATTGAGAATTTTGTTTTTGAAATTCACCATTCTCGAATTGTTGGCCAATGTTTTTTTTTGTACTTTAAACATTTGTATGACATAGTTTGTTTTATACGTCTGTATGATAATACGAACATTGTACCCTTGGCTAATGTTATTATTTTTGTACTCTTTCCATTCGTATCAAATAGTTTTTTTTCATAACACTGAAGGATAATACGAACAATGCAAACTGTTTATCTCAGTATGTTGGTTCTCCCTACACGCAACTGCTAAAGATGGGTTCATCAACGTAGTTAAATTTTTATTGGAAAGAGCAAATATAGACCCGAATAAAAAATAATGGTATGGGAGGACGTTCTTTACAGGATAGTCCAACTTTGTACAATCTTTCATCAACCAAATAAGAATAAAACTAAAAATGTTTTATCGAAATATACACAACTTTGGTATGAACAAATTAGTATAGTAGTATAACTGCTAAATCGTTTGAGACATCCAATAAAAAGAAAGAAAAAATATATTTTAATTACACATATCATGATACATGTAAAAAAGTAAATGTGGTACGATTGCTTACACAACAACTTTTAACTGCGTCACAAATGACGTAGATGTAAGCAGCTTGTCTGTTTCGGATGTACAATTTTGAAAATTTAATAATATCTTTTCCTATTTCGAAATTGTCTTTATTTCAACCTCTTTCTTCAAGTCTGCCCGTTATGATACCATTTATATACTACAAGTGCGATACAACTAACTAAGATATTGTTGTGTATTTGTTTGTTTTCATTTCAGTATAATGGTAATACTCCTTTACATTCAGCTGCTAGTGGTGGACATCTCGACATAGTACAATTTTTATTAGAAAGAGCAGCTATAGATCCAAATATAAAAAATAAGGTACGTGATGACGTTTTGTACATATTTGTTATTTTGTTGGATCTTTCATCAAAATCAATGTTTACATAATGTTGCTATACTCATCTCAGCAAAGTACTTTCATCTTCAGAGTAAAAAAAGGCTTATACATCTAGAGTATTCGAAATGCCAAAACATACGTTTACCCAAATTATTGAGATTTTATAGGAATCTTAGATAAATAATCATTTAAGAATCGTTGTCTTAGTTTACGTGTATTTGTTATTCCAAATACACAGACTCGCCAAAACAAGGCCTTATCATTAATGAACGCATCTATATACAGCCAAAACTTTTTTTTGTAATAAAATCTGAAGATCGGATTCCTGTCAGATCGAGGTAGAATTATTGCAAAAACGATGTTAACTAAATGCGCAAACATCTTATCATATGATTCCGGTTATGACAAATTCCAGCATTGTTTTTTAAATTCAAAGGAAACAAATGCCGTTTTTTTGTTTTTTTATTAACTAGTCTGAATAAAATAAAGGAGTTTTGCTCAATTTGTTTTAAAATAAAAAAGAATTTACACGTAAACAAATGATATATATTGTGTGTGTTTTATTTATCGAATGTTTAACCTTAAAGGGAAAATTCACGATTTTTTACTTATGGTTTAAATATGTTCATTATGACATAAAATATATATTCACCAAGTTTTATCGCTATAATAATGTGCAGTAATAAAGGATAAATGCAATATTTAATGAAAAAATATAAACTACTTCCTGTAGGTCGTGACGTTTTCTCCTGGTTTTTCCATGCCGGGATTTAAAATACAATCATTAAAAGTCTTGGTTTTTAATCATATTTTAACGTAATCGTAAGCGCGCCGATGACTTATGCTTTATCTAATAACCATCCGATAATAAGAAGATAAAACGCACAGATGTTCAATTGTACATATTCATGAGATAAATTTTCTATGTTAAACGTACATGTTCGAATTATTTTTGTAGACAACACAAAAAGTTATAAATTTATTTTTAATTAATGTATTTTCGGACTGATAAGGTGAACAAAGTAAAGTACAATAATCTGTAAAGACAATATGTTGGTGTACTCTTATTGACCTTTTACTATCTCTGCTATGACTTGGTTGATACGATGTGTGTATTCACGGTTCTGTGGCAATACTCGTAGATGGCTTGTTGAAAGGTAAATTGTTATTTGCACTTCGGTATTTAACCACGCCTCTCGGGCACACCTTGCCAGGTGTGACTGTCTATTCGGATCAGTGAATTATAAGACAAGGGAGCATTCAATACACATATTTAAAATATATATTCAAGTTGGTGACAAATAAAAATTGATCGCCGTGGAATTATTTAATATGTTTGGTGCTATTATTATTGGAAGATAACTCTACCGAAGCGGAATATAATATGAACGAATAAAGAAAACATCCTTTTGTAATCGAGAAGTTTTAAAAAAATGACAGCAAATATAAGGTCTTCTTTGAATGGAATCGAACAATAAAATTACGAATAGATATTCTTTATCAAGTGTGAAAAACGTCAACCAAATTTAATCATAATCGGGGACGTCCTTATTAAAATGTCTTCGTCTCACAACGTATATACTTAATAACTATTTGACCAAAGATGTTTAAAAACAAAAGACAACGAATTTAATGTCATCTTTCTCTATTTTTGAATGTAATTATAAGTCTGTTCAACTGGCAAGAATACCCATAAAGCGGACAAATATCTGACAAGCAGTTTATTCTTTAAATTTGCTGTCATTGAATATCAAGAAAGAAATAAATCCCGAAAATGATTGTAAACTTTAATACTCAATAGCTTTCTTAGAAAATATTCACATCCCTCGGGGATTATTAGTGTACGTCCAGTTGCATATGTCGGAACAATTGTGGTGATGACGAATTTCTTTCTTTATTCGAGAACCATCTAATTGATATATAAATCTGTGATTTTACTATGTTCATAACTTCGATGAACCAAAGCAAGTTATAGATCGAGCTGTATTTAAATCAAATTGGTCCTCCTCTTCTTCTTCTTCTTTTGGTATACAATTATAGTCTATCGAATTGGATGATTACATACTGTTGGTATACGTGGACTAGTCTATTTACAAAACTTTTACCCCAATTTGCACAAAATGTATGTTTCTTTCTTATGTTCAATGTATACATGTATATATTTTAAATTGCGCTGTAGTTCCGTAACTTTCTATCCGGGCGTATAAACGAATCGTCGACAAGTGCGCATATTTTTTTAATCAACATTTCTGGAATGATCCAGGTATGTCCTTTACTATTGACAACGAGTAAATATTACATTTTCCCAGAGACATATAATACAATTATATGTCTCTGATTTTCCTAAATTAACCCTTGGAAAAAATACGTATATTTGAATATCTTCAATTTTTTTTTTTTTTTTGGTATCATTTTTTTTTTTTATAAATAATATTCTTTACACCAGAAATTTTATTTATAAACAAGCGTATGAGTTGAGTAATGACTAGTATATTATATCACTTTCGGACACGCAAGACAGAGATGTATATTATACATGCACCTGATAGTTCAAAATGGAAAGTTATAAGTTATCGGCAGTGTACACTGATCAATACCTACAGAAGTGAAACGATGCATGAACTTGCAAGCCCGACAGGAAATCGCTTGAATACCGGGACGTGTCACCTTACACCCCTCACAATACCTTCGGGAGTAATACCTTAAGCCATTAGGGTGATCAGTGGAGCGAAGATCCTAATTTATTTGAATAAAGTATATTACTTTAAAGAATTATGAACGAATTAGATTTTCGAAAACAATTTTCACGGAACACTTATTTATGATTTGAACTTTGACTTTTTAACTAATTCCAATATTAACAGTTTAAAAATAACAGACTATATGGTTATTAAAAAAATAAGAACATTTTCCGTATCAAGTTAGTTAGTCAGATAAAACAACCGTACGATTGACAAGATATCGACACGTAATTACGACTACATCGGTTACTGTAGTTTTGTTTCTTTGTGGTTTATAGACATATCGTGATTTTTATTTGGACAAGATAACAAAATGGCGGAACGCAGATAACCGATACTCAAAATTTAAAATCGATGGTGATCTCTTATCTAGCGGAATAAAACTTTAATATTTATAAATTTGAGCATTTTTATACATAATGGACAGAATATCAATTTTTGATTTTTTTGCGAAGTTTCCCTTTAATTGTAATAGTTTTCAAGACAAACAAATATAATAGCAGTTTAACAATATGACTTACATTGTAGGTGATTTATTGTTTTATATCTTTAACATGTCATTTATATGATCTATTTGTCCTTATTTATCTTGTTCAACGACTTATCATTAAATCTAATTCTTATCAGGAAGGTATTTTCTAAAAGTAAATTTTACATCCATCAATTTCAGTGAAAAAAAAGAATATATCCTATGATGTATAATTCAATGATTTTGTAAAACTGATTAGATTATATTTTATGATATAAGTGAGCCCAATTTTTTTAATTTTTTTTTACAAAAACTAAATAACACATAACTATAAAATAATAAAATGGAGTTATGAAAAGTCAGAAAAACAAGAATGTTTATCACTCATATTCACTAGGAATTTAGAGCGCTGTAGGGTCCCAGTGTGGAAATGGGTATAATATTATTCAAAATCAATAACTCGTGCCTGCGCCAGTTGTATCGATGACGGAATATTATTGATTTAGTATCTTTTCACCTTTTGGAAATGGAGTTCATCTCCTTATCAGTGCATTTTCAAATTCTTGTAAATTTTGGAAATCGCCGGCATTTTTACGGCTGCGTCAGTTAAACTGATCTCATACTTGTTGGATCGGATTGACGTTTTTGGATCATTTTGGCCAATATATTTCTATTCGAGTTTGTCCGTTTATGTGTTTAAACTGTTGACCTATGTATATTAAAGCGGACCGCGACCTTAGCAACACTCATTCCTGCATCAACCATCACAAAAGCTTCATAACGGTCTTTTTCGGGGAGACTTGGTCGACGCTCCATGCAATTTTTAAAAACGTTGATGTGGTTTTTTTTACCAATGGTGTGTTCGAGAACGTCAGTGAAAAATAAACTTCACATTTTGATTTAAAAGTACAGGTAAACAAGGTAAAAAATCGATTACACGTACAAAGCACGAAACGCGTTAAATCAATCACCTGGACAAAAGTACGACTGTTTAAAATTAGAGATAGACCTAAAGATTATATCAATGATGCTTATTTTGTTGTTGGTAGAAGCGAAAAAAAAACCAACTTGTTAACTCAGTATAATTAGATTTTTAGACTGATACATCATACTTTATTAAACGTCACAAGTGTCGTAGCAAAAAGTTGATAAACCAGGTTTATGTCATAGAGCATCTCGTGCTGTTTTAAAATAATTTATTGGCAGAAACAATGACCTTGTTGATAAATATACCGTATCAGCTTCACAAATGATTCGTTATGGCTCTGAAGTAGATATTTTAGGTACTGACGTTATTTATCATCGACATTACGTGTTCTATTGTTGAAAGCTTATTTTGTTTTCTTAACGATTTGTTTTAATTGGGTGAAAGCCTTTTTTCGTAGCGATTTGTTCTGATGACTATATGTTTTTTTTACTTCCACCATATTTGTTTCCTGTAGAGTTTTTTGGCTGTTTCGCATTATGTCGTTTAGACATTTTACATATGATGTCGAACAGTTATTATGCTTTTTATTTTTACCCTGTCTGAACACTTTTCTTTGTAAGAGTCATTTTCCGAAAACTGTTTTTCGTGTAATAACTACTCTTTTAGTAGGCGTCATTCAATTTAAGGCTCTGCTTCGTGACCTGAAATCGGAAGTGAAATTTTGTAATCGGAAGTACATTTTTTTTAAGCAAAAGTAATAAAAAAACTTGATAATTTTGAAATCAGTGTACTTTTAACTACCATCTGACAGACAAATTGACATTTTAAACTTTAAGTGAATATTGTCATACCAAATTAATTACAGTGGGGTAAACAAGGCGTTCAATTGTTATCTGATTAAGTGATTTTTAAATATTATATTTCGCCTAATTGTTTGATTGTTTTATTGCGCAGTATTTTTGTTTCAACAGTTATCACTTTAATATTTGATATATGATATCGAGCAGTTTAAATAAATATATTCAACATTGTACTTGTTTGGCTTTATAAATATTTTGATATGAGCGTCACTGATGAGTCTTATGTAGACGAAACGCGCATTTGGAGTACTAAATCATAATCCTGGTACCTTTGATAACTATTATACGCTTTTAAAAATTACATTGTTTAAACAAACACTTTACTTTGTCGTACGAATTTATCCAAACACTGATTGTTTTATGCGGACTACTTCTATGCAACCGTAACCAAATTGCTCGTTATATCGATCTTACTGATATGGAAACTAATTGTTCTCGAAGAGATCCGGAGACTCCACATGAGAGTTACTTCCCCATATGCATTTGATATAAGTGATATGCATTTGTAACCGATAAACCATGGATAAAGGGTCTTTAGTTTGAGGTCCTTGTTTCATTAAAAATGAAAATAAGGTCGAAATCAAAAGTCAAGGTCATGTTTTTTTATTTTGTTTATTATCACTTTAGATATTGACAATTTTTTTTTTAAATTGTACGTGTCGACACATCATAAGACATACTATTTTGGTTGAAAGTGTAAGTTGATATTTAATTGGATATGTTTCCCCCTTTTTGTTTAGGTGTGTGCTGTTATAACAAAAAAATCATATACATTTTTGGACAGTAGAAACTATAGTTCTTTTAATTTAGGCCCTTACGTTATTACCTTGAAATTGAAGTCAATGTTAAAATTAAATTTGACGTTCTACATTTAATCTTTGCTGTATATTATTATTGGTACATGATAAAGTCATTGTTTATTTTACATTGATTTTGACTTTAAGCGGAAGTAACCTTTTGTAGCCCCGAAGTTTTTATTACTGCATTATTTTTAATGTTGAAGAACGTTATATTTTAAAAATCAGTCAAAAGTAAGAGTTACATAAAACCAAATGTAAAATTTTGTTAACCAGAAGTACCTATCATTTTTTCCGTATTTCTATTAAAAGTATATAGAAGCCATATTTGATTCATAAAAAAAAACAACGTACATTAAGCTAAATTGTATTTTGTAACTTTAGAATTGACATTTAAAACGGGAAGCAAATATTTGTCTATAAAAATATGTTCATTTTGCGGTGGAAAGATATCCAATTGTTCTCTGCTCAATTGGTGTTAAATACATTTTTTGTCTTTGTAACTGGCAATTCAAAAATTATCACGTGCATTTATTATAGCGATTTTGTCATTTAAGACTTAAATGCAATTTTGGCTTTTGCAATATTGAGAAAAATCGTAACTATAATTTATAAATAGTAGGCAAAAAAACAACGTTACATTGGTTTTTAATTTGAAAATATCACATATATTAATTTCAAATATGTTCGTGATTAAAACTAGTAACCTGAATGATTTATCTATCAAATTTACTCATTTATAAAAATATTGGAAATGACGTGACGTCATTTTCTGATTTCAAACAAATAACCATTTTTTTTTTAAATTTACCTGTATAGAGTTGGAATCGAGTTGTCCTTTTTGACATTTATTGTGTCGAACACGATTGTTAACAAAAGGTCACATTAAAAAATTGGAAAAAGTTACACGTAAAACAATGCCACGGGATGTTGGCAGCAGGAATGACTCAAGTGCAGGTTGCAAATCATTTTAATGTCTCCAGAATGACTATTGCAAGGCGTAAGACTCGTCTCAGAGATACTGGCACAACAAATGATCGCCCCCGTAGTTGCAGGCCACGTGAAACGACGTTACGTCAAGACAGACACATCCGCATCATTCATCTCCGGAATCCATTTGTAAACGCGTCACAAACTGCACGACAAACCTACGGAAGACATAACAACAGAATATCTGCTCAAACAGTTTGTAACCGATTGCGTCAAGTTGGTCTGAGAGCTCGTCGTCCATTGAAGGGACCTATCCTTACGCAGCGTCACAGGATGGCGCGACTTTAATGGACACTTTAATGGAATAGGCAAACATTGAGACAGGTTCTTTTTACCGATGAATCTAAACTCAACTTGAAATTTAGCGACGGCAGAACCAGGGTCTACCGGAGACGCAATGAACGATTTTCTGATGCGTGCGTGCAAGAAACAGATCGGTTTGGTGGTGGCGGAATCATGGTATAGGGCGATATAACCTACCAGGAACGCACCGAGCTCAAAATCATCGTTGGTAACCTAAATGCAACAAGGTATAGAGACGAAGTTCTGGCTCCAGTTGTTCTCCCGTTTCTCCGAAGACATCGTTTTAACCATGTTTTTCAACA